>NC_092818.1:66614628-66944212 GCF_023375885.2 Dermacentor andersoni
TTGCCATTCCTCACCTCTGCAGGTCCTTGTGACTCGAGTGAACTAAAAGTCGATCGTCTATTCGTTTTCATAAAGAAGGGAATAGCTTTCGTGCAGGTTGGTTATTCATCGTTATACAGAAAATACCCAGTAAGGACAGAAGACAAGTCGACACAGGAGAGTATATTTATCCTGTTTCGACTTGCCCTTTGTCCTTACTGCGCTATATTTTCTGTAGTACGATGCATTTTCATGGAGCTTCGCGGCGTATGTAGCGCGTCGTAGACTTAGCTCGTTTCCGTTTGTCTTGTTTAAGCCGAGCAGCTGTGTAACCGCGGACAATGTCAGGTTAATTAAATGACCCACACTTAAACTGTTATAGTGCTATTTGAATGATAAGCGCCGTAAATACATACCACAACAATTTTAATGTTGTAAATCAAGCGAAATATTTCGAGGTTTGCTTTTCTTGTGAAAATCTAATATACCCTATATGATGCATCGAAGACAGAAATCATAAAGGAGAAGACGAAAACGACATCATTCTATGATTGTTTCACACATCTTTATTCAAAATATAAATAGGGTGCCCTACCTGAGGCCCAAAATCAGCAACACTAGCATGAGCGCCGTCTATTTTCACACTGTATAGGCATCCGTATACTGATAATCATGCAATAAAGGGCGGCTTGAAGATATATTCATAGGATAGGTTCATTGAAGAGAGGCACGAATGTACACGTTGCTATATATTCAATAGCACAAGTCGGCAGGATGATTGGTTTCAAGCCCTGTTACCTCAACGCAGCAGTTCGAAGCGCCATCCATCCGACCACGGACTACCCAATGGCCCAGATAGGCGGAAAACAGGTAAATACAAACTTACATAGATAGGTAGATACATAGCCTCCAGAAATTGTGTGAAGCTCCCTAAGAATGCTAACACATCAAATAAATGTTGCTGAAACAAGACATTTAGCAGAGATAAAGGCAGAGAAATCTGGCGGGAAAAGCGAGGAGGTTAACGAGATGTGATTCTGGTTTTCTACCCTGCTGTGAGAGAAGGGTAAGGGAAATCGAAAGATGGAAAGAATAGCAGATATATAAAGCAAATGAACGAAAAAGGAAATTCAGGTTGGGAACGTCTGCGAGAACTACAGCTTTTCTAACAGACCACTCGAACACAAAAACATCAAGAGTGCCTTGACCGCCTTGTGGTGTGACGATTGTATACGCCGGCGTTCCAGGACTGTCTACTCCGAAAAGCCTATGCGGGCTGCAGAAATAAAATGGACTCACTAGCATTATTATTCATTCAATATAATTTAATTTTACATACGTAAAACACATAATGCTTCGAAAACTTGTTGTACGCTTAAGTTAGATGCGGGTTGAATGTAACGGTAATAGTCTGTCAAATACTGGGGCGGACAATATACAACATCGTCAGAAGTAACAACTTTCAAAATTAAATATATCGCATGATTACGCGCATATTATTTACACTTTGCAAACAACCAGGTAAACATGAAATAGAATAGCAAGAAAAAATTAAATATCGCATTTTAGATAATGCATAAAGACGCGCTAAACAAAGGAAGATTAACACAAGCACTGAAAACATAAAAACGTAAAGAAAGTGTCGATCTAGACATTTGCACGCAGTACTCAGGGACTCTTGTGAGTAATTTGTATCACAATAAATAAGAGAATCTATTATGGTATCTTTAAGATGGCAATTATAAGAGTACTGGCATCTTGAGCATTACCATTAGGATGTTTTATTTAGCGAAATAATACATTTAGTAAGCAGAGAAGTGTTGTTCATTGTACCTTGTAAAACTTTAGAAAAGTCGTCCGCCTGTCTTATTTCTACCGGTAGTTTATTCAAAATTTTATGCACAGTGAATTTAGTGAAACGCTGATTGTAAACATTATTAGGAAGCGGAAGACAAATACCGAAGATTTGATTTGTGGTCTCACCAGAGGATGAGTAAAATGAAATTTAAGTGTCAGGCTATATTATACAACACTGTGAACGCATGCCGCAATGTTTAGCTTATGTAACATAGGACAACGTATTCGTACTATAAAAAAGAAGAACGAAAAAAGAAAAGCCGCACTCGCTCATCAATCTCGACTGAGTAGCTCGACTCAGCACTGGCTTCGATAGTTGGCGGACCTGTTGAAGATATGTATAGTAAGTCGCACAGCAAGACTGGTTACAGTACGTGATACCACTGCGGATGAATGCTTGATACAAAATACAGAGTCTTTATGTGTTAATGGTGTCGCACTTGCGAGAGCGCGTAGCATCCCCACGCCAGCTTTGTGCACACTGCGCTTAATTGGTCTTGACATGCAGGTTTTTACGAAATACCACGCTGAAGTTTCGAAATGAACTATCTTCACTTAAGGGAGCATCAGTTATTCATATAGCAAGCGTTTAGGAAGCAGGGTTCTGCTACGTATGCGAAATACAGCCTATTTAGCCTGTTTAACATAATTGTGAGTTTGTTGATTAAGAAACGTTGACAGACGCTTCCCTCAGCTTCTAAATCATACGTGTTGTCGGCTGTAACCGCAATGCGTGTGCCGCCGGCATGCGGAAGGATTTCGCTTTACATAATGTTGATCGCATATGTTTACTGAGAAAATAACATTGACTCAAGGACGCAGGATCCTGGCGGCAATTACGTGCAAACATTCTGGGATGATGACGTGATGCTGTTCGTACACTTAAATTGTACTCTGTAAGAAATCCCAATTCCATCCCACAGAATCCGCAATGCTTTAATTTGTTTTGAAGTATAGTGTGCTGAATTGTGTCGAAGGCATTTTTAGGTTCAAGATAATGAATATAATGACTATAAAAGGGATATTGATGGAAATAATAATATGAAGGAAATAATGACTATAAAAGGAATATTACCTTGCGAAGCAGCGTTAATAATTTTTGTCAGTGTCAACATGCTGAACAGTTTTGAATACTGTTGAAGAAACCGATGCTGCTTCGGACACATAACCTTTTATCAATAAATTTATAGAACCATACTGCAGGAATCGTTTCAAAAATGCTGGTAATGAAAGTGAGCCCGGATATTATTGGCCTGCCGTTACAAATTAAAAGTCAGGGCGATCTATCTCTTTGAATATTTCAACAACCTTAGCTGTCTTTAACGGGGACATGATAACCACAGCCATTTAAGGGATATTTAAACAAGCGACGTAACACTGGCCATAAAATAGGTATGCTTTGTTTTGACGCTCACGAAATTTCTTCGCGAGTCACCTGGCAAATTCTAGCGCTATATAAATCCGTCTAAAGTTCTGCACCCTGCTCAGACCGAGGAGAACGCTCATAAGCGTGTCGAAGATTTTAATCTATATTTTTCACCTGTTTACATATGTGATAATGGTATACTGCCTCCTTTTAATGTTGAAACTGAAAGACCTCCTATTACTGATTTACAGATTGACGAGCAAGGTGTTCTAAATCTGCTATTACATATTGACATTAAGAAAAGCCAAGGTCCTGATCGTATCCCCAATGAGTTTTTATATAGATATGCTGAATGGGTATCTAAATACCTGACCAAAACTTTTCAGTCTTCTTTTAGTAGCGGATGCTTTCCAACTGACTGGAAGCGAGCAAAAGTTATACCGGTTCATAAAAGCGGAAATAATTCTCTTAGTAATTATCGCCCGATCTCGCTCACTAGTACAGTTTCGAAGTTACTTGAACACATCATATTCAAACACCTGCTCGGCTATCTCGACCAGCATGATATCCTGTATTATCGTCAGCATGGCTTTCGAAAGGGACTGTCCATGATTACC
This sequence comes from Dermacentor andersoni, assembly GCF_023375885.2. NCBI lineage: Eukaryota > Metazoa > Arthropoda > Arachnida > Ixodida > Ixodidae > Dermacentor > Dermacentor andersoni. The sequence goes on from NC_092818.1 coordinate 66,618,448, forward strand.
TTAAATATTACATTTACATTAAATAGCTCATGACCTCGCAGAAACAATAAATTCACGTGGTCAAACAGACATTATATACCTTGACTTTGCGAAAGCATTTGATAAAATTACGCGCCAAAAATTGTTATATAAGGTTAATGCGGTCTTCAAAAATCAAACACTAACACAATGCTTTTCTGCTTATGTATCCTCTTGTGAACAGTATGTAACTGTTAGAGGTTGGCAGTCCAACATACTTCCCGTTGCTTCTGGTGTACTGCAAGGTAGCGTCCTAGGCCCACTCCTATTTTGGATCTTTAGTAATGATTTACAAAGCAACATTGATGTTCCATTAAGACTTTTTTGCTGACGACTGTGTGATGTACATCACCGTAAATACAGTTGATGATCAGAATAAATTAAATATAAACCTTCAAGGAATAGTGAAGTGGTATAACGACTGGCAGATGGAGTTAAACTTTAAAAAGTCTGTGTTTATGTCGGTAACTAGAAAGAAAAATGTTCTTCGTTACAATTATCAAATCTACGGTTTTATGCTTGAAAGAGTCGATCAGTATAAATACCTAGGCATAACATTTACATCAGATCTACGATGGAATACCCACATTGAAATTGTCATTTCCAAGAGAGAGAGAGAAGAATACAGGAAGGCAGGGATGTTAACCAGTCAATAGTCTGGTTGGCTACCCTACACTGGGGGATGGGAGAAGGGGAAGAGAAAGAAGGGAGAGAGAAGGTTTAGATATGTGTACGGACAGCACTTGAGTTAAAGTCGCTCGAGCAAACCAGAAGTTCTGAGAAAACGCAAAAGTGCCTTCACTGCCTTCTGAACCGATGATCGGTCGGAACGGTGCTCTAATATTGTCTGTTCACTCAGAGGACGATCATCTAGTTTCCTCAATGTGTTAGGTAAATACTGTCTTTGTGCTTGAAATTGAGGACAATGGCACAATAAGTGGTCGATGTTCTCGTCGCATCCGCAAACATCACATGTGGGATCCGCAAACATCACATCGCAAACATCACAATTATTGCTGAGTAGGCATTCGTGAAGGCCATTCCAAGCCATAACCGACACAGAAGAGACGCTTCACGCCGGTGCAGACCGGCTGGAGGTCTGAGTTGAAGTGACGGGTTTAATCTGTGCAGTCTTGTGTGCCTTGTATGTACGGTATTCCACTCTGCTAAGGAGATCGTGCGTGCTAGAATGCGAAGTTGTCTCGCGGGTCATTTCCAAAGCTTTTAAAACACCATAGTGTTTTATTTCATTTCGAAAGCTTTTAAAACACTATGGTACCTGCGACGCACTATGTACAGTGCTACTCCGGATGTAAAGTGCCTCGCTTACAAAACATTAGTCAGACCGATAATCGAATACGCTAAATTAATATGGCATCCTCGCACAGCAACTAATTGTCACAAGCTTCATAGGATTCAGCGACTAACTGTAAGGTTCATCTTTAATAAATACCGCCGGAACCATTCTTCAACAGATCTCTGCTAACAAGCCCAACTACCTGCGCTAGAAACCAGAACCAGATATGAAAGACTAAGAACTCTTTACCTCATTATCAATAATTATCTTAAACTAAATAAATCAGATTACTTTGAGATCAAAACCAATGAAACATCAAGGCATCGTCATAGTAAGTTTATCCCATTACCGACTATAAAAAATAATTGTTTCAAGTTTAGTTATTTTCCCCGAACTTGTAGAGACTGGAACTCTCTTCCAGATTCTGATGTTCGGTCGGCAACATTAGCTGAATTTCTACGCCACTTAGATAATTTCATCTACGGCACTAGCACAGGGCGATGAGGTCAGATTGCTGCTGCATAAGATGGCTGTTCTGATTTCTGAGTGATGCATTTTTGTTTTGTTTATGTGCGCACTTCACGAGATAATTTTTTTTCTTTAACTAATGTATAACTATGATTTTCAATATGTTCTGTACTACTTATTTCGCTGTTCAGCTTCGTTTTGTTTTTTCTTCTCCTGTTACAGCCCCTGAATGAGGCTGACAGTATTAATGAATGAATGAATGAAATGAAATGAATGAAATGAAAATCAGGTGAATAGTAACACCATCTAGTCCGGAGGCTTCACAGAGTGATACATGACGGCAAACGTGATGTCCTAAAGTTGAAAGGCATGCATGACAACAGCGTTAGGAGCAGGACGCTGCGAAAAATATATATTGTCGCAATCACATACATACCTGCTGGTTAATTGTAACAAAGATGTACACAACGACAGCAAAGACGAGGCGACAGACGAGCGCTCGTCTGTTGTCGCTTCTTTTTTGCCATTGTGTAATCAGCGCTACGATTCACCACTTCGCCATGCCAACAAGCCCGAACAGTCGCATAACATACCTGCTGCCACCTCTCCCGAATTTTTTCGTAAATTTTAAGAATTTGGGATCGTTTTACGATTTTTACGAATGCTGCGTAAAGTTTAAGGAAAAAATGTTCGCGAAAAAGTTTCACTGGCTGTTCTCCGAGCATCTCGTTGGAAGTTTTGCTATGGTGAAAAAGTGCAGGAGAGGTGTTTCCTTTGAGCAAGTTGATACAGACAAGTTCCCGGAGCAGCCGAAATCTGCAACAGCAAAGTCGCTGAAAGACTTGCTTGATATAAAATTCGACGCGTTTCTTGTCAGTCTCAGGTGTTTCAACTTTATGACTGCTGCAGCTAAATCACCGTTAATGAAGTACGTAGGTATCCGACAAAAGCGTGGGCTCCAGGCAAGTCCCGCAGTTAGAATTTTTTTCAGAAGCCGGGGGGCGGGGGGGGGAGGAGTCACTCACTTGATCAAGGATAGGGAGGGTGAGGGGGGAGGTGTGTGCTAGGGAGGCTTCGGCATGCTACCAGAGAAATTTCAGGAGGGGCCATGTGCCCAGTGTGCCCTCCCCTGGCTATGCACTGGCTCCAGGCAAACTTTAAATGAATGCGTGCTACGTATTCCCCCTAATTTCATGCCGGAAGGATTTTTAGTAATGTTAGTGTTCGCATGTTGGCAGGTATGCTATCAGCAACTTGTAAGCTAAGGCCGGGCTGATACACGCAAAGACTTTTCTGTAAGTTCACTACGATTTATGCGTACGGCATCACGTAGCTGTACAGCCGCTATTTTGTCGGAGCCTGTGGTTTCGTCCAGCTGTCTATGTCGGAAGCTTTTTCAGCTGTTCGTTAGCATCATGTATGTGTTTGATGCGAATGAACTTATTATTATTATTATTATTATTAATATTATTATTATTATTATTATTATTATTATTATTATTATTATTATTATTATTATTATTATTATTATTATTATTATTAAAATATGCGTTGAGATTTTTTACACTGTGTTCATCAATAGCATTCGGAAGAATGATTTGTTTAGATGGTTTCCCGATAACTTCATTCATAATCTGTCACATCTTCATTGTGGCAAATCTTTATTTTTCTGGCATGACTTTGAAGTACGCACCTGACGTCGACAACGGTGTTCTACCATGGCGGCACAAATTATCGTCATGTTGCCGTAGACCGCATAGCAGCGTGACGACAACGACAGAGGTGTGACGATGATGGCAGAGTGACGACGGAAATGTGACGTCAACGCAATAGCGACAGCGTAGACACTTGCACGACAATGGCTGCGCACGTGCGCAGAGAACAGTCTCTTGCACACAGAGTTCGACTGTATTTGCATGGCGAAGACTCCTGTCCCCCCATGATGATTCACCCTTAACGAGAGTCACGTGGTTAGCGGGGCCACGCTTGTGCCCATTTGTATAACAGATGGGTAAACGGCGACAGCGTGGTTTTGATCCAACGATCTATCGCAGCTGAGGCGTACGCTCCCACTCTTAAAACGGTTGCACACTATGGGGCGTATATTTGTCCGACAACAATAATTGTAATCTGCCTTGCTTGCGTTTCCTTTCTTGAAAACTCGGCGCTCGCTACTTTCCTGTCGAGAATGCTGTATCATGCTGATAACGCGCAAGCCGTTCGTGACTTGGAAGTACCGGGCTCGCAGCGTTAAAGAAAGGAAATGCGGGCAAGACAGATGACGATTATTGTTGTGGGAGAAAATAAGCCCCAGAGGGTGTAAATTTGTTAAGAGTGCACAATAAACATATTAACACCTTTATTGGTGTATAAAAGGTGTTTGGTTGTCCCATCGCTAACATCCTCACGTTTAAGGGGCAAAATCAAATAGTTGGCCCTGACCAATGAAGGTATCTTGTTTGCCAACTTTTTCAGGCACGAAAAAATGCATTATATAAACTTTCAGAACTGTCGCTGTCAAATTCTCCTGTCATATTTCTGTGCATCCAAGACCATCAGAATTATTATTAGACAGTTTTCGACCGCGCCTTTTCCTACCACACAGAGCTCGTTGTCGAGTTCTATAAAAATTTTCAAAGCCTTAACGGAAGGGGTGTTACCCATGGTACAAGCCAACATCCTTAATGGTGCAAACATTTCTACAGTGACCACAAGGCTGCGGCGACTCTTTCATCTCTTATCGTTTATACTACATAGAAGCTGCATACACTCCTCCCATCATTGGTACTAAAATGACGCAGATAATCCCATGCTCTGAGGGAGTTCCATGATCTCAGCGAAGCTGGAGTGAGTCGGCAAGACTAGCCGGCGCACCGATCAGGACAAGAGACGTGTGGCGGACATCGACGATGAAAGGAACGCGCAAGCGTCATCCATTGTGGCGGAGAAACGCAACACAGCGCCACCTACGTCCACAGCATGCAAACCTTCAGACGCCACATATTTCTCGCACGACACCGTGCGTCTTTGAGAGCTATATACAGGGTGTTTTTTTTTAGCTACATCAATTTTTTTAAAGTATAGCCTATGGCAGATAGCACAATTCTAACCCTTGATCAAAATTACTCGATGAGAGCGAGAGAAAGAGAGAGAGAGGAATATAGGAAGGCAGGGATGTTAACCAGTCAAGAGTTTGGTTGGCTACCCTGCGCTGGGGGAAGTTAGAAGGGGAAGACGGAGAAGGGAGAGAGAAGGTGTAGAGATGCGTACGGACAGTACTTGAGTTGAAGCCGCTCGCGCAAACCGGACGTTCTGCGAAAGCACCAAAGTGCCTTCACTGCCTTCTGAGCCGATGGTCTCTGGGGACGGTGCTCTAGTACTGTCTGTTCACTCTGAGGACGATCATCTAATTTCCTCAATGTGTTGGACGAAGATTGTCTTTGTGCAAAAAATTACTCAATAAAGCGGCCACTACTTCTACGAGAACTCAAAATTTTCAATTGAATACTTAATGTAGTTATGCTAACTACGATTTTAATTAATTACTTTACGCCACATATTTCAATCCGTGAATTATATCCGGGGAGTCCGCACGGCATATCCACTTGGAACGAATTCTCTGGACGGCACCAGTTCCGAGATGTCAATTTTCAAAGTGTCCAACAAAATGCATTGGCGTACCAGTTACCTTTCAAATAAACCACTGTTTTATGCGTTGAAACACAAAGGTAACTGGTACGCCAATGCATTTCGGCGGACAATTTGAGAGCTAATATCTCGGAACTGGTGACGTCCAGAGAATTCGTTCCAAGTGGATACGCCGTGCGAACTCCCCGTATATAATTCACGGATTGAAATATGAGGCGTAAAGTGAATAATTAAAATCGTAGTTAGCATAACTACATTAAGTACATTAAGTATTCAATTGAAAATTTTGAGTTCTCGTAGAAGTAATGGCCATCTCAACAAGTAAAGGTCATCTCAAGAAGTTGCAGATAAATGACCCTTTCCTGCTAGGAAGGTCTGAAGAAGTTATCTTGGCGATAAATGAAGACAAGGGTACTGCACTAACAGCATTTTCAGCAGATGTAGAGGACTTATATTATTCTGTGCCGCGAAATGGTTTGATGTGCGCTGTGCGCGATAGGATAGAAGATTTCGGAGATGTTAATTTTCAAAATTCTGTAGGTGCCAACACCGACAATTTTTAACGCCTTTAGATTTTTATCCTCATTCAACTGCTGTTAATTATGATGGCCAATTCTACATCCAACGCACTGGCATCTGTATAGGATAAGCCATAGCCCCCATTTTATGCGACATGTTTTTATCCTCGGTCGACAATGTAATTTCTGCTAAGTTGGTAGACATGCCTATAACGCGAGTGTTTAGATATGTTGACGACTACTTAATTGTTATGAAGAAAGATACCTGTATGCATTTTCATGACGCGGTAGAAGAAATCTTGGACTTGTTCATGAACTCATCAAGAGGACTTAAGTTCAAGTATGAATTGCCAATTAACAACCGTATTCAGTTTCTAGATATTAACGTCTGTTTTTCTTTGGATGAGCATGTATGCTGGGGATACCATCCCAGATCTAAGAAAACCTTGTTGCGCTACGACAGCGCACACTCTAAATTGATTAAGAGAGGCATAGCAACAACGTGCATTAAGGTAGCACTTAGTAAGTCGTGTGAGCATGAGTGCGATCAAAGTTTTTTGAATCAGATAGCGCGATTACAGAACGCACGCTTTCCCAGTTCTGTGATCACTTCAGTATGCGAAGCCATTTTGCAGAAAGAGAAATAAAGTTCCGAAACTTCCCAAAAAGAGAAGAAAGACAAAAGACAAGCGCACGTGGTGCCATATTTACACAAGTTGTCACACAATCAAAAGAAAGTTTCCAATCGACATAATATTAATTCGGGTTTCAGTCCCCCGTGTAAGCTGTCCTCGATATGTAATCGTATGAACAAGCGCGAAAGGCGCCTGTGCACCACAAATCATAAAACTCGTTTCACTGAGTACAGGCGCAACGTTATCTATCAGATACCACTCAGCTGTGGAAAATCTTATGTAGGCCAAACGGGACAGTGCTTCAACGAAAGAGCTCGTCAGCACGGCAGTAACCTAAATAATGGCTATGGCAGTCATTTAGCCGGACACTGTAACAAGCGTCACTGCACCCCCATATTTGAAAAGACAAAATTCATAGAGAAAAGAAAAGGTAAGAGGGAAAGGGAAATAGTAGAGGCTTATCCCATTAGAAAGGAAGGAGATAAATGTGTAAGCACTGCCTCTCTTGCTTTGTCGTGAAAAGAAATAACATTTTTGGATGAAAGATTATAATGTTGCTGATTTTCAGATGTTTCTGCGACTGGTGTGCGCATGCCTGTGCCGAAAAAGGTATAAATGTCCGGTGAATTTCAAATAAACTTCCAGTTGGCAGTCAGCGCTTGTCTGTGGTATTTGTTTCCTTGTGTCCTTGTCTTTTCCGCGCTGTTTTTTCTCAGTTTTAAGTAGCAACCAACTAGCCCTCTTCAAGATCTTACTATGGGAGTGTCCGCTCTTGTTGAATCTCTTTTTCTACGCAATCACCGCGGCTTCCTTGCAGCACCAAGAGATGGCGCTCGCCTCCGCTCATCCCTAAAGCCCCTTAAACTTTGTAAAGTAGCGGCACGTTTTGAAGAATGCCGTCTCCTCGCACGCTCTGGCCGACGCCGCGTCGCTATTGGCCTAATAGCATCACGTGGGCCCTCGCGCCGTGGTTCGCCGCCATTTTTGCTCGAGAAGCGTCTACGGAGTGGCGAGGAGCGCATGTTGGTGCCGTTGCTACGCTCGAGCGGTGTAGGCGGCGCTACGGTCGAGGAGGGAGCGTGAAAGAGAGGAGAAACGAGGAGGAGTGGAGGTGAAGGTGGAGGAGGAGAGTGTCGCTACTTGACGAAGTTTAAGGGGCTCAGCAGCGGCGGCGCCGGGCGTGCGGGGGCGAGAAAAAAAAAGGAACCATAAAGCCTGTGTTCGCGCATAGCGTTCGCCCCAAGCGTTTCCCGGTAAAGATTACGGCTGCACGAGCTGCAGTTGCCGGGAAGCGGCAACTGCAGCAAACAAATCAGGGAGTGACGTCACTACACTTTCACATGTAAAAGGAGAACCCGCCTAGCAGCTCATTTCATTTGTGCTGTGATAGCGCTATGGAAAGGCCACGCATAGTTAGGACTACCGAAGGGCAGCGTGAACACGATGGGTGACGGGAGCTGCGACGTCAATTCGCACAACGGCGTCGTGATCAGTCTAGGCAGGGCGCAGCGGTGCCTGCCCAAACCAAGCCAGGCACAGTTGGGCCCCGCCTGATGAGCAGCGCGCGTACAATGAGCGACGAAAGGAACGGCAACGTCAATACATGCACAACGGCATTGTGCTCAGGTTCGGCCCCAGTTCAAGGCTACGCCACATTGGTCTTTCAGGTCAGGTGATGTCACATCTTCGCTGGCCAACCACCTTCACAGCGTAGATTGGAGCTGAATTTTTTGGGGGGTTGATACTACCTTTGACATCCATACCTTTTTGCTCAAACAAAAGTACCTGGTCTTTTCCCAACCGCAAACTGATACCGAAAAAGAGGGATTTGTTTCACAGCCTGTTTTGCTGTATTCAATTTTGTAGGGCCACTAAAGGTCACACCCCGAGGAAGCTACTCACTGCCACTGCACCATACGCTACCCATTTGTCACATGCACTTGAACAATATTTTTGCAGTATCTTAATAGCTACCTTGAACAGAAATGATGGCTTTGAGAGACATAGTGCGAACAAACAAAGTTGTCTACGTTATTTGCAGCATTCTAACAGTTTCCGTAGCTGTCCATTCTCTGTAGACGCGCACGAGTTCCGTGATCGCGGAAAGCTAGTCGAAGTTACCATGTCACGTGCTTGCAGTAAGGAAAGCTTCGCGCGCAAGCGTACATGCCCGCCTGTGAAATTGGCGACATTTCTCGATGCGAGGGAAGCGAGCGCCGGAGCAGGAGAGGATCGTGCGCAGGGCTGCCAGGCCCCCATTTTATGGCGTCGCACGAACGAGATCAATGTATAACGCCCACGTTCGTGCCCTTTCCGTTTGTGCTTCGACGCCGCAGCGCTCGCTGGGCATGTTCGCGGCGTCGCTTCTTTGCATGTGCATGCAGCACATGGCATCCGATATGTGCGCGCGCCGGTGGTTTTGCTGCGGCTGTCCCGTTTACGGTACTCCCCAGCAAGAAAAAAGTATACAGAAACTTCGCTGGAATTGTCTAAAATATGTGTAGGCACACCCCCAAATTTCAAGCTGGCCCATCCACAGGTTTCCTGCTGGCCCACCCCCAAATTTCGCTTGATACACCCCCAAATTTCAAATTTGCCCACGGCCTAACTTTAAGTTGGCCCAGCCCAAGATATAAGTTGGCCCAGCCCAAGTACAAATTTGAAGTTGGCTCACACCCACATTTTGGTTGGCCCACCTCCAAATTTCAAGTTAACCTACCTTCAAATTTCAAGTTGGCACATCTCCAACTCTCCGTTGGTCCACCCCTACTACAAGCTTCCCTGTGCATTTTCTGTGGAGCTTTATGTACCCCTGAGAAAAAGCTCTGTCCGCAATCGTCTTTTTAAATTTTTCGCAATTTCGTGAAAAAAAGAACATGAAACAAACCACTTTTTCTTTCACGCCCCTCAAAATTTCACGAAATTTTACATCTCTAGCTCAGACTAGGCGTACGGCAACTTCCACCTCCGTCGCAGCCCAGTGGTGCTTGTCTGGCTCCTAAACGTGTGTGTCCACACGTCGCGACTCCGTGGTACAACGGAGGTAGTTGGCAAGGAAAATGTGGGAAGCCTTGCAGGCAAGCGCGAAGCATTGTGCCGCAGTGCGAGCATAGCATTCAATTTCACCGCCGGCGCTGCATGGTCTGGCGATTTCAAAGAGAGGGGGTTCAGACATCGCCAGACCCGGCGGCGCCGGCGACTTCGCGAGAAGCGAGCACGCTCAACGCCGAGTGCCGAATTCGGTCGATTCAGTTAAGGCTCACTTCCCACTAGGCCGACCCGACACCGATTTAGGCCTGCCGACTGTCGGCGACAGCGTTTTTTCCTTCGTGTCGGCGCCTCTGTCACACTGTACCGACGCCGACAATCTGCCGACGGTCGGCGGAGAGCTCGGCGTTGTAACAGTGTGGCAGTGGCACCGACACGAAGGTAAAAAATGCTGTCGCCGGCCTTCAGCAGGCCTAAATCGGTGTCGGGTCGGCCTAATGGGGGTGAGCCTTTAGTATTATTTTTCGGCGTGCGCTCGACGCTCTTTCGTTGCAACGCACGCATGCTGCTTAAACTGTGCGCGTAATCGCGCTGTTGCCTTGTTGGGATGCGGCGCTGGCGTTCAGCTCAACCGAGAGGAAATGCAAATTTCACCGCCTGGAATGTCCCTATTATTGCTATCGCAATACAACTTCTATGTGTACGGGCAAAAAAGAAAGGAAAAAAGAAACAATGTGATTCTGAGGCGCGCCGTAGCGCGGTGCTCCGAAATAATTTTGGCCCCTCGGGGTTCCCTAACGTGCACCTCCATCTAAGTACGGGGGCGATTGCGGCAGGTTTCTGTGGACGGATCATGCTACGTCTTGCCTCACGCCTTATATCACGATGGCGAAATGCACAGATGAAATCAAGTGCCGATACCAGCAGGTGGAACTGCTCTGAAACTGGCTGATTTGGTGAGTCAGCTTTGAAACCTCGCTCACAAAATTACAAACATATCTATATAGCCCACTAATGACGAGCACATGACGATCTTTTGCAGAGAGATACCATTTCTGCGTACTCATTTCAATGTAGCGAGTGTGTGTCTGCAGAAAAAAATTAAACGCATTTGAGAAAATAGGCTCTAGTATACATTTTTCCCCTCCTACACCTTGAGCCTTGCTTTTCAAATGAGTAAAAGATCATATAGTAGCCCCAAACATCTCGCCTCATCCAAGCCGCGGCTTCTAGCGGCAAAACTACCAGAGCGCCTCAAAGCCTTCCCCATGGATGAATAGGATGGATGGATGGATGGATGGATGGATGGATGGATGGATGGATGGATGGATGGATGGATGGATGGATGGATGGATGGATGGATGGATGGATGGATGGATGTTATGAGCGTCCCCTTTTGAACGGGGCGGTTGGTTGCGCCACCAAGCTCTTGCTATTATACTGCCCAATGTCCTACCTAGGTTAAAAAAAAATAACTCTATGAATTGCCACAACAAAATTTTCTGATCCCCTTTTGCGAACTGTGCTTTTGTACGTCTCTGTTTTTTGTCGTTTGCCTACTTTTATTCCACAAATCCTCCAATCGCCTCTTACTAATCCATCGCCTCTTACTTATATACCATCGGTTGCGAGCGCCGTGGAGCGGAGGAGCAGCCGGCCACGCCCACCTGTGAAATTACGCTCTGCCTGCGCGATTTGATGGATGATGAACAAGTCCCGCAAAAGGCAGCGGGCTTGGCGTGCACAGGAGACTCCCGAAGAATTTTCTAGGCGGCTTACGACAATGCAAACATACGCGCAATGCACAAAAAGGGAATAGCACCGATACGCGTGCGCGTAACCCGCGTTCACGATGTGAAACGTCACTGTAATTTTTTGACCATCGGCCATGTCCACGCATTGATACGCGCATACCGTCTGGCTCCAGTGCTGGCCGTACTTAATTCCGATGGCAATTTACGGATGCTAGAGGCGCGTTCCCGCCGTCGGAAGCGCCACCGTCGTCGTGCTGTCACACTATCGAGGACTCAACCGTGGCTCGCGCGCGGAAGGTTGGAGGGCCTTCATAGACGATGAAGGTGCGTTTGGCTGCAAAAACGAGTAAGGGAAACGGACTCCCGTTCAACGCTTTGCTCGATCGGATCGGTGCCGCAGCCAGGTTGTTCCTGCCACTGCAATGAGTGATGCGTGCGCCCACGCTAAAAGCACACTAGCGTTGCAGCTGAGCTGGCTTCTGTAAGCACTGATCTTAGCAGAACGGACAGCAAACGTTATTTATTAACCTACGGATAGCCTATGGACAATCATAGGATTATCCCATGGATATCAGCCCACAGCCCCGACTCAAGGGGCAAGGACAACCCTAACGCGGCGGCACACAACGTAGCTCGAGGACTCACTTTCCGAGCTGCGACGAACGTAGACCTCTCGACAGGGCCCTCCGAAGTGTGGGAATGGGAAGACAGAATGACCAGGTTCAACGACATTGCCAACCATTACAAGATGCAAAGATGCACTTATCCACCACCCCATCCACAACTCAGTAGATCGCAAGCTGTCCAGTGGGGACAACTACAAACCAAATCATACAACAGTCCGATACTAATGCACGCTATTTATCCAGACACATACACAACAGATAGATGCCAAGCTTGTGGAATCAGAGCCACGCTAGAACACATGCTATGGGAATGCCAGGGACTACTACACGACAATGAGAGCGAGACCTCCACCGACAGCCTCCGCGTGCGATGGCAGGCCGCGCTGCTCAACTCGAACCTGGAAGACCAACTCTGGGCAGTCCAGCAGGCCAAGGAAGCCGCCGGGAGGCAAGAGCTCTTGACGTTATCTCGGCGGGTGCCCCAGATCACTAACTCGACGGACGCGAATCGTTCTGATTTGAAATGCAGTTTTCTCATTCACTCACTCCCCCATGTCACTGCGGCGTGCCTCATAATCCACTCTGCAGTTAGACGTTAAACCATCCATTTCATAGAGACCTAACTTTCGTCCTTTATCTCCCCGGACAAGTCCAAGAATAACCTCCTGAAATGTCCAGCAGTTACAGTTATACGTATAGCTAACGCTACGACGTGCTAGGCCGCCGCGCTTCGTCCTGCAGGCAGTTGAAATAAATTTATTACCTTCATTTTTGGAGCGCAGCTCTCAAGCGCCTGTTCATGCGCTGAGCGTTGGCGTCGGCGTCACTCGTAACCGAGCGAATGAGCAGAGCCAAGGAGGAAAGAGCGAACGCGGAGTGTAGCGGGGGATGAAGGACAGCGAGAGCGAAGAGAGCGTGAGGAGGAAAGCGGAAGGGGATGGTACAGTGGAACCATGAGCATATAGCCAAAGCTCGAGAAGAAAAGCGTATAGTGTCGCGCAAGACGGGCTCTGCCGCGACAATGCTTGCGAGATGGTGCCAGAGTAGCGTGCGTCGTATGTTCACCGATGACGCCACCAATAGCATATATGAAAACAAAGCTCTGCATGAGCCTATAGCTAGGTCTGTATGCGGCGGCTGCGGTGAATCGCACTCGCGGATCACCCACGCGTTGCCTCTCAAAATCTCACGATTAGCGAGGCAGTCGCGCCACACTTCACTCCATTTGCAATGTGACCCACAAGCCAGATTGTCCGCGCCAGCCAACCTATCGCGTAAGGAAAACACGTATAGAGATGCGGTCAAATTTTGCATTATGGAGTACAGTAATCGCCGGTGAATTCTTTTACTCTCGTTCAGCGTTAAGCAGCACAAGTGGCACAATTCGTGTTTTACCTTTACGAAGTATTTTGCTTTCTGAAGAGGATGAACCGACGACGTCTCTTGTGATGACTGTGGTGGCGAGGGAACTGTTGAACACCTTCTCTGTAACTGTCCTCGCTACAAGTTACAGAGACGATCGCTCGCAGCTAAAGACCTTTAACAGAGGAAATCAATTTGAAAATTCCAACACTACAAGCGATCGCAGTGAAGGGCGACGAAGGCACTGTTTCAGTCTTCAAAGACAACAGACTTGGACAAGCGGCTGTGGCCTGAACTGATGTTTATAGTGCTACAACTGCTATAGAGCTGTGCGGTGACAGTATGCGGTCACAATGGCCGATTGTGATTGTGTTATCTGTGCTCCTTTTATTCCTTTCTCTCTCTACTTTCCTGTCACTTTACCTCTCCCCTCTCTCCCCAGCGTAGAGTAGCAAACCGGATCTTCCCTTCTGGTAAGCACCCCTTCCTTCCACTTTCTTCTCTCTCTATCTCTAGCTCTTTCACTAGATTCAACTGCTGCCTCAAGTGGGCTATCGTCAGCCGCGGGCAGTAGCAGTGGAAACTGTGATACCGCAGAATAAAAATTTTTATGCTGCCCCTGCTGTCATTCAGTACCACGTCAAAAGCGCGCGCATAATTCGAGAGACAAAAGGGAAGGAAAGACAGGGAGGTTAGCCAGTGTAAATACCGGCTGGCTACCCTTTGGTGGGGAAAGGGGTAAAGGGAATAAAAGGAGAAGGAAGAGAAGAAAAAAAACAAGAAAAATGCACACAGTAACACGATGTTACGCGCAACAACAGTCAAAGGCGTTCGCACAATTCACATGTCCTTAAGAACTTGAGCAAAGCCCTTAAGGCCTTGAGTGCCGAAACCCGTCTGGACCAGTGTCCTAGAACTTTCTCTTCTGTGAAGGGGCGATTGTCCAGTTTTTCGAGCACGGTCACGAGCACTTTTCTTTGCACATTGTAACGTGGACAGTCACAGAGGAGGTGCGCGATCGTCTCTTCGCAGCCGCAGGTGTCGCAAGCAGGGCTGTCGGCCATTCCAATACGGAAGGAATACGAGTTCGTGAATGCCACGCCGAGCCATAGGCGGCACAGAAGTGTTGCTTCCGCTCGTGGCAACCCTGGTGGAAGACGGAGTTGCAAACTTGGATCCAATCTATGAAGACGTGTGTTCGTGAATTCGCTGGTGTTCCACAGAGTTAGCGTAAGCTCGCGTGCGAGGGAGCGAAGACCAAACCTGGCTGCATCTGTTCTTGACAGCGGTATGGGTACAATCTGGGCACCATCATGGGCCGACCGGGCAGCGTCATCCGCACTGTCATTTCCCGAAATTCCGCAGTGACCCGGTATCCACTGGTAGATGATGTCGTGTCCCTTGTCGATTGCGTAATGGTGGAGTAGTCGGATGTCTGCGACTAATTGTACATTTGGTCCGTGGTTGAAAGGGGACAGCAGACACTGGAGAGCTGCCTTTGAATCACAAAAGATGGACCATGAATGTGGTGAATTGGGACTTATAAACTCCAGAGCAGCACGGATAGCTGCGAGTTCTGCAGCCGTCGATGATGTAACGTGAGACGGCTTGAATTTGATAGTGACAGAGTGAGCGGGAAGTACCACTGATCCAGCTGAACTATTACAGGAGACAGAACCGTCCGTGTAAACGTGAGTGCGTTCGTTGTGTTTTTCATGTAAGAATGAAAGGACGGTTTGTTTGAGGGCGATAGATGACATTTCCGTTTTCTTTTTGATGCCGGGAATAACAAGAAGGGCCTGGAGTGGATGCAGGCACCACAGCGGTAGAGATGGCCGTGCTGCATGTGTGAAGTTTGACGGTAAACTTCCGTGGTTGGCGGCAATAATTCTGCTAAACGCTGAACGAGGTCGAGCGGCAGGAAGGGAGGCGAGATGATGCGATGGAAGTCGGGCAAAAGTGCCTAATGTGCACCCGTAAGGAGTCGACATGAATATACGTATTGATAGGGTGGTCATGTGCGATGGCTATTGTTGCTGCCGTTGATGCACACCTCGGAAGGCCAAGACAAATTCTCAGAGCTTGAGCTTGTACAGATTGGAGGGCTCGGAGGTTGGTCTTACCGGTCCCACCTAGTACAGGTAAGCTGTAGCGTAGGAGACCCAAGAACAGTGCGTTATAGAGTTGGAGCATTGCACTCACAGACGCACCCCATGACTTTCCTGCAAGAAATCTGAGCACGTCTGTTATGGAGGGAAGAAGAAGCGCCGAGCAGTGCAGACGTGGTGGTGGTGGTTAAAACTTTTAATTGCTGCAAGAGAGTTTGGGAGCCACAGAGTGGCCCCGCTACATGGTCGGCGTCCCTAGTCCGGGACATCGCATGACAATGCCCCGTCTCTCGCCCGTTTCACCAGAGCCCTTTGGGACTCAAGCGAGGAGCAGTTGAGGAGGGCAGTCTCCCATGCCTCTCTGGAAGGGGTAGGGGAAGGGGGGAGGTGGGGATATTGAGTACATGTCCACACCATGTGGAAGATATCACAGGTCTCCCCACAGTGCGGGCATCGCCCATCCGTGTTAGGATCGTAATGCTTTAAGATTGCAGGACAGAGCAGAGTACCTGTCTGCAGGCGCCTTAAAGTTCGCTCCTCCGTCTTACTCAGCCCCTTGGCAGCGGCCGGGAAAAGGCGGTGGTTGTCGCTATAATGCGTTATTATTTCCCTGAATCGCAGCAGCGGCTGGTTAGTCTCCGAGCCAGAAGAGCTGGGATGAGGAGCCCGGTAAATAAGCGCTCGGGCAGCCGCGTCAGCGGCCTCATTACCTCGTACACCCTGATGGCCAGGAGCCCAAATGATTCTTTTCGGTGTTGGATCAGTGGCAGTCCATCTTAGAATGCAAGCAGCTAAGGGGGAAATCTCCCCAGCCAAGTAGTGATCACATGCTTTTCGGGAGTCCGTAATAATGATTCTCGAATTGGCGTGGGCGGCAGCAAGCGCTATCGCTACTTCCTCTGCTCGCATTGAATTCGGGGCTCGAAAAGAGAGTCCATCGACGTGCATTTCCTGGTGAACAACAGCGGCCGTGTAAAATCCCGTGGGCGACGGCCCTGCTACGTCTACATAATATACACCGGGTCGGGAGCCGTGTTGTCTCTCAAGAGCCCGAGCCCGCGCTTGTCGTCTGTTTTCGTGCATGTCGGTGTCCATGTTACGGGGGAGTGGGGAGACCCAGAGCATATGGCGCCACAGTACTGGGATACGCTCCGTCTCCTCTGGAGTGCAGTCGTGTTGGATGTGTAAGCGGTTTAGCAGGCGGCGCCCAGGGGCCGTCTGCATGAGCCGCGTGTATTGGTTCACGAGGTGGGCCTCCCGCAGCTCCTGGTAGGAGTTTAGCACCCCCAATGCCTTCAGTTTGGCATTTGGCTCGCTTAGTTGCCTTGCGGATGATGGCGTCTATTCGCGCCTCGTCTTGCTTAGTAGTGCGGAGATATGGCACGGCGTAGAGGATCCGGCTAGTCACGAAGGCATAGACGAACCGAAGCGCGTCCCTGCCCCGCAGACCGCCCCGCTTGTTGGAAACGCGGCGGATCATACGCCCTACCTGTTCGTCTACTCTCTTGAGTTTCACAATGGTGGAGTCCGGTCTGAGTTTGGGGTGAATGAAAAGGCCCAGAATACGGAGCTCCTCCACCTCTCTAATAGGACCTCCTGACAGAGAGATGTGAATTGCTGTCCTATCCTTTGGGTTCTCTCTGACATGCAGAAGCTCTGATTTCGCTGGAGCACATTGGAGCCCACAGTCCATAGCATACGCATCGACTATGGAAGCGGCCTGCTGAAGGCGGGCCTCCATGTCCCCCAGGCTCCCCTCAGTGGTCCAAATTGTAATGTCATCTGCATATAACGCGTGTTGAATGCCTTCCACCCGGGCCATTTGGCTTGGGAGGCGCATCATAGCTATGTTGAACAGGAGCGGTGATAACACCGCTCCCTGAGGGGTACCCCGTGTTCCCATCATGTAAGGGCCGTATTCCTCGCCCTCAATCCGAAGGAAGGCCTGGCGATTAGTCAAGAAATCTCTTACATACGCGTAGGCCCTAGCCCCACAATCGGTAGAAATCAAGTTGGCCAGGATGCTTCCGTGTTTAACATTGTCGAAAGCCCCTTTCAGATCAAGGGCGAGGATGGCTTTGTCATTGTGTTGCATAGTTGTGGGTCGTATTACATCCCTGTGCAGCTGGAGAAGGACATCCTGTGCAGACATGTGGGGGCGAAACCCGAACAGGGTGACTGCAAAGAAGCCCTTACTCTCCAGGTGTGGAGAGAGGCGATCCCGAACCATCGTCTCCATAAGCTTGCCATCACATGAAGTCAGTGATATGGGCCTCAGGTTGTCCGTATTCACGGCCTTACCTGTTTTAGGGTGCAGACGAGGAAGCATCGGCTCCGTTTCTTTTTCCATGCTCCGCTCGTCAGTTTTGAGAGTGCAACGAAAAGAAGCATACCACTGGATCCGCGAAGCGACGGCGAATCTACTGACACCAAGATTCGAGGTGGGGCTTGTTTTTTCACAATCTTACGGAACGTTTTCTGCTCCTTAGTGAGGAGTAGGGCCTTTGTTGGGCCTAGTAAGCCCACCTGACCGCAGCCATGGCGGATACAAACATGGAAGATGAAGACTTTACTGGACATGAAGGAAACAATGGTCAGGACGACTACGGCTGGCAAGTAGTGGCTGGCCGAAGATCACGAGCTAGCACAAAGGCTGTGGATCAGGACAGCACATTGCCACGTAATCAACGAGAGCATGGAGTCAAGGAAACCGCCGTCGGTGGAATGGTCAAGAATCGGATTATCAAAGCTTCGAGGATGACTCAACTTCCCGAGGAGCACAGAAAAATCATTATACGACCTCGAGGAGGGCTCAATTTGAACAAGGTGAGCGCCACCACGATTGGTTCCGCGGTCATCGAGGCGTCCGGCCTAACGGAAGAGGAGGCCCGTGAAGATGTTGTCTGCCCGAACTTCACTCAAAATATCATCGTAGTCAGCACACCTAAGCCCGAACATGCTGCGAAGTACTACGTTAGAATCAAGTCTTTCAAGATTATGGAAGCGGAATACGAGGCAAATGCATACGAAGCGGCACCACATGCCACATGCAAAGGCGTCATCCGAAGAGTGGACATCAGAGACTCGCAAGCTATAACAAGAAACATCGTGCATGACTTGAACCCGCTTGCGCTGGCTGCCAAGCGCATCAAGACGTCGGAATCGGTCATCGTACTTTTCGATGGACTCAAAGTGCCCAATTTTGTCAGGTACGGATCCACACTAGTGAGATGCTACCTCTCCATGAAGCAATTCGACGTCTGCTTCACCTGCGGAAGGGTCGGGCACCGCTCTGATGTGTGTCCAACACCTGACTTTGTTCAGTGCAGGGGATGTGGAACTCGCAACCCAGGAGTTGAACATGTGTGTGTACCTAAGTGTAAATTTTGTGAAGGCGATCACGCTACTGGCGACAAGTTTTTAAGCAAAAATTTCAAATCCCTTACGTCGTACGGCTTCGTCGAAGAGAGCACAACAGGACTCGGTCGTCAACAAGAGTGCAGTCGGAAGAGCAACAGCTGGCGCCCAACCATCGCCCCGAGGACAGGGAGCACTCACGCTCCAGGAGTCGCACCAGATCCAGGCATCGCTCACTATCCAGGGAGAGAAGGCGCTCCAAGTCAAAGGAAGCGCAGGTGCGCTTCGTGCAAAGAGACTCAATACCTGGCGAGAAGACGACGCCAGGAACCACCTGGGCTGACAATGTCAAAGGTATGGCGAGGGTTGTTGGGGGCGCCTCGGCGGCTGTGGGTGATGACAGTGATGCCAGAATAGAGCAGTTAATTAAAGAAGTAGCTTCTTTAAGAAAAGCTAATGAAGAATTGACCAGGCAGGTAGTAGAGCTTCATAAAAAAGACCAGTCGAGCCCTGCTAGAGTAGAGATAGATAGACCTGTAAGCAAAAGCAGCGATCTAGGAGAATCCAGCTCTCCTGCCCCTAAAGAGAGGGCGGTGAGTTCCGAGGATGAGTCAGTCTTCTCAGCCCTCAGTGAAATAAAAGATGTAATTAAAGCGATAAGACAGACAGTGGAAACGACCAACTTTAAAGTGGACAAATTGTGGAAATGGAGACTAACGGCGGAGAAAAGACTTAGGAAAATTGAGACGCGAAGGGAAGACGACGATGAGTATCTGCCATCGGAGGCGGATAGCATAAAATCCATTCCTGGATTGTCGGGGACCATCACAAAGAGGAAAGTAGCGGGTAATAGAAAGGCAGCCTCACCTAATAACAATGGACAGTAATCATGGATTTAACGTGTGGCAATGGAATTGTCGTGGGTTCCAACACAAAAAAGCAGCACTGCGACAGGTGATCAGGTCATCTGAGGCCAGGCCAAAAGTAATTATGCTGCAGGAAACCTTAGCGGACGAAATTATGTTTACTGGGTACAAAGTTATATGTAGAGACAAAAAAACGCGGAGGGGGTTGGCGACCCTCATTGACAAAAAGTTGCCATACATTGAGCATGATATTCATCTTAGACATTCCAGGTTTGAATTTATTCTAGTTGAGATAATACTTAAAAGGAATAGAGGTAAGACGCAAAGCATTTTCTGTTTGAATATTTACAGCAGTCCTAACGACATGAGACAGAGGTTTAGAGCACTCTTCAACAAGGTGCTTTCGGTTGCCAAAAACTCCCCGCTCATTATTGGAGGGGACTTTAATGCTCCCTATCACACATGGGGATACACGTGGAACACAAGGAAGGGAGAGGAGCTATGGAGTTTTGCCATGGATTTGGGGTTATGCTTGATTACTGATCCGGCGTATCCCACCCGTTGTGGCACGTCCACAAGCAGGGACTCCACACCAGATCTTACTTTCGTAAACCACTCAAGAGGAGCCAATTGGGAAAATTCAAACATGGATCTCGGGAACGATCATTATATCATACACACAACCATACGCATACCGAGACAGGAGACTAGAATCTTCAAATTCACTGATTGGGATCAGTTCAGAAAAATCAGGGCGAACAGAAGGACAGTGGGGCCTCTAGATGCCGAGCAGGATCCCCTTCAGACGTGGGTCACCCAGCTCAGAGACGACGTCAAATAGGCCACTAAAGAAATCAGGACAGAGGAAGATATTGAGGCTATGGACAGCAGGCTGGCGCATCTGATTGAGGCCAAACAGTCTATATTACAGAGATGGAAAACGCAGAGACTTAACAGAAGGCTAAGGAAAAAGATTGCGCAGTTAAACAGAGAAATTGGTGATCACTCGAAGACTCTCGTGAAGCAACAGTGGGATGAGATCTGTAATTCGGCTGATGGTAGACTCAAGCATGGAGGTAGCTGGAACCTCCTCAAGCACTTGCTCAACGAGAATGAAACAAGGACAAGCAAGAGAACAGCTATATCTAAGTTGGTTCATCAGGAAATCCAAGATAAAACACAGAAGGATATCATGGATAGTCTCGCAGCCAAATATCTCCCACTTAAACAACCAAACGAAGAAGACGAGAGCCCCGAATATACGGGAGGCATATGTGAAGAACTTGACCGGGACTTCACTGAGAGTGAAGCGAGGGCGGCTCTTCACAGTCTTAATAGTAGATCGGCGGCTGGACCTGACGGAATAACTAACAAGATATTAAGAAATCTGGATGATGAATCAATTTCTTATCTAACTGAACATTTCAATGAGTGTTGGAGAAAAGGGGTATAATTAGAGGAATGGAGGGTGGCCAATACTATCCTCATACCAAAGCCAGGAAAACAACTCACTCTGGACAACTTCCGTCCTATTTCCTTAACGTCCTGTCTAGGCAAAGCTATGGAACATGTCATCCTAAATCGACTCACTAAATACGTTGAGCAGAACGACATCCTCCCATACAACTTGATTGGCTTTAGTCCCGGGCTGTCAACTCAGGATGCTATGCTGCTGATCAAACACCAACTTATACAGGCCAGCCCAGCGCATACGAAAGCTCTTTTGGGATTGGATGTGGAAAAAGCTTTTGATCGTATAAAGCATAAGGCAATACTTGGCGTCCTCTCGGAGATGGGGTTAGGTAAGAGACTTTTTAACATGATTAAGGACTTTCTTAGAAATCGAACTGCACAACTCATGCTGGGTGAGCTTAAATCAGAACCTAAGAATTTGGAAAATAGGGGCACTCCACAAGGGGCTGTGCTCTCACCCATGCTATTTAATTTAGCAATGTCCAAGGTTGTAAGAAATCTGGAGAAAATTGAGGGTATACATTATGTGGTATATGCCGACGACATAACCATATGGAGTGCCAAGGGTAATGTAGGACAGACAGAGACCAGATTACAGGAAAGTTTATATGTTGTAGAGAACACACTGAAAGACATGGGGTTGAAATGCTCGGCAGCCAAATCAACTCTTGGTGATTAAACATCGCAGAAAAGGTCGCAAACCAAGAGGTTACATTCCGGAAAATGAGCAAAGAGTGTGCTTATACACTCATGAAGGATCCGCAGTCAGGCTAGTTGAAACAATCAAGGTTATTGGGTATCACATAGACGGAAACAATGCTAACTATAGAACAATACAACATATCTCGAATAAAACAGATGAAGTCATTAGGCTACTAAGGAGAATTACCAATAGACACAGAGGCCTAGGAGAGGACAGCGCTTTGAGGCTAATACACGCCTTTGCTCTCGGTCACTTCACTTATGTGGCTGGATTATTCAAATGGAAGCAGGCAGAACTTAACAAACTTTACGTGATGCTCAGGAAGCTCGTTAAAGTAGCCCTAGGGATACCCAGTAACGCTGCAACTGACAAACTCATGAATCTAGGGGTGCACAACACAATGGAAGAAATCGCGGAGGCCCAACAGCTAGCGCAACACGAAAGATTGACAAAATCACGAGCTGGCAGGAACATATTACAGGCAATAGGTACAGAACTGAATACATCAAGGAGCCCAATAGAGGCTGAAGTATAATTAAGGACTGACGTTAGGAACAAGATCAGAACCAACCCTCTCCCCAGAAACATGCATCCAGAATATAATGTCGAAAGGAGAAAGGCAAGAGCTAAAGCACTCTTGCAGGAAATAGAACAGCAGAACCAATTGGCAGCTATAGTGATGCAGCCTGGGTGAAAGGTAAAGAAGCATATGCGGCCATTGTCTCAAATTATCAAGGGAAGGTGCAAGATGCTATCACTATTTTTACCAAGGACCCCATGGTGGCGGAACAAGTGGCAATTGCTCTAGCCATCAGGAGTAATAAGTGGGCCTGCATTTACAGTGATTCGAAATCCGCTATAAAGTGTTTTGATAAAGGCTACGTAGCTGGTGTTGCAGCTAAACTTTTTGAAAACATTGGGATTATGGGAACTGAAATTCGATGGTTTCCTGCGCATATGGGAAAAGTGGATGGGACTCGGATAAACCTCAATGAGGTTGCTCATGACTTGGCACGCTAACCGTGACAGTCACAACCGAGCCGTTCACCATCAAGCCAGGAAATCTAGAGATCATTTAATAACATACAATGACATTACCAAACACTACTATTTAGGACGCAGGCGATTCCCATTGCCACATTCAAAACTGAACAGGGCTCAGGCAGTCTCACTGCGCTTATTGCAAACAGGTACATATCCCACACCGTACACCATTAATAAAATATATCCAGAGAGGGAGATTAAGATGGACTGCAACGGTTGTAATGGCATCATTGGAATCAGACATATGCTGGCGGGGTGCCCTGCGATTCTCCCCACCCTCGTTGAAGAATGGACACAGTGGGAGAAAAGGATTCAAAGCCCATTGTTTCAGGACCAAGTAAGGGCCGTCCAGAGGGCCCATGATGTCGCTGAAATGCTTGGCCTGACAGTGCCAACGTAGAAGCGGCCCGCCTTGACTTAAGATGTCGAGCCTCCGGACCTCATTCCAATAAATGTTTTCACACACACACGTCTGTTATCATCACTAGTTTCCTTTTTAGGTAAGAGACGTGACGACTCCAGGAGAGGTTTCGATCTATTATTACTCCTAAAAAACGGTGTGTCTTCTCGTAGGCAATTGGCTGTCCATTAATTCTAACAGCGTATTGTCTCATTGCTTTGCGCGTGAAAGCGACCATAGAGCACTTCTGGGAGGACACCTCCAAACCTCGTGCTCGAAGATAGCTGGATGTTAGTCTGGCCGCTTTTTGCAGTCTGGCGCGCACCTGTGGACGCGTCACTCCTGATGACCAAATGCATATATCGCCTGCATAGATCGACACATGGACGGATTGTGCAACGGTGTTAACCAGGTCGATGAGCACGAGGTTAAATAGAGTGGGACTCAAGACTCCGCCTTGTGGTACTCCGCGGTAGGTGTTGTGTTGTGATGATGCACCATCCTCTGTTTGCACAAAGAATGACCTGTCTGTCAAGCAGCTGAATATCCATCGAAACACCAGTCCCCCTAGGCCGACATCGCCCAAGGCGTCCAGGATGGCTCGATGTGTTACGTTGTCATAAGCGCCTTTAACGTCCAGGAACATCGCCGCTGACAGTTTCCTTAGGCTTTTTTCGTGTTGAACAGACGAGACAAGATCTATGACGTTGTCTACTGAAGAGCGTACGCGTCGGAAGCCTGCCATAGCGTCACGGTATATCTTGTAGTGTTCTAGATACCACTCTAAACGTGTCAGCACCATCCTCTCCATCACTTTTCCTAGACAACTGGCCAGAGCAATGGGACGGTAAGACGCCACATATAGGGGTGATTTACCTGGTTTGAGCAGAGGCACAAGGCGGCTGGACTTCCATGCAGCTGGAACCACTCCTTCCCGCCATGAGTTGTTGTACACCTCTAGAAGAGCATGCCGGGCTGTTTCATCGAGGTTGCCAAGAGCTGCGTAAGTCACCCCGTCAGGCCCAGGCGATGAGAAACGTCTACACGCTGCCAACGCCGCTTGTAACTCTTCGATGGAAAACAGATTGTCCATACGAGAATCCCGCGAGATCGGAACGTCAAGGGGGTCATGTACGGGAAACGAGGATGGTAGACCCGCTACCCTTAAACAGAAATCCTCCGCTACGTCGATCTCTCGGCGACCTTGGCTGAGAGCCAGGCATTTGAAAGGGTGGCGTTGTTGTGGTGATGTTCGAAGACCGCGCACCGTTCTCCATATATGTGATAAGGGTTTATGTGGATCAAGGGAATCACAAAAAGTCTTCCATCTTACAGACTGCAGGGAGTTGATCCGACGTTGAATCTTCTTCTGTATGCGCCTCGCCTCCCTTAGGTCGTAGATGGACTTGGTGCGCCTGTACCTCCGTTCCGCAATAATTCGATGTGCGTGCAGCCTTCGTACGCAGGCTGCAGAGCCACGGCCCATTGATCCGCGGCGGCGCCCTTACCGGGAGCTTCTGTCCCCGGCTAAGCTTCAGCGAGAGTTTCGTGGCGACTGCTGCTTGGAGCTCGAAACGTAATCTGTGCGTACATGCTGATGCATTACAGTTTGAAAGAAGCTCGCTCCTTCGACAGGCCGCGCATTTGGCTCTACAGCCGCGAACTGGGTTCCCGTTACGTCGCCACATGTGCGGGTATCCATCGCGTTTTGCAGCACATTTTGAGACCACAGCTCGTACGACTATAAAGACATAACGGAGCCGCTCGTTCCCATATTTATGCTTAGTGGGCTATCTCAGGTTCCACCTGAAGTAGGTGGCCATCTGTGTGCACATCGATCAGCTGATAAGGTGAATGTAGCGTTGTCTTCTATGAAGCGAGGGTAAATTATGGGGTTTTACGTGCCAAAACCACTTTCTGATTATGAGGCACGCCGTAGTGGAGGGCTCCGGAAATTTCGACCACCTAGGGTTCTTTAACGTGCACCTAAATTAAGTACACGGGTGTTTTCGCATTTCGCCCCCATTGAAATGCGGCCGCCGTGGCCGGGATTCGATCCCGCGACCTCGTGCTCAGTAGCCCAACACCATAGTCACTGAGCAACCACGGTGGGTAAGCGAGGATCGGCTCCAGGACTAAACAATTTGCCCGTTGAGTTTTATAATCCGAAGCCTTAATTGTCCCATTCCAGGCACTTTGCGGTAGATAGCTTCCTGTCTCGCCTTATTTCGGACCCCTTTAGTTCAAATTCGGGAAACATTGAACTGCCTTTATTTGTCGAAGTATGCAATAGCATACTTATAGATTTTGGAGTTATTGATTTTTGAGATATAGGTACAATGACCTTTGAACTTAAGGAAAGCGTGAAGTTCATGAACTCGGAATTTGAAGAAATGAAGAAGAAACTATGTGTAGCATCTGCAGATAGAGATACCTTGACGAAAGAAAATTCAAGCCTTTGCGCAAAGCACAATAGAAACGAAATTGTCATGGAACAGCGTCAAAAGAGAGCTACTCAGAGCGAACAGTACTCGCGCCGGTATAATTTAGAAGTGAAGGGTCTGGTCAAAAGACAAAGTGAAGATGTGACCGATCTTGTCGTCAAAATAGGCGACGCTGTATACGAGGTCAGCGCCAGAAGAGATGTATGCCACCGTGTTCCGACAATAGACTCCGGCAAGAGCAATGTTGTCCTGTCTCATAATCCGATTGTGGTTTCCGCACGTACAGTCCCATAATCCAATTCAAGTTTAATGCTTCTGCCACGATGCGATGAGTCATATGAGGCAATGGCTCAGCCGTCTCAGAAGTTATGAAATATGGCGCACAACAACGCCTCAAGCAAACGCCTCTCCCTTTGAGTTTTGTGTACTACGCAAACAGACAGCAGTGATGCACACAAGGTAACGTTTAACATCAACTCACCACTCTTGTGTTGGACAAAACGTTGAAGAAATTAAGCATTCGCCGTCAACATCACCGCTAATTATCGTCAATCAAAGCAAACATCACAGAAGGCTTCGGTTACATCGATTTCCACACTGCGTGGGATCTGCATAATATCTTTTTCTATTTTTTTTTTCTTACGAGAGCTTTTCCTTGCGCATGCAGAGTCGCATGCAGAGTCGGGCTGTCAGCGATGATCTGTTTGTTGCTGTACCGCGAAACTGAGCTCACATATCCTTAGTGCCTTTTCGCGACTTCGCAGCAGCGACCGCAGGCTACCAAGCAAGCGCACGCATCCTAGATTCGGTAAGCGTTGCGTAAACCCGGGTCCGGTAAAAATAGCAGCGGCGAGCTGCTCCATTGTAAAACACCGTTAGGCTTAGCATTGTGAACACTTGCCGCTGCGTCCAACTGGGTATTCCACAACGGCCCGCACATAGTTGGGAATACAAAAGCGACACACTGAACTGCAGCCGTCACTTGAAAGGCAGCGCCTTTGTTGTCGGCTTGAAAGGCGAACCGTGTCGAATTGCCGTGGTGCCGCCGTGCCGAACGCGCGTACTACACACACTCTGAAACGGCGTGCCTATTAGGCATGACACGCCGTTTGTGTAGGTATGTTCATGCTCGAACGAGCGCCCACTGCTTCGAGCGACACGCAGTGCACGCGTTTTCGAGGCCGCGCTGCAGGGCATCGATAATTTCGCCCAGCATTGTGAGCGTTTCCTTCCTTTCCGGGTATTACGGTAACACGGGTTCTTAAAGTACGCGTAAGCGCTTCTGAAAACGTGGGGGAATCAAAGCATTAAAAAGTACTTTCTTGCACGGTGGCATTTATAAAGCGGCAAGGGAGCGAGTGAGAGCAACCGAAAATGGATAAGAACACTCTAGCTCATGGTTTAGTTAATACTTCTCTGGGGGGGCGGGGGGGGGGGGGGGGGGAGAGAGGAGTGCGTCAGGGTGTAGAGAAGTTCTTTCGCGGCCAGATTAGTGCGAACGCTCAACCTGTTTTCGTAAAGCCGGAACAAGAAGCTCTTAGCGAGGACTTTGAGCTCCGTAATCGCCACGACGCTTTCGACGCGCGCTCGCGCCTCGCCCTGCATATCCCTACACTGCAGTATGGTCACATTGGGATTTATAAACCCTCCGGAGTCACCGAAAATGATCCACCGTGTTGGTATGACCACACGCTGGACAACAGCCGACCTTCAACACGCGTACGGTTTGCGCTGTCTGAACGGTAATAACCGCACAATAAATTATAGCACCTGACAGAAAATTAAGCCTGCTAGAAAAAAAAAAAAAAGGGCGGCTTTTCGTTGCCTAAATGGAACTGGCTCCTTCTTCACGATTAGCAGTGAAATATGGGAAGCCTGGCCCCCAGCGCACCAAGCTCTGAATTTTCAACAAGCAAAATTACAACAAAACTTAAAAAAGAAAAAACTTTTTTGTTATTGCCTCTTTTTCCCGTGACAACTCATCTAACGTCTTCTGTTGTAAAGTTCATTTCGTGAGAATACATTCCTACAGTTGATAGTCATCGCTTGTCTCGTGTCGCTCGCCAAACGTGTTGTCTAGCGGTTAACAATAACTTTAGCGGTTAACAACCACCAGCTCGGCAGCTGGTAGTTGTTAACCGCTAGTTTTGTTGTTCTGAATTGTGTGTGTGTGTTTTTTTTTAGCTCTTCAATCAGCGGGGCTCCAACGCACCTCGACGCAAACAGCAATGACGCGCAATTTGGCCGGTCTCCCATGTGATGAGTGGTCTGCCTGTGAGCTATATATATAAAATATCGCCAGCCCGTTGCGATGCGAGTACTTCGACGTCGACGCAAAGTCAACTGCGCAGTAACATGCAAAAGCTTATTTTCGCCTTCGAGAACTTGGCATCGATAACAGCATGACCACAGCGTTACAGACTGTTCGAAAGGGTATCCGAGAGGACCATGCATGTTGTATTGTAGAAGTAACGTGTGGGAAGCGGAAGCCAAACACTGCTCTGCACTGTAAAGCGCCTGTCCTTGTGTGCTCTCTCTGTGGTCGTTTGTTCGTGCAGTCATAAAACTGTTGGCTTAATATGCACCAACTCGCCCAACAACGAGTTCTGCTAAACTGTGAAGTGATCTGCACTGTTAAAAACGAATAAGGGTGCAAATTACATTAGACCCACCACAAGGGCGTTGCCTTACTAAGCCCGAGGACAGGGGATCGAATTCTGGCCACGGCGACCGCATTTCGATGAGGGCGAAATGCAAGAAAAGACCGCGTACCGCACATTGGGTGCACGTTAAGGAACCCTAGGGGGTCAAAATTAATCCAGAGCCCCTCACATACGGCGTGCCTCATACTCAAATCGTGGTTCTTGGCACGTATAACCCCTGAATCTAATTAAATTGTTTTTATTGTTTTACGGTGTGGCGACACCCGCTGTCTGAGTCTCGAATACATGCTTTAGTTCAAAGGAGTTCCGTCTCTCGCATACGGACGGGCAATCGCTATTGTGGTCACCTACCACTGTTAACAGCACGCGCGCGTGTGGGTTTTCTTTTCGGATTCTTTCCCTCTCATCTGTCGCATCCCTTTTCTCCTCCCCCGGTACAGGGTAGCCAGCCGGAGATAATCTCTGGTTAATCTCCCTGTCCTTTTTTTTTGCCTTTCTCCTTCTCTCTCACTCTCTCCCTCTCTACGGGTTACATAAACGTAAACATCGCCGGTGAACAAAAACCAATTTGATAAATTCAGAGGCTTTACGTGCGAGAACCGAGATCTGATTATGAGGAGCGCTGTCGTGGGGGCTCCAGGCTAACTTTAACCCCGTGGGGTCCTCGAACGTGCACCTAACTCTACGTACACGAGCCTTTCCGCATTTCGTCCCCGTCGAAATCCTACCGCTGCGGCCGTAATTGAACCCGAGACCTGGAGCTCTGCAGCGCTTCCCCATAGCCAATAAGCACCGCGGTGGGGTAATGAACAATTCGTGTGAATGCTTTTTCGTGCCATTTTCAAGTCTAGCTGCTTTCCAATTGAGCAGTGTTGATGGTAAGCTTTCGGTGTATCAGCCAGAAAAAAAAAAAAAAAAGCATTGTGTACGACCTATTGACGCGATTAAGGGTTTGCGATGTAACGCTTTTTACTCAAATATTTAACTTAAACATCTGACCTAGAATAAGATATTTAAAACGGCCGCCTCTTTAAGGAGTGCCGTTACTTTGCTATAAATTCTCCGCTCCGCTATCTACGGAGCACAGGAATGTGCGACTTTTCTTCTTTCTCAACAGTGGCTACTACAGCAAATACGGCGCTGCCCTCCCGTGCAAGGCAGATTGTTCCGTCTGTTTCACCGAGAGGAATACACGCATTTAAGAACGACAGTGAGGAAATGCAAAATGCGAAGCGACAAACGTAAAAGGAGAAGTCCCAGCTTTTGTTCCCACGACGTCAACGAAACAAAGGGGGTCAGGAAGGAACAGACTTCCGCGTACGCGCGCAGTATGGGGCCAGCGTGCTATACGCGAAATGACAAGGCATTCCTCCTGGGCGAGTCCCCCTTGCCTCTCCTGGTCCCTTCAGCCTTCAGAAAAGTTCGTGCGTAAGCGTCCTCTTTCAAACAGTCGAAGCTTCCGCTGACGACGGGACGTACTATGGAATCGCGTACCGGGGTATTTGCACGCCCGGAGGGTATAGTCTCGATTCCGTTGCACGTGCCAATAACTTCGTTACGTCCGTCCGTTCGCGTCTGTGGGCTGATCGTGCACGCGAAAATTTTCGAGTGTTGTCGAGGCGAAATACGAGGAGGGAAGTAAGTAGGCAGGAAGAAAGGGGGAGGAGGTCGAGGAAGGGTAGGAGGACGGTGAAGCAGGATGACGAAGAACGAGGCAGAGAAAGGAGACGCGCCACGCTGGGCCGTCGACGGAAACCAGCGGCAGGCCAAGCTCGCGCCAAGCAATTCGTGACCACAGAGCCACGCGGCATTCGCGACCGCCTTGTCTCTGTCGGCGCTGTGCGTGTCACGAACGACGACTGGAACGACGGTCGAGCAAAAGCGGCGCAGCCTAGAGCCGCTTCGTTCTGTGGCGCGGGGCCGGTTGGTCGATGCCGGCGACTCGCTCGCCGGTGCATGGCGCTGTCGCGGGACGGCGGGGCAGCAGTGGCACCTGGGGCACCGTCGTCGATTCCCGGGGTGCGGCGGTACGCGGTGCCACCTCAATTTCGCTACCGCGGAAGTGCGAGCAAGTATGG
The DNA here is from genome assembly GCF_023375885.2 of Dermacentor andersoni. NCBI lineage: Eukaryota > Metazoa > Arthropoda > Arachnida > Ixodida > Ixodidae > Dermacentor > Dermacentor andersoni. The sequence goes on from NC_092818.1 coordinate 66,648,898, forward strand.
GGGGGCCGCGGCGCCGACACCTCGGCGTGCACGCGACGACGCCGTCCCCCGACCCTTCCTGCCTTCCTTCCTTCTCGCTCTCGCTTGTAACTCGCATGGCTCTTGCGAAACGGGTCGGGCTCGCTCCGAATCGCCCCCGACTCGCGCCGGCTTCCGTTCAGTTACGGTGTCACTGGGCGCGAGTTGTTATTGATACTGCTTTATTTTTTTCATTCCTTTGCGGTTACCATCCCCGTGACCTGACGTGGTGGAATGAGTGGTTACGTAGGCTTAGGCTGGTGCGCGCTCTCGTCCGCGGCGTGCGGGCCTCGGTTCCTCCGGCCCCATTCTCACGCACGCTCGCGCGCTAACCACTCGTCCAGGCACACCTGAACCATCGCACGCGATACGCGCATAACTCAAACAACCAAGCACGCATAACCAGACGCACAAAGGCGCGAACCCACGCGCATACACGTGAACATGCATGCGCAAGCACGAACGTTCGCATACGCGCGCACTATCGTTTCTCGACTTCAACGCGTACGTTAATACATTCTTCCGTCTTTTCTATGCTTACTGGTTCTTTATGTGGTATTCCACAGGTTGGACGTAGCCAGAACCTTTATCTCCCAGGAGAGGGGATGGTTGAAGAAACGGTTGATTCATGCAAGTGCCCGAGGAGGCGCAAACACTTCACTTTTACTTACGCGCACTCGTTAAATGGACCTGAGCCATCCTGGTTGGACCAGGTCGCCGTTTTTTGAGGGGATCTGCGATGTTGGACCATCGTCATTATTCGATTGAAAAACATAGGGTGGGCGAGCTATGAATTCGTAAGTTTCTTTCCTGTATCCGCCTTCTGCTTTGCGCACATGCGTTTAAACGCCGCTAGTTTTGCTGTCGGTTTCTCTGTACTTCGACAGGCGGCATGGTGTAAGCGGCCCGGCTTTCTGTTGCTTCCAGACAGGTCACGCGCTGTGCTGAAGTCCTCAGACAGCTAACGCGAAGTGGCCTCGCGAACTTCCGGAAACACTTTTCGTCAAGTGGAGAATCTTGAAGGGTTAGTAGTGTCCCACAGGGAAAAGAAATAGAAAGAGAGAGAGAGAACTGTTCTTCCGTTGTAGATAAGTGGAACAACGGACTCCTTGCATCTGTCAACATGTCAACCTGGTTACAGGTTAGGACTGTCTTGCTCCTCTTTTTCTCTCACTGACCCGGCTGTCACTAAAACCAAGTTTTAGGACGTGCCTGCGCTTTCGCGTGGGGGTACTCGCTCCTGCCATCACGAGTGCGATGCTCGCCTTCTTCCCATTGCTTACGTTTGATCCCGTTTGTGTTTGTCGTTGTCAAGTTCGTCACACGTACTGTCTCATACTGAGAAGTTCGAGCACACGCGCAATTTTAGTAAACATTGTCCGGCTAATTGTGCAAAAATAGCAAAGATCAGAATGCGGGATGCGTGCCTCAAATCCTTTTCGAAAGGCAGATTTCGTTAGCTTTTCTTCGTACTTTCCTCCCACTTGCGAGGCGGTCTGGCCTAGTAGAAGAGGCCAATAGCGGAGGCAGCAGTCCAAGGTGGTGGCTTGGTCGGGCGAGCATGATATGCTTCCGCCTCGCAAGGGTATTGTTGTGTTCTGCAACGTGGACTGAGCTGGGAGGCTGTGGGACGCCATAGCACCCACAAATTTCATCGCAATAACCAGTACAGCTAACCGATAAATCTCCTGAGCAGCATATCTCGGAAGATCCTCCGGGAAGCTATTGCTTCAATCTAACACTCGCCCTCCGATGGTTTCCATCCGTTCTCTGTTTGTGGACGCGTGTGCGCGCGCGCGTGTGTGTGTGCGTGCGTGCGTGCGTGCGTGTGTGCGTGCGTGTGCGTGCGTGCGTGTGCGTGCGTGCGTGCGTGTGCGTGTGTGTGTGTGTGTACGTGTGCTTTCACAATGCAGCTCATTCTCATTTCTAAAAGGTGCGGCTCTTGTGGGTGTGAACAAGGTACGGAACACTTACTGTTCCTGTGCCCTCGCAACAACGCGTACCGCTTCCCCTTTCTGCATCGCGCAGTGTCACGCGTTCTCGCTTCAAGCCCGGTTTTAGCGGCAAAGATTCTTGGATCAGACCACGTGCGTACCTGGCCCAGAAAGCATCGCGACCATTGCAGCAGTTCCTCAACACAGAATACCTTTGCGGCCGCTTATAAATGAAATGTTCACCTCCGCGTGTGGCTGAATGCCAAATTTCTCGAGAAATAAATATTCAAAGCGTTTTTTTTCTATTTATGCTGACATCTTGTATATCGAGTTCTCTTGTAACGTTAGCACTTCTTACTACGACTGAAAATGTGGGTCACTGTCGTTGACCAGTCCTAAAAAAAAGGCTGACATTTTTGGTACCGCACGGAAGACAACTGACACTGACGCAATTGTTAACTCGCCTCTTTACTTGATGAGGTGGTAGTCCTTCAATCATTTGATAAGCTCTTACCACATTCACACAACACTTGAATACTTGAATATGCCCGTGTTGTCTGGAATCCTCATGAGAAAATACTGAAAAATAAGTTAGAAAGAATACAACGTCTTCCAACCCGTTTTATGTGTTCAAAGTACGCAAACGATCACTCAGTTACATCGATGTTAAAATTTGTGATTTAGAATCTCTAAACAAACGCAGGCTTAAAAGTAGGACTAAGTTTCTTTTTAAATTGATGGAAGGCGATTTTAGTATTAACAAAAACGACTACTTATTGATGCCTGGGAATCGAAATGATAAGGCGAATCATACGCGAGTGCTTCAGCCTTATTTCGCTCGAACGAATGTATTTCGGTATTCTTTTTTTCCTGATGCAATTGAGGCATGAAACTGCCTCCCGGAAGATGTGGACAGTTCAAATGATGTTTCTGAATTCATGCGTTTACTTGATGTGCATTTATGTCATTAATTCTGAAGATTATTTTGAGCTTCAACTATGGTCTTGCTGTTTGGTTGTATTACTTATTTTATACATATATGTATACAAGTGTGTGCGTATGTGTACACTTATGTATGCAGAATGTTCTCCCACCCTGTAATGACCCTCAAGGGAGGGTTAACATTATTTCTAATAAATAAATAAATAAATAAATAAATAAATAAATAAATAAATAAATAAAATTTTAGAATTTGACCCGACCTCTCAGAGCACTTCTTAACTCACATTCCGTCACTTGACGTCAGAGCACTAACGAGACCGTAGAACGATTTCATCCTCGCTATTAAGCTGCAGTAGACCGCTTCTACAGTAAACATAAAACGGGACTGGTCTCCTTCACGGCAATGCTATGAATGAGCTTTCGCGGTCTAATGTGAGTCTACCAAACACCTGACCCAGTTCGCACCATTCTCCAAACCTTCCTCAACTGCAGCCCGTTATCGCCGTGCCAAGGCCATATCGAACTCTTGAATCTCCATCACGTCGCTGTCGACGAGTGACCGCCGAGGCCAGTGTCACCGCGGGACTGACCGCCCCAAGCAAGGCCGCCAAGCTGTTTGGTAACGGTTCGAGTTGATGCAGTCTTCTTCGCAGAGGCTGCTGTGTACCTCCTGCTCCGGGGGGGGAGGTGCACGTTATTGCCCTATAGCGCGTCGTCGCATCCAGTAGTGGCCTCCTCGTGCAGCAAAACGACGTCGCGACCCTCAGCCGTCGATGCGAACGCGCGCGCGCGCTGCCTTTTCTTTCCGGGATGTCTTCGGCGGTGCTTCCGTTTTTGCGTGCCAACTGGGTCGTGCCGCTGCTACCTGTCTCCTCGGCGAGCCCGTTATTTTTAACCCCACATCGTCCTCCGCCAGGACAATCTCAACCCCTCCCTTTGAACTACGGGATCGGCGGCCCTCTTTGCACGGGCCGAGGGCAACGCGCTCCGCGTGAAAGCGCCGCGTTGACTGATTGCCCCGCGAACGTCAAGATGTCAGGAGCCCGTCACCTTTGGCCGCGTGGCATTGAACCCTTTCTTGGCCCCTTGGGGCCAAATCTAGTCCGCGCCACGCACCCTGCCTGGCACTTGTTATCTTTGTGCTTGGCTGGGACCGCTGTGTTGCCTGCTGTATACGATCTACTGCGAGAGAAGTATTGAGCGAAGAGAGGCTGTAATGCTACAGGGCGTATACCTAGAGATACCTAGGCGTATACCTAGAGGCTGCAGGGTGAATGATAAGTTTGAGTGGAGTTGATAAGCACCTTGGACTAGATACTGCAATGAGGCGAGTTGGCCCTGTCGGCGGTTTCTGATAGTGACGTATTGCAGAAAACGCTGGCGTAGACACGATTCAGTCCTCGTTGAATAACGCCAAGTAGCCAAAAATTAATCCGTACACTCACACAGCGATGTTTCTTGATCCACACTACAGATATATGGCACTGTGAGTGAAAAAATACAATTTAAATAACTCTTCCCCTGGAGCAAGACTACACACCTGCAGGTCTAAAGGCATGTCCTGAGTTCCATGACTTCTGAGGCAGCAGCTGACTTCCACAACTACAACACCCCCCCCGCCCCCCCCCCCCCCCAAAAAAAAAGAAGAGCAATAAGAAAAACTCGTGCTAGGAAAGTCCTGCAGTGGGAACAATTTGTGGCAGTGCTTCATCCCAGAGGGCAATGAATTCATTGCTTTCGAATTCAAATTGTTTTAATTATTACAAAACTGTCAAACTCTACAAGGTAGCGGCTGCATTTCTAACGTGCGGGTGCTTTTTGTGTGTTGTCTTCCATGTATGTTGTTGCACCATTTCAAGAATGGGTATGACGTAGGCGAAGGCATCTAACAGTATATATTGTAAGCAGCAGCCATAAGAAAGGCATATTATTTATTGTAGCACACCTCGTTAGCCAATTAGGAGACACAAGTATTGGAAAACATTATCCGTTCATGTGAGTGTCGAATTCCAAATGAAATCTCGTGAAGCCCGTTCAGAAAAGCCATTTATGAAGTAACTTGAATAGAAGGCCGTCAAGATGGCATTTTGTCCACTATAAACTCCACAAAATATCTGAAGAAGGGGGCACAACCGTGGAACAAAGAGGTCACTTCGCATGATGTGTGCTATGTGACATATGACATTATTTCTGAAGCTGATTACAGACACTAGGAGATGATTAAATCATTTCAGACACTGTAGTGCAATTCCATCCTTTGACAGTTAGCGGCAGTGCAGTGGCTAGAAATGCTACGTTTTATTCGCATTTTTTACGAATTTATTCAAACAATTAATGAATAAACTATTTGTCGCTGAACTGACCGTTTATTGCTTCTTGATTGAACGCCTGCAGCTTGGAACAATTGTACCGATAAGGCCTCATTTATAGCGCAGGTTAACGTAAATGTAGATCTTGGCACTTTTCGCAACTCTTTCCTGAATCTCTGAATTAGTGGGCCCGTACTAGAGCACCGAAACAGGATGAGGCACGAAACGCGAACTAATTAGCCCTTTGCGAATGGGCATCAAAGCATCTTACAAAAGGACAACTTCGTTTCGTATTGTCACGTGATAATGATGGTGAAGAAAGAAAAACGATGAATGGCGAAACTAGCGTTTTATTGGGCGAACTTGTGCCCTCGAAATCAAGTTACACTCAAAGGACAGCAATAACGGCTAACACGATCGGCGGTGATCAGCGGGTCAATCGCGTCGGCTTTTATGGATCAGTCGTCGAACGTTCCTGCAAATGGGGTGCGATCGCGCAAACAGCTCGCTTTTCCGTTCTCTCGCTTGCCCTCTCGTGATTCGCTGGCGCGCGCGCGTTTCGTCACGGCGGCCATTGCGCCGGGGCGGGACCACAAAATGCGCTTACGTCACACTCCTGTCAATCATTCCAAAAGCGAGGGGAAACGGCCGCTTTCGAGGAACGGTCGGCAAGGGCATTCGTTTCGAAGAATGAATGGCCGTTGCCATAGCAGCGCTAGTAGCAGACGATGCGCCTGTCGTCTGCTCATAATGTCGTCGCTCGCCGAACATGGCTGGCCCTGGCGGGGGTCGAGTTTTTCGAGATTAAAACGCGATCCGCCATCGCCGAACGTTAGCGATGTTAATTATTGAAAACAACTGTGATCACAGTGAAATTAAATGTTGCGCCTGCGCTGTGATAAATATAAATAGTGCTGTTTTAATTTTGATTGATCCGAGTGCATTTGTCGAGAATGCTCGCCGTTTCACGTTGTGCTCAGAGAATCGCGTTCATTGTTCGGCGGTTTGTTTGGCGCTCACGAGTCGCGATGGCCGCTCCTATCGTCGCGCTTTTGGAGTCTCTCGGGCAGCCTCGGCAACGCATCTTTCGGGACGCATTTGTCGAGCTTACCGAGGAAGAGTTCCGCGACCACTTCAGGCTCTCGAAGCGCACTGTGCGCTGGCTCTGCGAGCAACTGGAAGACGCCATCGGTGGCCTTCGGACCGGTGGCATCACGACGCAAGACAGGGTGCTTTGTGCTCTCCGTTTCTTCGCGAGGGGGAGCTTCCAAAGATCCATCGGCAGCGAAGAATTCGTATCCATGGGGCAAGCTTCCGTGAGCGAAAGCATTCACGCAGTTGCGGAAGCAATAACCGTGGTGGGCCGGCAACAGGGCTGGGTGAGCTTCCCGTTGACAACGGCCGGCAAGGCTAGTGCAAAGGCGGCCTTTGCGGATCGGGGCCGCATTCCCGGTGTAGTGGCCTGTGTCGACGGGACGCTCATAGCGATCAAACAGCCCGAAGGACTCAGCCCGGGCGAGACCGCGGGCTTCATGTCAAGAAAAGGCTTCTACGCCTTGAATAACATGATCGTAAGTACTCACGTTCTGACATTTTTTTTGCACGCTGTCATCTTTTATTAGGTTATCGGTTTTATGTAATGCCGTCGTAGTGTGTACAATACGGGTACCACGTAAAGCAATATCGATCGTGATCGAGCCCGTTCGGAATTTAATTTCTCGGTCCAGATTGACTCATTTGCTTAAGCTGCGGGAGGCAGGTAATCGCGGTTGATAATTTCGAACCGAATCAAATCGATCGATAGTGCCCTTGCGGTACGGGTATAAGAGTACGCATTGAACAACCAAGGCGGCTATGATGAGCGTTAATTCACAAATGTCTCGTGAATGTAGCTTTTTGCACATTTCTTGCAATAATTAAAGAAGACTATTTCGGAGATTGCTTTTTACTAATGTGAGAAAGAATGCAGCTGTGTCTGGGAAAGAATTATGAAATCATGTTGGTGCAAAAACATTTCATTCAGACTATTTATCTGTCAGCATGACGTGAAATATGAAAATATTCCAGCTCAAATTGCTTCTTCTGAACCATTTTCCGCCCGTTTGTTCTGCCCTCCAGGTGTGTGATGCCCACATGCGCATCGTGGACATCGATCCGCGTTTCCCCGGATCGTGCCACGACTCCTACGTGTGGAGGCACTCGCCACTGTTAGGCCGCCTCACACGTAACCTGCGACGTGGAGAATGGGTGCTTGGTGAGTGCTGCAGACATGTTGCAATCAGTGAAGTATATTACACAGTTATGTTTCCAACATGCAGGAGACTCAGGCTACCCTCTTGAGCCATGGCTGCTGACACCTGTGCCAGGCCATCCAGGCATTGACACTCCGGAGGGGCGCTACAACCAGGCCCATGCCTCCATGAGGAACGTTGTGGAGAGAGGTATTGGCGTCTTGAAGGCAAGGTTCCGGTGCCTTCAACGGTACCGGACACTCCTTTATGAGCCCAAGGATGCAGCCACAATCGTGGCAGCCTGCGCCGCTCTCCACAACATTGCTTTGAAGGCAGGGGAGCCGGAGCTGCAGGACAGTGATGAGGAGGCTGATGACAACCAGCCACCGCTGCAACAGGGCTTGCCTGTGTCTCAAGGGCACCACACCTGCCGGCAAGAAACGCCCAGAGAGCTGCTGATGAGGGCGAAGCAGATGAGGAGTCAGGTTGTCAACCTGTTCTCTGCGGCCCCTAACTGGCGTACCACTCACCTGCGTATGCTGCATCGTCGGCTGAGGCAGCAACAGCAGGCTCGTCGCGCGGCTCAACCGTAAAGCCAAGTGAGTTCTCCAACATAGGCGTGAAAAGGCAAACCTCATAATGCCATTGAAAAATTGAAATGGTCGCCCTTGATAAAAAGGATGCAAGGCATTTTCAAAAATATTTGTTTTGATTAATACTGAAATCTCCATTGCGGATTTTCACAGGGTGTGTCACAGTAACAAAAGGTTTAGAAACAGTGGAAGAGAGACGTTAAAAAAGTGTTGCTGGGCAACTTAGTTCCTGATGGGAACGCAAATTCAAGGAGAATACAAAAAACAGCACAAGCACCTGAGCGGGTGTGCTGCTGCATCTCTATTCCGGGTTCTTTTTTTCTTTTGTAATTTTATTCTTAAATAACTAGAAACACAAAATACAAAATGACACTCTGTTATAACAGGGAATTTTGAAAACAAAACAGACAGAGGTAGGTTTTGCACGAAGACATGTCGTGCCATTTCGACATTTTTGTCCACCCCTGTAGCCAGCTGGGTAGCTAGATTGAAACGTCACAAGAACATTTCATTTCACACTGCATCGGGCACATTGTTCATGTAGTATATTCAGCCAGCATGGAGTAAAGCCAAGACATGGTGTAGCTCAAGGAAATGGTATTACTTTAATGTACTCCATGGTTTCAACTTTGTAAACATCCTCGTGTCACAAAAAAATACAGATAAATGTCAGCCGCTACATGTTCTGCATTCAGATACACCCCATATAATACAACATATCTGAAGTAGCAACAGTGACGAAATATGTCAGAATGAGCTGGACTAACGTGCTGCTGTAGCAGGAAGCCTGCAGGACGTGTGTATGTCACATATAACAGCACCTTGAACTACTCTTCAGTATCAGGTACAGTAATGCACTCCATAGCTGTAGCTTAGCATATATAACGTTACATGGAAGTAGTAGCAAAAAAATATCACAGCAGGAGCCTATGTGGCTAGCCAGAAGTGCTTCATGTAACACTTATCACCCTCTCATTATAAAAGTGGTAAGCATACAAATAAAAAGCATCATGCAAGCCTGACGCATTCTGTACTTCGATATAAATGGCAGGAATAACATGACCTAGTTGAAAACAATATGACTAATACTGTTTTTCTCCGCGTACAAGGCATCAGCTCTTAGCTGGAGAATCCCCATCAGGCGCCAAATCAAGAGTTAGCTTCACTATATGTAATGTGTAACACAATTCTAAAGCAGCCATCTAGTGATTTCAGGTAGACACTGGATATGGAACCTTGCAACAAAAAAAATTGGACCTCAGTGCAACAACACAGAGTACAGAAAGAGCAACGCTAGCATGACTGCCACCTAACTCGTATGACTGAAACACCCGAAACATATTAATGATACTTGCTAAAAAATACTAAAACATACTAACGATAAAGTTACAAAAATAGTATGCAATTTCTTGTGCACATAACGGAAATAAGGTAACTATTTAATTTCTGCTACCTTCGAGTAACATCTCAAAGTTTAGAGATCACAAAAAAAATATTTAAATGTACAAAACAAGATCAAAGTTATAATGAACGAATAATAATGAACGAATAATAATGAATAATACAAAAAATACAAGTAATAAATAATAAAACTTTAAATCGTCTATTCCCTCCTTGCAGCCACTGCCTCCTGCATTAGTTGGCCCAAGAGCTGCGAAAGCTGCCCCACTGGCCGCAGTGCCTCCGCTACTTGGTCGGCCTGCCGCTCCACAGCAGCCACGACCCGCTCAGTAGCTGCAGCCAGCCGGTCTACGCCCTGGCGGATACCACGAAGGAGCTAGAAAGAAATCATTACATCAGCATCCATTCCCGCACAGTCGGTCAAGCACCTCTACAGCAAAGTGACCTGCATAACGAAAGAGTTCGGTCGGTTCCTAGTGTGAGGCGTGCTGTGCACAATGTTTACAAAGTGAGCTGTAGAACGGATGATTTTGGTGGTCCCAAGCACTTCAGGTATAAAGGTGCTCAACTGCATGTATGCTCATTCAGATTACCATATGTTCATTAGTTATGGGGACAAGGACAAACACTTTCTATGTTGTTGTCTGTCTGCACCATTGTATCTGTTTTTTGTTGTTGCTTTTCATGTAGTTCTGCAAAGAAATATCAATACCATATGTACTTTTATGCTGTCGAGCCGCCGGAAAGTTAACAGATGGCATAGCAATAAGTTTGGGATTGCAAATGAGCAAGCGACCATGACATGTATCACTGTAGCAAAGAATGCTAGGCCCTATGTTGCATTTTGTTGCAAAAGCATGTATTGGACCCTGTATATAAATTGTTATTCAAGCATTGCAAGCTGTCGCACTGCCATTATATGTGATGTTTCCCAGCCTTCCAGAACAAGTTAGCAACTTCAAACTTTGTGGAAATAGCCACAGTCCTGAGTGTATTGTGTGGCAAAGTTTTCCTCTTACTGCCTTAATTACAACCATTGCAACTCATTAATCAACAGTGTTCTCCTTTTTTATGTTTCAATAGTTTATTGAGGTTTGTGTTCTCCATCGTCCTCAATAAACTATGCAAGCTATAGTGTTTCTAAGTGCGTCAAAATAAACGAAACTTTACGGCGATGTGCAGGCTAAATTTGAACTGTGAGTTAGCTACCGCCTTTGCAAATAATTATGAAGATGAAGGGCCCAGAGCATTTTAGGTATTTTACATATGCCACTCAATTTACCCCGCTGCCTTGGGAAAAATGTTTCAGACATGAATATTTTTGTGTGATGGGGGAGAACTATCACAATCAGCATGCGCAATCCGATGTGTGTGATGCAATTACAGCATATGCGGAAAAATTCATTAGCTAATACTTGAAAGTGGGCGGCCAAGGTTTGAAACGAGTAAGTCATATGAGGCAGTGTTTTAAAACGAGTGATTTAATTACAGGCAACTTGCCATGTTTATGAAACTGCTCAAAAGAAAGAGCTGTAGTGGAAATTGGAATGTATGAAGCTGTTATTGTGTGATTGATTGCAAGTGTCCCTGTTGTCTAGTCCACCCAGTCATTGCCTGTTGCAGAAATGCTAATGGCAGTGATTACTGTGTTTGAAGCTGTTGCATTGTGTTAATGATTGCAAGTGACCGTGTTTATGACCATGTACGTAATGTATGATGATGTTCTCGTCCGTCTCCCTTAGTCTTTTTTTTTCAGTTCAGCTATTGAAACACGTGTTAGCCATGTATGTGAGTTAGTGACCTGTGCAGCTCATCAAATTGCTAAAAAAATGTTACACCTGTCTACTGTCATTCTATTACACTCCACCATATAAAGCAGGCAAGGGCACACGCACTTCGTTTGTCTCGTCGTTCTGTGCGACGGTTCTGGCGTAGTCATCCGCGAGCCGTTCAACCAAGGCCTCTCGGTGGGACACCCGACGAGGGCCTCGAGACCGGCGCTGCACCCGGGGTTGGTAGCCTGGAAAAAGTACCACTTTTTAATGAACTAAACACACAACTACATTACGTCCAGTGCATTCATGCTGTGACATTGCAGGATATTTCCTTTTCACTTACTGGTTCTCACTCCGCCAGGGCCAGCTGCAGGCTGTGCAGTGGCTGGAGGGCTTCGGGGCAGTGGCTCAACAGCGACCACTCCTGGCTGCTGCAGTGCTCCTATATTGGTTATAGAGGGTACATTCACTCAACGGCTAGAGTAGAAATAGTTTGCGTTCCTTATATACGAAACAGATTCCACAAACAGGAAGGCAACAGGGAAGAGCAAAAGCTTACCTTCACGTGAAAGGCCGCTTGTTCCAGCGGTGGTGCCCACAGATTGCACGGTCACCTCCATGGCGGGCTGCATTATGTATAAGATGCGAAGAAGCAGTTTTGTCAAGTTTGCGTAATCTGCTCCTCCCAATATGCACTAACGTAGAGTTATGACAGCAGAAAAAAATCTCTTGAAATCCCAGTAGTAAACCATCTTGTGCATGCCAGCAGCAAACACATGCACATAAAGGAAGAAAAACTATATCTGTTATACCAGTGTCACGCAGGCACTTTTAATCTGAATCGATCCCGATCGGGGCAAAATTTCTCTATTTCTATTGCCTCCCTTCGCGGAATGAAGAAAGGAGCCAGTGACTGTCGAGAAATTCTATCTCTGCGATCGCGAATGAAGCGGGCTGCGTGACTGGGGTATAACACTGCTTACGCGATGCAGTATACACGGCGCAACTACTGTAAATTTCTGCCGCGTCCTCCCGTTTTTTGGTGCGTTTGTCAATGGCTTACCTCGTCGAGCGGTTGGTAGAACGGCTCGCACACTCCGGTCACCGTGGAGGTGCCCACTAGGGCGATGACACGGCCACGAAGGCCGGGCAGACGGCCACCACCCGTGCCGCTGCAATTACGGACAGCATTGTAAATATCGCGAGCAACAGAACCGCTCCTCGCACTCACCTTTGACTTGCGGAAGCTGCGGCGGCATCTCGACGGGAAAGAAATACTTCTTTCCGCCAAAAGACCTGCCACTGTTCGGCTGTCTTGGCGGCCGGGCCCTCTGTGTTCAGCAGGGCGGCGAGCTCACTCCAAAGCTGCCGCCTCCGCTCCACCGTGCACTCCGGTGTGAGTGCGCATGATGCCCGCACAAGGTAGGGATGGCCCTCCATGAACGCCACCAACAGTTCACGTTGGTGTGGCGACACGTGAGGGCCAAGCCTGACGTTCTTGTGAGACGACATTTTTGCAACTGACGAACAGCGATTTTGCAATTGAACTGCGCGCTCCCGCCAATTTGTTTTGACGTGTGCGATACCACCTAGCGGACTAAACCAAAATATATGCCGCTTAAATTAGTTTTCTGCTCTCGCATGAGATTTCCGAGGCAGATTATATGTTGCAACAGTAAGAATCTTTTTCTTATATTACGTGTTTAATTATTAAAGCATCACAAACATTCTGCACTTAATGTATCGTCCCCGATCGAAGCTCAAACTGGTGACGCAAACTTCCGGGGCTGGGCTCGCTCGTTTATTGGCTGTGCTCTCCCTCCCGTTCTCACAAATCTTGCGGACGGCCTACTTTGTGACGTCGCAGCCAGACCGAACGAACGGAAAAGCGAGCTGTTTGCGCGATCGCACCCATATTACACAAGGTTCGGTAACAGACAGCGAGCGGATGGAACCATCGATAACATTCCAGAAACTTCCGATACATGCAGGCGCGTCCTGCGCTGTGCGATAACATTTGTTAGGCGGTGAAGCGTGGTCGACCGATAAAGATAAACAAGTACACGTGTCAGTATGAAGGAAACCAGAAGGCGGCTGGACGAGACTGCCCTCCCATTCGACTCGTAAAATTGTCATTTCTGATAAAAAAAAAACATTTTTTTCAATCAATCAGTCCCTTTCGTATGCTGCAGTGATTTGCAAGAGGTAGTCAAAACATTTCGCCACTCGACTTTAACCCAAAGTCGGGCAATGCTTATTTCCTTTAGCAAGCTCACCTATATATATAGCCAAATATGGTCGCAGTATAAGGACTTCCGGATCTGCACTTGTTCCGGATCAACCAGTGAAACATGCAACGAAATAAGTCAGGCAAGCAAATTCACAACACGATGGTGAATGTGTATGAGCTTGAATGTCCTTCGTATGCTTGGTTCAGCGAGCACAGATACGGCCGTGTAGCTGTGCAAAACGACCAAAGGTCGGGAAGACCCTCTGCTTTGACTGATTTGGCTAATTCAGCTAGAGCTGATAGCTTTATTGGAAACAATTGTCGAATTAGGGTGTCGGAAGTTGGTATACAATTGAACACTTCATGTGACAATGCGTGTTCAATCATTTATGATGCTTTTGGCGCTTAAGAGGTCCCAGAGCTCTGCTCACGATGTGGCCGTGAGGCTTGGCCTTCCGGTCCCAACGTGGGAGCGGCCCGCTTAGTGATTAATCATCACTACTTGCAGGACCACATAAAGTTTTCCTTCCTTCCTTCTGCATACAACGAAGCCTCTCTGCGCAAGATCGACACATATGCTATGCTTGCATTCATCAAATGAGCGTTTAAAAATCCATGGAATCGACCCAGATAACTTTCTCGCCGCCATTGTAACTGGGCAGGAGACGTGGTTAATTCAATGGGACCTGTAAACATAGCAACCATCTCTACAGTGGAAACATGTATCCCTGGCAAGTGTTAATTGTTATCTTGCGTTGTACGACTATCCGTGATTGCGCGCATGCGACGTGTTTCTCCCTCTTTCTCTCTATTTCCTTCTTATTTTTGTCCGTCTCCCTCCCCCGTTTCGCACTGTCTGGTAGCAAACCAAATTTATGTTCATTTAAAGTCCCTGCTTTTCTTTAGTAGGTCTATCTCTCTCTCTCTCTCTCTTGATCTATTCTTTTCTGGGTAATTTGCATAGAGAGAAGTTAAGTTCCCCAAACGTCTCAGTGGCAATAAATATTTGCCATTAGTTCCACTAAAATTTTGATTTTGCCCTCTTTGGACAGCATTAAAACGGCTGGACTGAAGTCAGTTTTCGGAAGCGAAGACTCTCGTTCCATTACTGTGCGCGTCGGTGGTACAGAAAATAAGGATGGCTTTGCTACAGCGCCTCAAGTCGACAATCCTCTGCAACGTTTTATAGACATAGTGAGTGCCTAGTATGAATCGTAGTCGCAACTAGTCGTCTCTCTCTTCCATTACTTCTCTCCGGTCGTCCCTTTTTATCCTTTCCCCAGTGTAGGGTAGCAAACTGGACGTAAATCTGGTTAACGTAGCTCACTGCTTGTCCTTGTTTCTCTCTTTGAACACTTTCGTACCCACTTAGGTTCCTGTGTAGTGGACTAGTTCACTATAGTTTCTCGTCCCTGGGGGACAGATAATGGTGTAAACCTTGCCAATGAATGCGACTGTTACCTTGACGAAAACAAGCCCCCTTGTTGAAACGTAGTTTCCAGGCTGGGGCTTCCCTTGCTGGCCCGCTATTCAAGCTTTCATCTTACTGCTAACCCTTTCTCCTCTTAGAAGCCGCTGATATGTCGCTCGGCAGTCTATGTAATTGCTCGTTTAAAAGTTACCGCGTGTCTGAAAGTATGCGCATGCCGGTGCTTCTTCGAGATGAGTGCCATTTCATTCTCGAATGAATCGCCTCGTTCATAAACAGGCTCAGTACTTGGACGAAACGTTGTTACACAAATTGCCTTACCACGAGCCATGCAGGCGAGGCGAGGCAAGGTCCCGAGAGGCCGCCGTCGTATACGCTCGTCCTTTTCTAAAAAAAGGGGGGTCTTCTAATTGGCTTTGACCCCTTACTCTGCAAGGCCGGTCAGACGCGCCCAACCGACAGCGAACCGAGGGCCAAGAAGGACCCAAAGGGATCTGGGTCAAGCCCGAATGCCGAGGTGGTCGTCCCTCGCCTGCAGACACACGTGAGCGCGGCCAGATCGCCGCGTAGCTCATTTATAAGTGAACCCCCTGTCGTGCCGCGGCTCTTCTCCTGCGACCATGCGAGCTTGTATACGAGGCGCGCTGCGAAGCATTTCCGTCAGATGCGTCAATCAAGTTGTCGTCTCGCCGTGGCTCTCTCCCGCCTGGATCTCCTTTCGAGAAGGCGGACGGGTGTCAGTGACCGCGCCGCTGACGGCCGACGCTTAGCGACCGGCCGCTTTTGTCTCCCTTATCTCGTCGTCGCTACACAGCGCGGTTCAACGCGTGGGCTCGCGCACCTTGATGGATGCGAGTGATACCGCGCCCCGCGGTTTCTTTATTAACCTGCTTTTGACCATTACACGTCGGACATAAGGTGATTATATAGGTGGTTAGGGCATCTTGAGGCCCTTTATTGGTGCCAAAGGGGGCGCGGCTCCGTTCTCCCCGTCGTTACTGGTGCAGCCGAGAGCAGGCACTATAGATGTTTAAAGGGACACTGAACAGAAACCATAAATCGGTTTAAACTGACAGAATATTGTTTCAAAAGTCTATTTTTCCTAGTTTCGCTGTGAGACTGGTTACTATAGAACAAAAAATGAAGGTCGGACTTCCATTATTCGTATTTCACTCCCAGACCCTTGCCCCGGTATAGGTCATTGTGACGTCATAGATTTCAATGTGGGATTTCCTCGTACTTGAGCCGACGTGTTGTGAAACTTCTGAAACTTACTAAGTTCTGTCTTGGGCCTCTTTTATAATATGCTCTGCACTCCATCTTCGCTGAGAAAGGGAGTAAGTTTTACGTCCGAGCAGACGTCGTCAAAATCCGTGACCTCACGATGACTTGATGCGGAAACTTCAAGGTGGCGTCGCGACCCGTATATCGCCTTTCTCTGGCTCTTCACTTTCTCTCTCTCTCTCTCTCTCTGTCTTTTATGGCTCACTATGCCTCTTGTCAAAACAGGAGTGGTTTGTTTGATACTATAGAACGGTGGTCGGGTAACACAGCTCAACTTAATTTTATCTTAGTGTCCCTTTAAGAGACATTGATTTTAACGGAGAGCGCGCGGGCGACGTGGCACGCATTAGGAATTTATTTCCTTAATTGAGCACGAGCAATCTTGGAAAGGCTTCGTAGGTGGTCGCAGGGAGTTGTGACCGCAAAAGCGTTGGCTCTAGCATAGGTCTGAGCACCTGCCAAGAGAGGCTGACGAAGACGAAAAGGCTGGGAAGTAAACAACGCTATGCCCGGTTCGCTACCCTACGCTTTGGCGATTGGAAAGACAGACGATGAAAAAAAAGAGAAGAATACAGCTTAAGAGGCAGTCAGTGTGAACAAGCTCGCTCCGAAATCTTCGCTAACAGTCAAAAGCGTTCGTATGCAGTCCAGTCGCCTTCAGGAAGCGCAACTGGACCTGGTGTACATGCTGAAGTGCTTAGATCAAAATCCCTAGATGTTTTCCTTCGAAGCTGGCTTGTTGTCCAGGCAGCTGAGACTAGCAGCTGTATAAGTGTGAGCAACACATTGTTGCGTGCGAGTGTTGTGCATATTATGGGGGAAATGAATCGGGAATACCCTTATGGTTGCGCGCATTTGCTACAAGACAATTCGCTGGATGCCCATTGCTACTTTTAAAGATTCGCAAGACTGCATTGAGGGTCCCTAGAGTGCGATTTGTTCGTGAAGAAAGGCTGGACGATTTACATCCAGTGTTAAGTTGGCCATACCTTTAGTGCCATTAATTTATCGTTGATGGCCATTATTTTTTATTTATCTTTCTTAAATACGTTTTTCATTTTAGCAGCATAATATTTAGTCATGGTGACTGCGTGCCCACCAGAATTTTAAGCGCATCGATCCACCTGCTCTATATCCTGTTGTAGTTGTTGAGTCAGATGAACTACGCTCGGCGAAAAAACGAACCATATTTATACAAACGGAAGTATATTAACCACGGTACCAGTCGCACTCTCGCCGACAATTTCGTGGCACCACATCATGCCTTTAATATTGTTTTGTGAAGCTTCGCTTTATGCCCGTGCATCTCCAGCGTCTTGGAAAGAATCTTAAACGCAATCGTCAACTCCCATGCACATATGAATGCGCGAGGAAGATATATAATTGCAGAAACGCCAACGTGGCAGTCGGGATCAGCTGATCGTCCACTGTTGCGTCTTTCTCATATAGCGCAACCTTTTAGCATTATCTAACCGTTCGTCGACCTCTACTTTATTATGCCTCTTATATTAAACAGAAAGCAGCAGTTGGCTTTCTGTTTAATTCTGCAGAAACCTTTTTCTTCACTTTAATTAATTTGTGGCAATACAGTATACATATCTTGTGGATTTCTCGTGCTGACGCAAATATTCATGCCTTGTACTGATATCGTAGCGCGCACACACACATGCGCGCACACACGTGCTACATCTAAGCTCTTTATTATGATGCGCAGTCAACCACAAACGCTTACGGATCACGTGATCCCAGAAAATTTTCAGTTTCTGTGCAGCCTGTAACAGTATAGACTGTAGTCAGTAAAAGCGAACATAACAATGTTGTTCACATATACCGGTAGAGGCTGTAAATGGGAATACTAGGTCGCGTTGTGAGGCTGCGCAGATATTCAGCTTTTTTCTGAGATCTCGTGTTCCGTGATGTTTCGTGGTCGACTGTACATGCAAGTCCAGTAAGCAACCAGACGACTTAGCACTAAGTCACCGCAGAAAATACAACTACCGGGCGTGCAAAAAAAAAAAAAAAAAAATGACGAGCGCATGTTGCCTTCAAGTCTACTTCTCTGGACAGACTGTCACTTTCGCGAGCGCGATGAGACGCGGCTTCACCGCTCGCTTCGTCCAGCGACGGCGATACTTTCCCCGCGACTGAGCTTCGTGAATCGCTACACGGTGCGGCCCTGCCAACGCGCACTCCTCCCTGGCCCACTTGGCCTAACCTAGCCAAACAGGTCGCCCTCGATGCGTTCCCACAGGGAGCGTGTATCAACGCGGTCAGTGTGCCTTTTGAACGCGGGTGGCGCAATCGTTTTCAGTTCTCGGTTTCAGTGGCACTAATGCCTCGATTTCGAGGTGGGCAAAGGCGAGCGGGACGCGCGCGCCTCCGAAACTCGTAATACGCGTTTATGCATGCGGCAGCCGGAAGTCAGATGCCATGTTCTTAAGAACTTTCCTCTTCGCGAAAATGTACACCTCGACTCAACAAACTAACTTCGACTGTAAGGTGGTCACTGCGCTTCAAGAGCGCCATTTTCTCGACATTTTCGCAGCTAAGCTTCCGTAACCTGGCCCACTTAGAGCCTACTCGAAAAGCAGTGGAGGAAGCACTCTAGCGGATAAAGAGTTCCTTAACCAGCTCCCATGATCGCGGCAGTCGCCGGAGAAGTAGATTAATTTCTGCGAGAACCTACAATGCGAAGGACGTTTTTGTGCAAAGGAGCGTTGCCATCTACCTTGCTGTAGGGGCTGTATACCTTCTGCTACGGGGCATAAAGTCGAGGGGTTGATTCCCAGCGCGGGTAAGGGTATTCCCACGGGGGCGGAATGCAAAAAAGAGGCCCGTCTGCTGTGCTTTGGGTGCCCATTAAATGGCCCCGGGTGGCGAAATTGATTAGAAATAGAGATTTGTCGGAATAATGGGTGTCACTTCTCCTGCAATATATACATATATGAAAATTATTTAAATAATTTTATGTGCTTTTACGTGTCAAATCCACGATCTCATCATCAGTCTGCGGATTAATTTTAACCACCGGCGGTTCTTTAACGTGCTTACGATACACGGCACACCAGCGTTTTTTTTTTTTTCTTGCATTTCGCCCGCCATGAAAATGCGGCCGACGCGACTGCGGATCGAACCCGTGACATCGAGCTGAGTAGCACAGTGCCACGGCCACTGGGCTACCGTGACGGGTCCGTAATACATCTTTAAATAATGATTACTCAGATATAGGACCAAAGATAGCGAAGTTAATGGAAAAGAAGCTCTTCAAAACGAAGCATGCACAGCGAACGCCGACCTTCTCAGCCTTTTAAAGCGAAAGCTTTACTGGCCGCGAACTTGCGATTTCGCTGTGGCGGTGTTCTGAAGAGGCACATGACGTCACAATGCGCGCCTCGCCGCGGATATTTCTCTCTCTCTCTCGCTCCCCCGTCACTACTGCGCATGCGCCACTAGTAGCACCGAGCCACAGGTGTTCCGCCGCTGCGCAGCGCCGCGCCTTTCACCCGCCACCGTTTGGTATGACGTCACACCGCAGTCCTCGTCGTTGCGCTCGCCTCCGCTCGCTTCGACAGCTGCGTCGCATACCTGATAACATGTCGGAGGATTGAAAAGGAGAGCTCATGGGCGCCGCAACCATAGTTGAGGCGGCAGTATGGACAGTGACAATTCTGATAAGCAGGAGGAGGCCTGGAATCGACATCGGAACGAGATGAAGAGGAAACTAATCGCCCCGGAAACAGACCAACGGCGCGCCGAACGACGGGCTAAACGCCGCAACATAGCTAAACAACCAGACTAACCTTGACTTGCAATCAAGATTAACCAAGGCTAACCATGTTATGCCTTAGCTTTCGCTACATATATCCTGGCATAGCCGAGATAAGCCACTGCCAATTTTTTCCGAAGCTCAGAGCGCCAGTGGCGGCCTTTACGTTTGAAATAACTGAACATCCCAGCGCCATTATTGGCGTTTATATAGAAAGTGCTGTTACATAATCGCATTGAAAATGGGGTATTTCTTGAACGCTGCTTTAGTAAGGACTCAAGCACATATGAAACACGAAACATCTGTTCGGCAAACACATGTTCAAGGTCTCCTAGCAGGACATCGAGAAACATTCCAAACCGAAGCTCCCGCTTCCAGGCATTCCCACGCGCACAAGAGCTCCGCGTTACCACTTTTTCCTGTAGGTAATAGTGGGCAACTCATTAGCGTGCAGCAACCTTTACTATGGTTGTCTGGACGTGTCAGTGCCGCGAACGCGTAAACTGGCCAATGCGGGGGCGTGTTTCATTGCTCGTTAACGCGCCGTCTGTTTGTTTGTTTGCGTGTTTGCAATGTGTTTATATGCTCGATGTGAATAACACCCGCATTTTCCTCCTCCCGTGCAGGAAAATTAGCGCGTTTATAATTCTCCGTCCGGCCAAAAGGGCCACCACGTGTTTCGAAGTCCCACAGCTCGCGGCTTTCCGCGGTGTGCGCCCGTTGGCCTCGTTACACGGTTCGGGGGCTACGCCGGGGACGGCCGCTTGACGGCCGCTTCTGCATGATACCGGCCTCGAAAGCAAGCCGTACCGCAGCTGGCTCGCGCTGTGAAACGAGAACTCGTATACTCAGAGGCTATGAAGAAGCATGCGAATGAGTCGAACGAACTGCGCGTTTTGAGATAATATCGGGTCTATCTTCTTTTTTTTTTTTTTTTGCGGATATTTAAGCTTGCGCCCACTATTCGTGCAGGGAGGCTGTCCGGACGGATCGTCGACGCTTAGATGCACATAACGGATTGATTTGTTCTTACTCTCTAACTGCTGCGGTAGCTGAGTGGCTAAATACGGCGTCGCACTCCTGAGGACAAGGTCGCGGGTTCGATCCCGGACGCGGCGGCCGCATCCCAAGGGGAGCGGTATGCAATAGCGCTCGTGTGCTGTGCAATGGCCACAAGGTGAGGATGCTCGTGTGGTCGAAATTAATCGGTAGTTGCCTGTTACGGCACATCTCATAAGCAACTGGATGGTTAGGGGACGTTAAACCGGACAATGTAGTTTTGCTTCCTACTGATCGATTGCGCATGTTAGAAGGGCAGCACAAACCGCACACGGACACAGAGAAGAAGGACCACGAATCGGCACACGACCTTCTCTGTCACGTGTGTGGCCTGCGCAACCATTCTAACATGCATTTCATCCAACAAGCCCAAGTGTCAGCCTGATGAATTGTGGCTTGACAATCTGGCATTGATAGCTAGGTTGAGTGTGATTTCAAAAACTGCAAGTTTTATAACAGCGCAGTTGTGAACAGTTCCCGATTATTTCGATCACACACACACGCACGCACGCACGCACGCACGCACACACACACACACACACACACACACACACACACACCAGTCATTAATCTGGAATACGCACGGAAGGACATCGACAAATGGGGGATAAACTCCAGGCTTGGGATTAGGTTCAATGACCGACGCCTGTGATCAGCGCTCCCGTTTTAATTTGGGTGTTTCTTGTCTCTCTGGGCACGCCAGTTCGCCCAACAAAGAGTTCGAATTTCAAGCTCGCACCTTTGATAGTGTTTGGTTGATTACCATCACCACAAAGGTGGCAATTATAGCCTAAAGCACGACCATGCGAGCGTCAATCACCGCGCAGCGGTGCACGTTTTTCTTGTCAAATTAATCATGACCGACGTTCATCGCGACACAGTTTTATATTTCTTTACGCGTACCGTGGCAAGGGCCCCCTATTTGCACACCCTATCAGGAAACGAAAAGCACCGTGCCACGTCGCCCGCATTCTTCTGCAATGTTCCGGTTCTCGAGCTCGCGTAGTCGGGAGCGCAACTGCTGTGCATCGCTCGGAACGAGGTAGTTTGCCACAGAACACCTCCGTCACGTGTGTCTCTCACGCCGCGGCAGCAATCACCGGGCGCACGTTTTCGACGCAATGGTGCTTAGCGCACAATTTGCGGGCATATAGACAATAACAACAACGCGCGATATGGGCACGAAAACTCGTTTCCTCCAAGGCTCTGTCTCGCCCTTTGGCCTGCTGAGTGTCACTTAGCGCAAGAAGCGCAAGGGCCGCGCTACCGCTGGCGGGAGCAGCGCCCAATTATACGTCGGGACCTCGTGACACGGGCACCTCTGAGCCACAGCAGCAGCAGCAACCGGGTTTTCTCAGAGCGTCCGCACGTACTCGACAAACACTATAGAGCGCGTGCTGGCATTGTTAGAGAGGCGCGACTGGCGGGAGTCACGGAGTCCCATTGAAGACGGCGGCCTGCCTGGTTTGGAGGGGCCGAAAAGGTTCGCGTATGCCATGCTTGCGAAACGCGGGCAAACGCGATCGTGATGGCGCGTGAGCGGGGGTTTCGTTGTTGGTGATGCGGGCTGCTGTTGCTGTAGTCAAGTGGAATGGCGCAATCCGCCATGGAAGATAGGCCAAAAGTATAAAGAGGATGGACAAAAAGGAAGAAGGAAGAGCAAGCAAACAGGAAAAAAAGAACGCGAGGAAATGAAGTGATAAGGATGAACGAAGCGCGGGAAACGTGCAACGAGGAATTGTTAAGCGGATAGAGCAACAAAGAAGCTTTGGTGTTTCCGTCGGAAGCGGGTATAAGTATGAAATGCGTTGAACGGGAAGGAAGGGCGAAGAGCTTGGCAAAAGAATGAACGCTGCGCTTACGCTGGTGTTCATATGTGAGGCTAAAAGACCTAGAACAAAGAGAAGCTCAATGACAGCATAAAAATAGGCAAAGGGAACCGAATTCATTAGTTGGTGACCTAGTCATTTTTGTACTTGTAAACAAGGACTGCAACAGGAAGGATCTGTACAATAGTGTCACGGAGTAGTGATGGCGAATAATACAGCTATATAACTGTGAATGACGAAACTGACATTTTTATTGGGCGAACATGTGCCCACAAAAGCAAATTACACTCAAAGTGCAGCAATAGCGGCGAACATGGTCGGCGATTGTCGGAAATCTGATCTGCCGGTCAAGCGCGTCGGCTTTTATACACGAGCCATCGAACGTTCCAGAGTAATCGCTGGTGCCGGCGTGTCTTCCAGAAAGTTCTGCACAATTCGCATCGCACTTGCAGTCAGATTACGCAAGCTTAGGTGACAACAGACAGCAGAAAGAACCATCAATAACGTTTGAGAAATTTGCGATACGTGCTGGCGCGTCCCGCGCTGAGGAATAACATTTGTTAGACGGTGAAAAGCGCTCACCCGAAAAAGATAAACAAGTCCATATGTCCATGCCCCCATCGCAAAAAGCATCGTCCCGATGCCACAAACACAACATTCTCGAGAGTGAAACACAAAAGGACACTTATCAAAGAAACAAAGTCCAAAGCAACACAGTCCAAAAAAAGAAAAGAAGGTCCAAAGGTTAGCTACGCAAAGTCCCAAAGTTCATTAACGCTGGTAGAACGGCTTAAGTCGCACACCGTGGACTATTTCAGGTCGTGAGTGGCGCCGCTGTGATAGGGAAATGCCGTCTGGTACGACCTCATAGTCGTGTGCGCCAATGCGTCGGGTTATCTTGTAGGGTCCGAAATAGCGGCGTAAAAGCTTCTCGCCAAGTCCTCGTCGGCGTATTGAAGTCCAAACCCAAACACGGTATCCAGGCTGGTAGTCGACGTAGCGTGGTCGAAGGTTGTAGTGTCGGCTGTCCGTCCTCTGCTGGTTCTTGATCCGCAGGCGGGCGAGCTGTCGGGCTTCTTCGGCGCGCTGGAGATAGGTGGCGACGTCAAGGTTCCATTCGTCTGTGACGTGCGGCAGCATGGCGCCGAGAGCAGTCGTCGGGTTCCTGCCGTAAACCAGCTTGACCGGCGGGATCTGCGTGGTTTGTTGCACCGCCGTGTTGTAAGCGAAGGTTACGTACGGCAAGACGGCATCCCAGGTCTTGTGTTCGACATCGACGTACATAGCTAGCATGCCGGCGAGGGTCTTATTCAGGCGCTGCGTAAGACCATTCGTCTGCGGGTGATAGGCAGTTGTCCTCCTGTGGCTTGTGTGTCTGTATTGCAGAATGGCTTGGGTGAGCTCCGCTGTAAAGGCCGTCCCTCTGTCGGTAATGAGGTGAAGCCAAGTCCACGTGTCAAGTCCACGTGTCAATAACATCTGTGGAAGATCTGAAAGGTCTAGATATTCTGGTCTGAAACTGGGTGGACAGGCGGCCCCGCTTAATAAACTTCTTATAAGAGCGGAGTTATTTCCACTAGCGTTAGCAAGAAGTGCTTCGATTAATTCACGTCTTACTCTACAGGGTGTCCCAGCTAACGTTAGCCAAGCCTTTAAAAATTAATTATAGGAAGCAGAGGGACGCAACCAATGGTAGTCTGTCAGCAGTGAGGTACCGCACCAGGAAAGAGACAGAGTCAACAATTATTGATACCAGGAATCACTAGAGCGGATGCCGCCTTCCTCCGCCTAGCAGACGGCCTAGATCCCTTGGGTCTCAGCGGCTGCTTCGGCTAGCTGAACGGCTCAGACCTGGTCTCGTTGGTCTGAGCTGAGCAGCAGGGTTCACTGCTGCCAGTTTTGAATCTTGTGGCCCTCGAAAGCAACCCATAGAATGCCCATAGAGCATGCGCATAGAATATGTGGCAAATTCGCCCCACCCATACGTAATTTACATTGATGTTTATATTGCCCTGGATAGAATCAGCTGCAGGCCAGCGGGTTAGGATACGTGTTGGTTGGTAGAAGGTGCCAGACAACCGCCTGCTGAGCTCTGGATGAGGTAGTAGGTGCCGCGCCCTTTCCAGCCGTTAGTAATCGGTGATTTCTTTGTAGCTGACCGTGCGGTCTACTCTCGTTCCCGGCAGGGCTGGCTAACTTGCTCGGCGAGTAAGTCCTCAAGCTACGTCGTGAGCCGCCTTGTTGCCGAGGAGAGAGGATTGCGCGGGCACCCAAATAATTTGGATCGTCCCGCGACGACGGTCGCTGTTACTATTTAGAATTTTGAGCGCCTCTGGCCAGATGCTTCCTTTTGTCAAATTATGAACTGCGATCTTTCTGTCGCTTATGATAATTCTAGCTTTGGTGGAGGCCACCGCTTCGGGGTTGTCCGTTTTCACAGCTAGGCTCGCTAGGGGTTCTCCGTCCGCGTCTACCACTACGACGGCCATGTCTTTGCGTTCTGTATATTCCGCGGCGTCTACGTAGGCCATGCTCTCTACAGCATGGTATTTGCGCTCAATGTGGCGCGCCCTTGCCTCTCGTCGCTCCTTGTGATGCACCGGGTACATGTTCTTTGGCAGTGGAGGAATCTTAAAGTTACTCCTCGTCTTCAATGGAATGCCGAGTTTCGTGTCGTGTTGGGCTTCGTAGTGAATATTTAGTTTCCGTAGAATGTGTCGCCCCATGGGGATCTGTTTGAGTCTTTCGTGTTGGGCGATGGTGTGCGCCTCGATTAATTCATCAAACCTGTTATGTAGCCCCAATTCTACGAGTTTGTCGTTCGGGGTTGTGAATGGGATGCCAATTATCTGTTTGAATGCTCTTCTGATGATGCATTCCATCTTGTTTGTTTTTTTCTGCCACGCCAAATGTTAGGTACGGTGCCCAATAGACGACGCAGCTGATAACGAAGGCCTCCACTAAACGAATTAGGCCGGCCTCCCTCATGCCGAAGTGTCTATTGCTAATCCGCTTGATTAGTCTTCCGCATGCTTGATGGATCTTCCGCATGCAACCGCAGTCCTAAGACTTTGATTAGATCTACGATAGGTATCGGGCCCCCGTTCGCCTTGACGTTAATGTCCGGTGTTCTTCCGTATTGTTTTCTGGTTGTAGGGTCACCAGCAGGAGTTCGGACTTTTGCGAGGAGATACTGAGTCCCCTTTCTGCCGCGAAGCGTTCGACGGACTCCGTGGCCTGCTGGAGGGTTTCCCAGAATTGGCCCTCGCTGCCGCCTGTCACCCACAAAGTTATGTCGTCGGAGGAGGAGGAGGAGGAGGAAAAAACTTTATTCTGGTCCTGTACAAGGTGTTGCCACCTGCCTGGCTAGTCCTATGTCGGGACCGGGAGGTCAAGCCTCCTAGCCCTATCACGGGCGTACTGGACAGCCAGGACTTGAGGGATATGATCTGAAGATCTGATCATTCCTAAAACCCGATTCCGGGAAATGCCAGGGCCGAGCGACCCACACTCCCAGAGCAGATGTTCAAGCGTGCATATCTCCTTTTCGCATGCTTTGCATAAAATATTCATGTCTGTAATGTCATACCATTCCTTTATTTGTGCAGGTAAATAATAAGACTGTGTTTTTAATTGCCTAAGTGTAACTGCTTGTGCTCTGTTTAGCCTATAGTGAGGGGGTGGAAACTCCCTCCTTTCCATGTAGTAGTGTTTTGTAATTTCATTGTATGCAATGAGTGTATCTCTCTGTAGGTTCTCCAATCCAGCAGAATCAAAACCATATGTAAAAGCGGCCCGGTCTGTAAGGTCGCGGGCGACGCTGTTGGCCGATTCATTTGGATTGACAGGAATGTCCTCAAGTGAACCAAGGTGTGCCGGGAACCAGTAAATGTAACGCGTAACATTTGTTTGCATTTGGTTAATTATTCTAGCAGCCTGTGGGGCAATATTTCCCCTATTGAAAGCTCTAATAGCTGTTTTCGAGTCACTGTATATTTCTGTGAATCTATCGTCTGTTAGTGCCAATGCAATGGCAACTTGTTCAGCGACTTCAGGTTTGCTAGTGTAGACCGTGGCGCAGTTGGTGCATTTGCCCTTATGATCCACTACCGCCGCCGCGAACTTAGTTCGATCCTTGTAGGCAGCCGAATCCACAAAGCAGGCTCCTCTGCCCCCTTTATCCATTTTCTTGATTAACGCCCTGGCTCGTGCAACTCTCCTGTTGATGTTATGTTTTGGGTGCATATTCCTGTGTAGCGGTGCGACAATTATGTTGTCTGCGAAATCTTGATGAACTTTAGTGTAATTTGCTGGATCCGTAATGGGGTTGATCATGATCTTGTCCAGGATTGATCTTCCCGTGCTGGTTGTAGATAACCTCGCTATTTGTGATGTTTCTTGGGCTTCCGCGATCTCCATGGTCGTGTTGTGTATTCCTAACTTGAGCAATTTTTCAGTGCTGGTTCGAATTGGGAGCCCCAATGCGCTTTTAACAACCTTCTTGATCGCTGCGTCAAGCTTCTTGAGTTGAACCTGCGTCCAGTTGTACATGGCAGCGGCGTATGAGATATGGCAGAGTACGAAAGAGTTGATTAACCTGATGAGGTTATCTTCTTTCATGCCCTTGTGTCTTCCTGCCAGGCGTCTGATCATCCTGTACGCGTTATCCGTTTTAAGGGTGATTTTCTTGACTTCCGTATGGTTTCCACCATTGGCATCAATGAAAAAGCCTAGTACCCTGATCACGTTGACTCTGGGTATATTGACACCATTTTCTGTATGTAGGTATACATTGGTTTCCAATAGAGGTTTCCAGCCCTTAGGCCTGCCCCCTTTTTCCCGTCTATAAAGTAGCAACTCCGATTTATGTGGGGAGCACCTGAGTCCAGTAGGTCTCAGGTATTCCTCCACCGTCTTGATCGCTTCAGTCAGTGTGTCCTGTATCTGCCCTTCACTGCCACCAGCACACCATACAGTGAGATCATCAGCATATATGGTATGGTCAATGCCCTTAATGTTGCGCAGCTTTCTGGACAGACCAATCATGCACAGGTTGAAAAGGACGGGAGAGATCACCGATCCTTGGGGGGTTCCTCGATCTCCGAGCTGAAACACTTCGGAGTATGTGTCGCCGACCTTTATCTTCGCTGTGCGTGCTTCGAGAAAGGATTTGATGTATTTAAACATCCTCAATCCCAGTCCAATGTCTTCTATCGTTTTGAGGATGTACTCATGCTTGATGCTGTCGAACGCTTTTTCCAAGTCTAATCCGAGTATGGCCTTCGTATTTCTAGAATATCCGTCGAGTATGTGGTGTTTAATTTGCTTCATGTCATCCTGCGTGCAAAGTGCGGACCTAAAACCCAGCATGTTGCGAGTGTATATATTATTTTCCTCTAAGTGGTCTTTTAGCCTATTAAGGATTGCGTGCTCAGCAACCTTCCCCACGCATGATGTAAGAGATATTGGCCTTAAGTTGTCCAAGCTTGGAGGTTTGCCCGGTTTCGGTATTAGTATAACTTGGGAAGTTTTCCATTCGTCTGAGACCTCGCCTGAAATCCATGCTTCATTGATGAAGTCTTTCAGCGATTCAATTGACGGCTCATCGAGATTGCTAAGTGATCTGTTTGTTACTCCATCAGGACCGGGGGCTGACTTTCGATTTAGTTCACTTAACACCCTCCGGATTTCGGATGTGGTGAAGGGTTGGTCGAGCTCAGGTTGAGCGGCACCCCTGTATTCTGATGGAAGTGGTTGGTCCTGCTCATTTCTAACTGGTAGGTATTTGTCAACTAGTTGTTTGGTAACTGTTTCGATAGGCTGATCCTTAAGGGCTACGTGTATAGCCCAGACAAGGCTGTGTCTCTGGTTGGCTTTCGCGCCTTCTTCATCCAGCAGATGCTTGATCAATTTCCACGCCTTGCCGTTCCTTATTTGCCCATCGATTGACTCACAAAACTCGTCCCACTGTTGCTGGCAGAGGGTGTTATAGTGTTGTTCGATTTGTTTGTTAAGTTCTGCGATTTTTTTTCTCAGCCTACGATTTAGCCTTTGGGCCCGCCACCTTCGGGTTATGGCTTCCTTGGCTTCTATTAAGTGGGCAAGTTTTGAGTCCATTATCTCTACATTAGTGTCTGAAACAAACCTTCTGGACGCTGTTTTGATGTCCCTTCTGATGCCCTCAGACCAGTCTCTGAGATTGAGTTTGGTGGTTTCTTTTCCGCTTTGGGCTCTTAACTTACGAAAAAGGTCCCAATCTACTACCTCGAATTCTCGAGTTCGGCCTTTCTCAACTTCCAGTTTCACTTCTATCACGTAATGATCGCTGCCAAAATTCATATTTGTGTTAGTCCATGAAACATGCTCTGCGTTCTTAATGAGCGTAAGGTCAGGTGTGGTGTCTCTGCAGACAGAATTGCCGATCCTCGTGGGCTGCATTGAAGTCTCCTAATATAATCATATATATATATATATATATATAGATATATATATATATATATATATATATATATATATATACCATAATATATGTCGTCGGCGTAAAGGCTGTGGTTGAGGCCGCAGATCTTGCTGAGGATTTTCGGCATATCGATCATGGCCACCATGAAGCGAAAGGGAGACGATACCGAGTCCTGCGGCGTTCCCCTACTAGCCAGTCCTATGTCGCCCGACATGATTTCTCCTATCGTGGTTCGAGCTGCGCGGTTCGAGAGAAAGTCCCGGACGTAGTTGTAGGCCTTGCGACCTACCCCCAGGTCCCGGAGGTTCCCTAGGTGCGCATTGTGTGTAATATTATCGAAAGCCTTGGTGAGGTCGAACCCTAAGGTAGGTTTTAGTCTCGTTCCTTTACCCCGCGCTTCGATGATTTTGCCCAAATCTTATTGTAGCATTCTCTGTGGAGCAAAATAACGTTGAAAACCACAGGTGCTTGTTCACTCTATTAACATGTATTAGCCCTCAGTCTCTCCTGTATTCCTGCACACATGGTACAGTAGCATGTCTATGCACAATCATCTCTTTCCATTCTTCTGAAACGAAGGTGGTGTATATTTGTTACCAAAATGAGCTTTAAAGCATAACTGTTTATCATTCTTCACGCCTCTGGAAAGTAAGGTTGGATGTTCAGCCTTGCTAGTGTGGTATTTCATAGGTTGTAACCCACCATGATATTTTAACCAAGCAATGATGAAATTATATGGCCAAGCCATGCCATTAGTATGACTGAGGTGTCGCTTCCCCGAGGAGTCTCCCTGCCACCTTCCACATTTCGTAAATACTTAGGCATGTTCAAGTAAACTCCACAGCCTGTGTTGTAACACAACAAATAAACCATATTAGCACAACATCCCGTATATCGTTCTCATAATCACCAGACATACAAACTAGCACATGGCACGTAGTCATATCATATGCTGCTTTTAGCATTTTTTTCACCCTAACAAACTGTGCTGGTGCTGTATTTCGTTATAATAATTAAGCAATAACCTTACTTAGTGCGTTGCTATTAGAACGATAGCTGGCTTCATAGTAGCACTGCCCACGTACCCTAATCACAATCACAATCAGCGTAACTTTGAAAGTCAGCTGTACAAGGTGCGAGGTTATGCGTAAATAAGTCTGTTCCATTGAGAGGCTGTTTGTCAGTCTGCAATATAGTTATCACTTCACAATACATATGACAGAAGAACAGAATAAACAAGACAACACATTCAAGTTCCCTTTGAAAAGCTGTTTCTTGCCACCGCTATATGCAGCAAAGTGAGACTTCAGAAAGCACAGCTATGTCTTAGGTGCATCTTTGCGCATTGTGCAAGAAGTAAAGGTGGGAGAATGTAAATTTCTTCCATATACTTATTGAATTAATATAGCATGTATCAAATATTGAATAGTCATAAGAGAACGTACGCACTTGTAGTATGTACAGTAGTTTCCATATAGTTATGTACCACACCTTAACTAACAAGTGGAAAAAGAGCGCTAACTATTAGGAATCAAGGATAAGTTTTAAATTCAAAACTACTAATTGTTATACATAAAATGGCTACATGAATAGTCTACCAACAATTTTAGAGCCTGGTTGAGCCTGGTTGCAAAGAAGCTTTCCAAGAAAGAACGACTCGTGAATTATTAGCTTTCAAAAACGCCCAATAAACCGTTGCCAAAAAATAGCAAAGTTCTAGAAAAAGAAAAAAAAAAAAGACGCTGAAGATCCTGCGTGTCGTAGACACCTGTAAAATGGCTCATTACAGGAAAACAACACAGCCTTGTAGCATAAAAGATGAATCTGCTGGACAGAGAGGTGTGTGGTCGATTCTTGCGCAATCAAAGCCTATGGAAAAGTTTTGTTGCCAATATGACTGAAAGATACTTTCGTCAAAGTGTTTGCCTTTGAAAGGCCGCATACGCTTGTTCACCTGCAAGTACCTGTCGCGTATTCATAGTTAAAGAACTTCAGTTCATATAATGGCACGAAAGCCTCCTCTGATGAGGAAAAAAGAATACTTGTGTTGTCATATATTCATGACACTTAGAAAATCACTGTACTCTTTTCCACATTATGAAAGTGCTCATGAAGGATAGGACTGCAAGAAATAACCTAACACCTTTGCTGAATCCATAAGTGATTGTGTGACTGTGATTGTGAGGCAAAGCATTGCATAGGGAGATGGGATGTGACATCTGTGATTCAGAGATGCATCATTGCATTTGGGAACAAGTATTATACAACTGATCATCGTGGGAATAAATTATTTACAAACATTGATTTTCAGCATGTCATCATGCCACTTGTATCTGAAAAGTAACTATCATTTATGTTGTCAAGCTTGCACTTGGCATACTCTCGTGGAGCATCATGTTTATGTGCCCATATATGTGTACCCCATCTGCATGTGCGTGTATATGAAAACGTTTATTGTAATGAGGTGCGGAGGCTCGACTTAAGCCAAGGCGGGCCGCTCCCACGTTGGCACTGTCAGGCAAAGCCCTTCTGCGACATCATTGGCCCTCTGGACGGCCCTTAGTTGGTCCTGAAACAGTGGGTTTTTAATCCTTTTCTCGCACTGTGTCTATTCTTCAAAGAGGTTGGGGATAGTCGCGAAACAACCCGCCAGCATATGTCTGATTCCAATGATGCCATTATAATCGTTGCAGTCCATATTAATATCCCTCTCTAGATATATTTTATTAATGTGGTGCGGTGTGGGATATGTACCTGTTTGCTATAAGCGCAGTGAGACTGACTGAGCCCTGTTCATTTTTGAATGTGGCAATGGAAATTGCCTGCGTCTTAAATAGCAATGTTTGGTAATGTCATTGTATGTTATTAAATGATCTCTAGATTCCCTGGCTTGATGCTGAACCGCTCGGTTGTGACTGTCTTGGTTAGCAAGTCCTCGTGCCAAGTCATGAACAACCTCGTTGAGGTTTACCCGAGTCTCGTCCACTTTCCCCAAATGCGCAGGAAGCCATCGGATTTCAGTTCTCATAACCCCAATGTTTTCAAAAAGTTTAGCTGCAACTCCAGCTACGTAGACTTTATTAAAACACTTTATAGCGGATTTCGAATCACCGTAAATCCAGGCCCACCTATTACTCCTGATGGCTAGAGCAATTGCCGCTTGCTCCGCCACCATGGGGTGGCGGAGCAAGCCCATGGTGGCGGAGGTGGCGGAGCAAGCCCTGGGGTGGCGGAGCAAGCCCTTAATAATTTGATACAATGACCGTATACACTTCTTTACCTTTCACCAGACAGCATCAACTATAGCTGCCAGTTGGTTCTGCTGCTCTATTTCCTGCAAGAGTGCTTTAGTTCTTGCCTTTCTCCTCTTGACATCATATTCTGGATGCATGTCTCTGGGGAGAGGGTTGGTTCTGATCTTGTTCCTAACTTCAGTCCTTAATTCTACTTCAGCCTCTATTGGGCTCCTTGCTGTATTCAGTTCTGCACATATTGCCTGTAATATGTTCCTGCCAGCTCGTGATTTTGTCAACCTTTCTTGTTGCGCTAGCTGTTGGGCCTCCGCGATTTCTAATATTGTGTTGTGCACCCCTAGACTCATGAGTTTGTCGGTTGCAGCGTTACTGAGTATCCCTAGGGCTACTTTAACGAGCTTCATGAGCATCACATTGTGTTTAAGTTCTGCCTGCTTCCATTTGAATAATCCAGCCACATAAGTGAAGTTACAGAGAGCAAAAGCGTGTATTAGCCTCAAAGCGCTGTCTTCTCCTAAGCCTCTGTGTCTATTGGTAATTATCCTTAGTACCCTAATGACTTCATCTGCTTTATTCGAGATATGTTGTATTGTTCTATAGTTAGCATTGTTTCCTTCTATGTGATACCCAAGAACCTTGACTTTTTCAACAAGCCTGATTGCAGATCCTTCATGAGTGTATAAGCAGACTCTTGGCTCATCTTCCGGAAAGTAACCTCTTGGTTTACGACCTTTTCTGCGATGTTTAATGACCAAGAGTTCTGATTTGGCTGTCGAGCATTTCAACCCCATGTCTTTCAGTGTGTTCTCTACAACATATAAACTTTCCTATAATCCGATTTCTGTCTGTGCTACATTACCCTTGGCACTCCGTATGGTTATGTCGTCGGCATATACCACATAATGTGTACCCTCAATTTTCTCCAGATTTCTCCCAACCTTGGACATTGCTAAATTGAATAGCATGGAGGAGAGCACAGCCACTTGTGGAGTGCCCCTATTTCCCAAATTCTTAGCTTCTGATTTAAGCTCACCCAGCATGAGTTGGGCAGTTCTATTTCTAAGAAAGCCCTTAGCCATGTTAAAAAGTCTCTTACCTAACCCAATCTCCGAGAGAACGTCAAGTATTGCCTTATGCTTTATACGATCAAAAGCTTTTTCCACATCCAATCCCAAAAGAGCTTTCGTATGCGCTGGGCTGGCCTGTATAACTTGGTGTTTGATCAGCAGCATAGCATCCTGAGTTGACAGCCCGGGACGAAAGTCGATCAAGTTCTATCAGTTGGTGTTTGATCAGAAGCATAACATCCTGATATGGATGAGATAGTTCAAGTCGCTGAGGAGTTCTATAGAGATTTGTACAGTACCAGTGACACCCAAGACGATAATGGAAGAGAAAATAGTCTAGAGGAATTCGAAATCCCACAGGTAACGCCGGAAGAAGTAAAGAAAGCCTTGGGAGATATGCAAAGGGGAAGGCAGCTGGGGGGGATCAGGTAACAGCAGATTTGTTGAAGGATGGTGGGCAGATTGTTCTAGAGAAAGTGGCCACCCTGTATACGCAATGCCTTATGACCTCGAGCGTACCAGAATCTTGGAAGAACGCTAACATAATCCTAATCCTTAAGAAAGGGGACGCCAAAGACTTGAAAAATTATAGACCGATCAGCTTACTGTCAGTTGCCTACAAACTATTTACTAAGGTAATCGCAAATAGAATCAGGAACACCTTAGACTTCTGGAAGACTTCTGGAAGAGAACAGCAATTTAAAATAGGTAGCGAGGCACCGGAAGTGGTAAGGGAATACATCTACTTAGGGCAGCTGGTGACGGCGAATCCGGATCATGAGACGGAAAAATTCAGAAGAATAAGAATGGGCTGGGGTGCGTTTGGCAGGCATTCTCAGATCATGAACAGCAGGTTGCCATTATCCCTCAAGAGAAAAGTGTATAATACCTGTGTCTTACCAGTACTCACCTACGGGGCAGAAACCTGGAGGCTTACGAAAAGGGTTCTACTCAAATTGAGGACGACGCAACGAGCTATGGAAAGAGGAATGATGGGTGTAACGTTAAGGGATAAGAAAAGAGCAGATTGGGTGAGGGAACAAACGCGAGGTAATGACATCTTAGTTGAAATCAAGAAAAAGAAATGGGCAGGGGCAGGGCATGTAATGAGGAGGGAAGATAACCAATGGTCATTAGGGGTTAGGGACTGGATTCCAAGGGAAGGCAAGCGTAGCCGGTGGCGGCAGAAAGTTAGGTGGGCGGATGAGATTAAGAAGTTTACAGGGACGACATAGCCACAATTAGTACATGACCGGGGTTGTTGAAGTGTGGGAGAGGCCTTTGCCCTGCAGTGGGCGTAACCAGGCTGATGATGATGATGATGATGATGACATCCTGAGTTGACAGCCCAGGACGAAAGTCGATCAAGTTGTATGGGAAGATGCCGTTCTACTCAACGTATTTCGTGAGTCGATTTAGGATGACATGTTCCATAGCTTTCCCTAGACATGACGTTAGGGAAATAGGACGGAGGTTGTCCAGAGTGAGTTGTTTGCCTGGCTTGGGTATGAGGATAGTATTGGCCACCCTTCATTCCTCTGAGTATAACCCTTTTCTCCAACATTCATTTATATGTTCAGTTAGATAAGAAATTGATTCATCATCTAGATTTCTTAATATCTTGTTAGTTATTCCGTCAGGTCCAGCCACCGATCTACCATTCAGACTGTGAAGAGCCGCCCTCACTTCGCTCTTAGTGAAGCCCCGGTCAAGTTCCTCACATATGCCTCCCGTATATTCGGGGCTCTCGTCTCCTTCCTTTGGTTGTTTAAGTGGGAGGTATTTGGCTGCGAGACTATCCATGATATCCCTCTGTGTTTTATCTTGGCTTTCCTGATGAACCAACTTAGCTATAGCTGTTCTCTTGCTTGTCCTTGTTTCATTCTCGTTGAGCAAGTGCTTGAGGAGGTTCCAGCTACCTCCATGTTTCAGTCTACCATCAGCCGAATTACAGATCTCATCCCACTGTTGCTTCACGAGGGTCTTCGAGTGATCATCAATCTCTCTGTTCTATTGCACTATTTTTTTTTCCTTAGCCTTCTGTTAAGTCTCTGCGTTTTCTATCTCTGTAATATAGCCTGTTTGGCCTCAATCAGATGCGCCAGCCTGCTGTCCATAGCCTTTCTTTAGTGGCCTCTTTGACGTCCTCTCTGAGCTGGATGACCCATGTCTGAACGGGCTCCTGCTCAGCATCTAAAGGCCCCACTTTCCTTCTGTTCGTCCTGATTTTTCTGAACTGATCCCAATCACTGACTTTGAATATTCTAGTTTCCTGTCTCTGTATGCGTATGGTTAAGTGTATAATGTAATGATCGCTGCCGAGATCCATGTTTGAATTTTCCCAATTGGCTCCTCTTGAGTTGTTTACAAAAGTAAGGTCTGGTGTGGATTCCCTGCTTGTAGACGTGCCACAACGGGTGGGATAAGCCGGATCAGTAATCAAGCATAACCCCAGCTCCATGGCAGGACTCCAGAGCTCATCTCCCTTCTTTGTGTTCCAAGTGTATCCCCATGTGTGATAGGAAGCATAAAAGACCCCTCCAATAATGAGCGGGGAGCTTTTGGCAACCGAAAGCACCTTGTTGAAGAGTGCTCTAAACCCCTGTCTCATGTCTTTAGGACTGCTGTAAATATTCAAGCAGAAAATGCTTTGCGTCTTACCTCTGTTTCTTTTATGTATCATCTCAACTAGAATATATTCAAACCTGGAATGTCTAAGATGAATATCATGCTCAAAGTATGGCAACTTTTTGTCAATAAGGGTCGCCAACCCCCACCCCATCTTTTGTCTCTACGTATCACTTTGTACCCAGTAAGCATAATTTCCCCACTGAGGTTTCCTGCAGTATAATTACCTTTGGCCTTGCCTCAGATGACCTGATCACCTGTCGCAGTGCTGCTTTTTTGTGTTGGAACCCACGACAATTCCATTGCCACACGTTAAATCCATGATTACTGTCCATTGTAATTAGGTGAGGCTGCCTTTCTATTACTCGCTATTTTCCTCTTGGTGATGGCCCCCGACAATCCAAGAATGGACTTTATACTATCCGCCTCCGATGGCAGGTACTCATCGTCGTAATCCCCTCGCGCCTCAATCTTCCTAAGTCTTTTCTCCGCCGTTAGCCTCCATTTCCACAATTTGTCCACTTTAAAAATTGGTCGTTTCCACTGTCTCTCTTATCACTTTAATTGCCTGTTATTTCACTGAGGGCTGAGAAGATTGAATCATCCTCGGAACTTACCGCCCTATATTTAGGGGCAGGGGAGCTGGATTCTCCTGGATCGTTACTTTTGCCTACAGGTCTATCTATCTCTACTCTAGCAGGGCTCGACTGCTCTTTTTTACGGAGCTCTACTACCTGCCTGGTCAATTCTTCATTAGCTCTTCTTAAAGAAGTTACTTCTTTAAATAATTGCTCTATTCTGGCATAATTGTCACCACCCACATCCGCCAAGGCACCCCCAGCAACCCTCGCCAAACCCTTCACTTTGTCAGCCCAGGTGGTTCCTGGCGTCTTCTTCTCGCCAGGTATTGGGTCCCTTTGCATGAAGCGCACCTGCGCTTCCCTTGACTTGGAGCGCCTTCTCTCCTTGGATAGTGAACGATGCCTGGATCTGGTGCGACTCCTGGAGCGTGAGTGCTCCCTGTCCTCGGGGCGATGGTTGGGCGCCAGCTGTTGCGCCTCCGACTGCGCTCTTGTTGACCACCGAGTCCTGTTGCGCTCTCTTCGACAGAGTCGTACGACGTAAGGGATTTGAAATCTTTGCTTACAAAACTTGTCGCCGGTAGGGTGATCGCCTTCACAAAATTTACATTTAGGTACACACACGTGTTCGTCTCCTGGGTTGCGAGTTCCACATCCTCTGCACTGAATAAAGTCAGGTGTTGGACACACATCAGAGCGGTACCCGACCCTTCCGCAGATGAAGCAGACGTCGAATTGCTTCCTGTAAAGGTAGCATCTCACTAGTGTGGATCCATACCTGACAAAATTCGGCACTTTGAGTCCATCGAAAAGTACAATGGCCGATTCCGACGTCTTGATGCACTTGGCAGCCAGCGCAAGCGGGTTCAAGTCATGCACGATATTTCTTGTTATCATAGCTTGGGAGTCTCTGATGTCCACTTTTCGGATGACGCCTTTGCATGAGGCATGTCGTGCCGCTTCGTATGCATTTCTCTCGTATTCCGCTTCCATAATCTTAAAAGACTTGATTCTAACGTACTTCGCAGCATGTTCGGGCTCAGGTGGGCTGACTACGATGATATTTTGAGTTAAGTTTGGGCAGACAACACCTTCACGGGCCTCCTCTTCCTTTAGGCCGGACGCCTCGATGACTGCGGAAACAATCGTGGTGGTGCTCACCTTGTTCAAATTGAGCCCTCCTCGCGGTCGTATAATGATCTTTCTGTGCTCCTCAGACAGTTGAGGCAGCCGCGAAGCTTTGATAATTCGATTTTTAACCATTCCACCGACGGTGGTTTCCTTGACGCCATGCTCTCGGTGATTACGTGGCAATGTGCTCTCTCCTCATCCACAGCCTTTGTGCTAGCTCGTGATCTTCGGCCAGCCACTACTTGCCAGCCGAAGTCACCCTGAGCATTGTTTCATTCATTTCGAGCGAAATCTTCATCTTCCATGTTTGTATCCGCCATGGCTGCGGTCAGGTGGGCTTACTAGGCCCAACAAAGGCCCTACTCCTCACTAAGCTTAGCTCTGCTAAGCTCAACTCGGCGTGTAGGGGCAGAAAAAGTTCCGTAAAGTTGTGAAAATACGAGTCCCACCTCGAATCTTGGTGTCAGTCGATTCGCCATCGCTTCGCGGATCCAGTGGTATGGTTCTTTTCGTTGTACTCTCAAAATTGGCGAGCGGAGCATGGAAAAAAAAAAAAGGAGCCGATGCTTCCACGTCTGCACTGCTCGGCACTTCTTACCCCATCTGTAATGAACCGTCGATTGAAGTTATGAGCAGCATCATGTCATTCGTGTGTATATTTATAGTTTTGCAGTACACACATATAAAATGTTTCGTTCGTATCATATCTACTTTTCCCTGTACGTGCGCACCGGCTTTCTGTCACAACATCCACTTAGCATCAGTGATAATTCTTAATATCAAACATAAAATAATAACAAAATATTGAAAATAGAATGTACACATTAGGTTTATTTGTTGCCTTCAGGAAAGCCTTTGATTCAGTATGCCACAGTTTATTAATTAGCAAATTGGTACAGTGCGGTGTACGAGGTATTGTATTGGAACTTTTACGACATTATTTAACCAATCGCTATCAATATGTCAGTATAAATAATGATGTTTCATCTTACGCGGAAATCGTAACGGGTGTTCCACAAGGATCAATACTTGGACCTCTTCTATTTATAATATATATTAATGATCTGTGTGACATCCCCGACTCTCCGGAATTAGTTATGTATGCAGATGGTACTAACATATTCTTTAAAGCTGCTACTATAGCAGAGCTCGAATCAAAAGTTAACAATCATCTGAAGCAACTCTCCTGCTGGTTACAACATAATAAGCTACAAATGAATTCCTCCAAAACAAAATATATGATATTTGCTCCTACTAATAAACCACGTAACTGCAACGCGACTATTCTTTTTGAAGATGGGCTGATAGAACAAGTAAAATGTCAAAAATTTCTAGGAGTGTGGTTCCAAGAAGATTTGGCCTGGAACATGCACATCGACAAACTCGATATTGAACTAAGCAGAACCGTTCGTTGCTTATACAGACTGAGTACTCTGGTTCCTCCATGGTTGAAAAGTTCTTTATACTACGCACTCTTTTATTCTAGATTAACCTACTGTACTTTAATTTGGGGCAATACTTCGCAAAAAATTATAATAAATTGATAGTGCTACAAGAAGGGTCCTACGCGCATTCGAGCGATACTATGGCCCTGTACAAAACTTTAGAACCACACCACATTTTATGAAACATTCTATGTCAAAGGCAAACCAGGTGTATTATTACAGGTTGCTGCAATACATTAAACAAAACAAAGCGCAGTACATCTTGAATGTACTCACCAATCCGCATTACAGCCTTCGACAACATAACATGAGAACACCAAAAATAAGAACCAATTAACGGAAAACAACTAGTCAGTTACCAGGCACCTTCACTACTAAATCGCCTACGTGATTTTGAATATGCAATAATAGAATATTCGAATAAATCATTCAAAAATTTTCTCATCCTGAACAATATTGAGTTCGTCTGATTAGAACCCCAATATAAATTGTCACTCTTTTCTTTCTTTTGTTTTCTGGTTGTGGTTGGTCTCAAACAAAATGCATCTTACTTTGATTATCCTGTTGGTTTCTTGTATACATGTTTTGTTTCACGAAAACACTATTGTCTCGCGACTATCCAGTTGATTTCAGTATGTATGTATGACACATGTTGCTGCGTACGGCCTGCGTGCCGAATTGCTGTGGGAGCAGAAGCCTTCGTCAGGCCACATGGCCTTTAGCTTCTGCTTCCTTTCTGTTGTAAACAGGAGAAATAAATTCATTCATTCATTCATTCATTCATTCATTCATTCATTCATTCATTCATTCAAATACACATGCTGTGTAACTGCAGTAAGCAAAATAGAGTTTTAGACCAAGGTAACTAAACTGCTTTCACTCCAGCAAACCCCAAGCAATGTTTAGGTTCTTGATAACACCAGCCATTTGCATCCCCTGATCTCTAAGTCAGAATTCTGCATGCAATGAATTTTAGGACTTCTGCTGTTTACATCCATGTCAACCTGATGAAAGGGACGGCGAGCCAAAACTTCATTCGCGATGCTAGTTAATACCGGGCCCAGATTAACTTTTCGGCAAATGGGGCTGAAGCCCCGGGCCCCCGACTGCCAGGGGCCCCTAGAAGAGAAATGGTTCCTTGAAGTTTATTTCATGCGTACAGTAGAGAGTAAAACATGCGAACAAATGCATTTGGATCCCTAGCTCGAGGCTAATTGGGATCCATAACAAAACTACATAAAGTACGCAAAGCAA
The DNA here is from genome assembly GCF_023375885.2 of Dermacentor andersoni. Taxonomy (NCBI): domain Eukaryota; kingdom Metazoa; phylum Arthropoda; class Arachnida; order Ixodida; family Ixodidae; genus Dermacentor; species Dermacentor andersoni. The sequence goes on from NC_092818.1 coordinate 66,689,518, forward strand.
ATAAGATAGCATTAGACACATGTACTTAACAAACTAAGCAACGATAAACACTGCACATCAGACAAAGTAGAGAATACAATTCAAAGAATCTTCAAAATGCAAAAAGTATAATTGAACGTTTATAAGTAAAGAAGAATGCGCCAGAAAAAACAATTAGCAAACGGTGAATATAATATTAAACATAGAAAAGAACATCACGAATATACAGCTTTAATTATCTCTGAAAATTAGCTGCATCTTTAGCTTCTGTGGGCAGAACGTTCCCCTTGACTACTTCAACACTTCAAGTTCTTTGTTTACGACGCACATTACGGGTCTTCGGAACCAGAAAATTTCTTTTTAGTGCAATGCATGTAGAGCGTCCCAATTCGGCAAAGTTGGTTGCAGAGAGCAAGTAGTTCGTAACAATGCCATTATTAACCATTACAATAGTTCAGATTTAGTAACGAGAGGAGACGGTATTTTTTTCACTTGTTGAAAGAGCGGCATTGTGCTAGCACTGCTATATTAGGAAGTCATAAAGCTGACATCCCCCTTTTGAAGTTTTATGTCTGGCTCGATGTATGAATGGCCCCAACATGTGACACAGTACGACTTTTGACTACGGAACAAGGTGAAATCAATTTCTGAAGGGGTTTCTGTATCAAAACAATTTTGGCACTTCCGCAGAATATATCAAGCTTTGCTCGGATTTTTGCAAAGATTGTAAATGTGAGGTTTACAGCGAAACAAGTAATCGAATACAACCTCTTGATGGGCCCCCCAACAATTTCGATGGATCCCTCGCCAGGGCCGTGTCGAAAATCTTAGTTATACTCTAAAAGTTGTAAAGTATCTTCTAGGAGTTATCTACCACAATAATTCTTTAAAACGACATAATAGTCGCTGAAGTAGAAGTAAACTAACTAGACTAACTGTACGAGGAGATGGCCTGTTCTTCGTGTACCGAAGAATTCTTCTTTTGTTCTACCAGCACGCAAGAGACCTTTCTCTCTCGCCTACTCCCATATAACAGAACGAGGGTTCATCTCCTCCTCTTCTGAAAAACACCGGCTGCGCCTTTCTTCTTTTTTTTTATTTGGATCATGAGAATGACGTAACACATCCGTCGTATACTCACAAGCCGACCTGCGATGACTCGAATTCCGTTTTATGGTTCAAGGTAGTTTCGTACAATCTGAATCATGCTTGTCGTGGTCGGGTGGCTAGCTGGGGACTGTGCCAGCATCCGAAGCTGCCAGTTTTTGGTAGCTGCTGGGGTCCGCATGTTTGTCCCAGGCGAATAGACTTAGCTTGCGGCATGATCATGCGTGGTGCCACAACGGTGCCAAGGTGAGTTTTGTGTTTTTGCGCAACGCACCATCCAATTCAACACTCTAGACAAGTCTTACTGACACGGTACATGTTCTTTCTGGCATGCGTCCATATTTTATTCCACATATGCAGAGAAATTTAATATGACCACGTTTGACTAACTGTTTGTTGCTTTACAACAAGCAGTTCATTTTTTCCCGGCTGATGGCAGTGAATCAGTTAATAAAGTTGTGACTAACATTACAATTAAATAAAAGCAATGCGCCCAACAGACATTAAGAAGTACATAACAAAATAACCGAAAAGAACCGTTTTCACAAAGCGGACTTGTTGCTAATGTTAAGTCAAGATGCAAAGTGACCTGATGTACGTATGTTCATAGGCAAGGAACCTTTCATCTCAGAATAAATTTGGCAACCGTAAGCAACACCTGCAACAGCTTAAGTATTTGACACTTAAATTTGACTGATTACCGTGATTGTTGTCGGCACCATTAGCATCACTGCTGCCCTGAAGCAAATTTAGCCGCACGCCTCAAAACTTCTTAATCCGGCACTGGATACTACGTACTTTTATTTAAGGCATGAAAAGATTTCACGACTACCAGGAACATATTAATGTTGATTTCACTGAGAAACACATCTTTTGCATTTATAGGACTGACTTTTTTAATGAAGGAGGGGCACGTAGTAAAAGAATACTATTTCATAAATTTTCTCTACCGAGATGAATATATGCAGCCAACTATTACCAAGAGATAGAGATGAAGAGGGAAAAGCAGAGACGTTAAGCATGTGCTCAGTTGACTCAGTTGGCACATTGGGAAGGGGGAAAGATAGATGAGAAAATGGAAAGATGATAAAAATAATAAAGGGACAGTCAGTGTGAACGCATCGAACAGGAATGTTTGCCAACAGCCACAGGTGTTTGTACCGTCCAGCTGCCTTCAAGAAGCATATTAGGCCTTTTGTGGCCTACGGGAGCGGTCTGTCATACAAGTTGCTGAGACTATACTTCCTCTCACAAGTGACTTGCAGCACTGCCAAATGTAAAAATTAAATTAAATTATGGAGTTTTACGTGCCTAAACCACTTTCTGATTATGAGGCACGCCGTAGTGGAGGGCTCCGGAAATTTTGACCACCTGGGGTTCTTTAACGTGCACCTTTATCTGAGTACACGGGTGTTTTCGCATTTCGCCCCCATCAAAATGCGGACGCCGTGGCCGGGATTCGTTCCCGTGACCTGGTGCTCAGCAGCCCAACATCACTGCCAGATGTACTAGGTGCACACAGGCTTTATCTTTACGTAGCAGAATATAGTTCCGGACTTAAATATCTGACCACTGGTTGCATTAGGGAGCTTTGTTTTTGCTTGACACACAATACGTCACAGCGATACGCAAGATGTTAGGTCCTTTGGGTATGCACGTCTTACACTGCGAATTACTGGGGCGGTTAGCACCGCTAACGTTAGTAGCCGCCCTCACCGTGATTACGCAGCAACATGGCATTACCCCAGGCAGCCCAGACCACCCGCTTCAATCACAATTCGCGCTTGTTACTGGCTCTCTGCCCTGACAACAGCAAATAAATGATAAAAATCCATCATCGTTCAGTCTCATCTCACGCTCAGCACAAGGCATTAGATATATTTTGTCGATATTATTGAGATCAGCTGTTTGTTTTGACGTTGCTGAGGTTACAGGGGCAGCGCCGAGCAGTAAACGTGATGTGATTTCCATTTAGTAGATGGCGCCACAGCAGTAGCACTCGTGATGTGTTGATGATTCAACACTACGTAGGCCGAATTGTTCACTGCATGATTAATTTACTACTCCGTTCTAGTTTGTTACGCGACGACGGTGGGGAGCAACCGCCAAATATACGCTGAGCGCACTTTGCGACGCCTGTGAACATTTATCATGGCTTTCTCTTTTACTAGCTAAGAAGGCTGCTTTGAAAAGCTCAGAAAGCATGTCGATGGAGCGAAGACCCACAGCGGCATTCATGGAAACGCAGCCTATACTTATAACACAAAAACATTTGTTGTGCCGCTGCACCAACAGTGGCGGATGTATCGAAAGGATGGAAAGCAGACGACACTGAACAGATGATGCGGCACGGATGAACAAACCTTGAGGATCATTCAGCCTTGCTATTGGCTAAGGAGCCCCGCAGCTTCCCCGGTGCTGCAAGAAACAACTAAGATGGAGTATAGCTCGCGGAGCACTTTGTTGAGCTCGAAAGGTTGGGCAGTGGCATCGGCGTCCATCGTGAGGAAGCCCCACATCATCGTCAATGAGTTCAAGCGACCGAGTTAGGTAACACCGCCAAGCAAGGAGCGCGCGTGATGCAGGTCTTTCGAAACGAACACGAACCGATGCGACCACCCTAGTCGCGCAGATTGGGACTGCCCGCCAGTCACGCGCTACTTCTACAATTCGTGGTCATAACTTTCGTTGTTCCTGCAGTGTTCACCGCCCTTAGCGTTTGCGTTCACGTGGTTCGGTTAAGAAATGACTTATCCCTAATCAGTGTGTTCTTTTAAGTAAAATTTATTACGAGACTGGTGTGACGTATTTTCGTTGAGTTCTTCAACAACGGCGGATTCGCTGGCAATTTGTTGTTTTACAGCGAAGCTTTTAATGCGGCTAACAACGCTCACAAATCTTTTATGCCACCTTTTGTGGGTTTCTGAAAAACATAAATCATTCACAAAATTTATATTTAAAAAATATCTCGCAAATATTAGGGGTGATATGAAGGTAAATGTTGAAGTCTAAGTGACAACTTTTCCTTTTTTCTTGGTAGAACCGAAAAAGTAGGAATTTCATATTCAGAGGCTAGGGGGACCACTCTATGGCAGAAGTGCATCGAAAGTTTGCATTCTGTAGATTAGTTATGTGCTTTCAAATAATTACTGAATACTCGATCGCGTTCCAACTTTTACGCCTTATACGATGCATGTAGTTGCTTTTCCCCTGTCTCCCAGGTGAATCCTACGACGAACGGCGTTTATATTTGTTGAAGTGGGAAACGTGTCGTGAGTGACGAACGGTAAATGTTTGTTATGTGTAGGTTAACTACCACCTTCATAGAAACTGGCTTCTTCAAGCGTTCCCAAGTGTCACATACTGCCCTTATGAATGTCTCACGGAGTCCTAAAACAACTGTACAAGAAACAAATTTAGAATTAAATGCATGTAGGCGGAACGTAAGCGCAATATGGGGCAAAACTTTCACGTCTCTTACCTGTTTAGAAGCACTGCAAATTATCATTGAACCCTCGTTATTTTCCTATTTCTGTGCGTCATACGATGTTCGTAGTTGCTTTCCCCAGTGTTCACGGTGAACTAAGCAACGCATGTTTGTTATATTTGATGAAAATAAGGCGCACGTTATGGGTATAACATGCAAGCAATGTTCGAAGCGTGTGGGATAATTGCGGCCTTGGCATTAAATTGCGTATGCAAGTGCTCCGGAGTGTTATCAGAGTGTTTTACGAGTGGCGGAACTTTAGTACACAGCCCTGGGTGTAAGTACAAATGCCACCAAGATCAAATTTATCAGCATTAGGTTGACGACTATGGTAAATCTGGAACGCCAATGCATTCCGTCGGACGCTTCGAAGCTAACTCGAAGCTGGCGCCGTCCTGAGAATTCGTTCCAAGTGGTTAAACCTTGCGAACTCACTAGTCACAATTCGAAGATTAAAATATGTGGCGTAAGATAATTAAATAAAATGTAACTTTGGGTAATTATGTTAATTATTTATTTAGGCTTTTTGATTTCTCGTAGAAGTAATGACTGCCTCATCGAGTAATTTAGATCAATGGCTCGAGTTGTGCTATCTGACACAGGCAATCTTTTTTTATTTTGGACCTTCTAAAAAAAGAAAATACTTGGTATTATGCAGCAACCCCATTATTTGAAAACAAATTTAGTAGAAGTAGTGTTTCATTCTTAGCTTATTGCTCAGGTTTGCTGGGAACGAGGGAATTACCTTCAGACGTAACGCGATGTGCATCAACCCCGACGTAAACGTTACTTGATTTTGAAGGAGTACGATGGTTTCAATTATAAAGAAGTGTATAGCGCATATGCCTGGCTGGTGTGTATATAACAAACGAACTATCGTAACTAAAACATCAGCGGAATGCAAGCACATCACATTTGAAAGCATGCATTGTCAGCCACTTAACAATAAGGCACTGTAACATAGATCCAAACGAGTCAGTAGTTCAGAGCAAGATGGAGGCTTGAAGTGATGAGACAGCTGCTTTACTTCAGCTTGACTACAGCAACATTCCTTGTTTGACCACTGCACACAACTGTAAAATTGATGGTACTGTATATAAATGCCAAGTCCCCGTTGTTAAAACAAGCAACTTATATATATTTATGTGATCAAGTGCATCAGCATTTAATCAACTTCTAGTAATCAATAAGAAAAAGAAATTTACAGAAGAATAAAAATGAGTGGATAGGGCAGGCATTGCCAGTTCCTGACTGGGAGCTTACCACTCAGCGTCAGCGCCGCCACAACCAGCCTCACTCGACTCCTTACGTCGAGCGGAACACGTGGACACCCAAAGCTATACTGTGAGTCGCTTGCTCCACGAATTACCGGACTCTGAACTTCGCAAGAGGCGCCCGCCCAGCTAAGCCTAACGACGGGTACGGTCTAGCCGAAGACCTTGGCCCAGTTCGGCGCTCCAATGGCCACCAATGATGACACCGAGATGAATCTCGAGCACGCACAAATACCACTTTCTGATGAACCTGCCGGCGGAGACTGTCTCACTGTTAAGTACGGTCGGAAGAAAACATCGACTCCTACCAATCCCCCCCTCCAACCCCGACACCCATCGGTTCCCCGACAAGCCCGACTCCCACCGCTACCCCGAAATGACCTCAAGGTAATCATCCGCCCCCGAGAAGGACTCAACCTTGCCACCTGGACCACGCCACAGGTTGCTGAAGGCATCCAGCTGGCATGTCAGCACCCCACTACTGAACACGTACGGACCCTTACTGTAAGAATTGTCCCAGTTCAATACATTGCTATTGCTAGCACACCAAACGAAGAGCTAGCTATGAGCATCCGTCGCATCACTACAATTCACCTGGGCGGTCGAGAATTTGCAGTCACGGCATACGTGGCGGCACGCGACAGCTCCGTCAAAGGGGTCATTCACGGCATTCCCGCAGCAACTCCCACAGAAGTTCTCCTTAACGGACTCTATGCACCTGGCCGAGAAATCTTACATGCCCGTATGCTCGGACAAACCGCTGCGGCAGTGATCACATTCACTGGCAAGGCTGTACCCTTCTACGTGCGATACTACAGCGGTGAAGTGCGATGCAAACGATACCGACCAACCACGCATTTCTGCCGCATCTGCCACCAAGTCGGCCACCGGACCGATGTATGCCCAACTCCAGAAGCAAACGTATGCCCCCAGTGTGGTACACGGAACCCCGCTCAGGACCACCCCTGTCACCCCCGGTGCGCCTTATGCCAGGGGCCCCATCCTACGGCTTCCAAGGAGTGCCCTGATCGACTGAAGAAGGCATCTTCAGCATCCCATAGGACCAGCCGCCGGGACTACTCACGTTCGAAGTCTCGGTCACGTACAGACCAGCAACGGAGGCTTTTCCGCTCCAGGTCTCGCTCCTGCTCGCGGAACCAACAAGGAGGGACCCGGAACCTCAGCGGACCTGCTGTACCGGGATCACAAGCGGTGAGCTGGTCAGCACGGCTTTTCCCCTCTCACACAGCCCACCAAGACAACACCCTGTCATCGCGTCTACACACAGCACCCACCCCACACAATTCTTCACCCATAAACAATACTGATGTTCACCTGCAAATTCTAGCTGAGCTAAAGGCCATCAGAGAGAAGAAAACAAACGCCTTCATGAAGAAAACAACAAACTTCGCACGCAGATTGCAGAACTATACGCCACTCGTACTGCCACTCAGCATTCCACACCAATAACCCCACCCTCAATGCCATTATCTTCGGAACGCTCTGAACCGATGATTCTCGCGGAATCAGCAAAACCAACAGAAATCGCACAAGTCGAGGAGAAAGTTGATGTACTGCAACGGCAGCTCCTAGCAATGCAACAAAGCATCCAGCAACTGGCAAGTGTTATTGAAGAAACACGGCTCGCAAAAGATCAGCGACGCAAGAAAGTTAGAACACTAGTACAACAGGAAGTAGAGCAGGGACACCCTGCCGATCCAGCCGTCAGCGAGGACGAATAGCAAAAACAACCACAGGAACGAAAACCCACTCATAATCTGGCTATGGAATTGTCGCAGCTACAAACGCAAGCAAGGGTCACTGAGACAGTACATAAGTAACGCCAAAACGACACCAAGCGTAATCGCACTACAGGAAAGAGGCACACACCCAACTCAAACTGGCTACAACACACATACCACCACGCCTGAAAGCTGCGTGGCCACACTTACATCTAAAACGCTCACAACCACACAACACACAATAGACGGCAGTGATGCCGATCATAACCTAATTGAGATCCTGCCACTCCAACGAGGCCGAAAGAGCCTTTTCATACTGAATATATACAGCCCACCCAAGCAGAAGCAGGCCAAGTTCGACTACTTGATGACTAAAGCGATTGGCATAGCCAAAAATAATAGTCTGCTGATTGTAGGCGACTTCAACGCGGCTCACCAGGCATGGGGCTACACGACAGCCACATCAAAAGGCACTGCACTCCAGTACACAATACAGCAGCACCGTCTCACCATCCTCACAGACCCCGCATAGCCCACACGTCTAGGAAACAGCGTCTCCCGAGATACATGCCCTGACCTCACCCTCACTAAAGGGATACAGCAAGCTGCCTGGCACAACACGGAGGAAACTCTGGGCAGTGACCACTGCATACTTGCCACCACATTGAACGTTACGCATGCACGCCACCCGATAAAAAAGACAGCACTCACAGATTGGACAGCTTTTCGCAAAGAGCGAGCGGATGACTCCTCAGCCGGTATTACGGATCTCGAGCAGTGGATACGAGAGCTCCAACAAGACGTAGCCAGACATTCAAAACAGATCACACTCACCACAGACATACCGGCCGTAGACCCGCACCTTCTTCACCTCTGGGAAGCACGTCGAGGCCTTGTTAGGAGATGGAAGCGCCAAAAACATAATCGTAAATTGAAACTACGTATAGCGAAACTCACGGCAACCGCGGAATGTTATGCTGGAGAGCTCACCCGTCACAACTGGCGACAACTATGCAACAAGTTGCAGCGTAATCTTAGCACGGCCAAAACATGGTCGCTGCTACGCCATCTTCTTGACCCCACACAAAGCAAGGCAATTAGCCAGTAAACAATTCGACGTATCCTGCACAACCATCCGGGTTCTGATGACGAAATTCTGGAGGAGTTGCGGGCGCGGTGCATAGGTGATTTCGAACCCGCACAAGGACAACCTCCAACCTACAGCAGAAGCGACAATTACGACCTCGACAAGCACTATCACTGAGGTGCAACAAGCACTCCATGCACTCACACGAAACACCACCCCAGGCAAGGACAAAATAAATAACAAGCTCCTGCGCAATCTGGATGATGGCACCATTCAATCTCTTACTGACCTCTTTAATCATCACTGGGAAGCGGGTACGCTACCAGCAGACTGGAAGCACGCGGACATCATACTCATTCCGAAGCCAGGCAAACTCTCCAGCTTAGAAAATATGAGACCAATCTCACTGACTTCATGCCTAGGCAAGCTTCTGGAACATGTCATTCTGAACCGGCTTCAACCTTACCTAGAATCCAGCGACCTCTTTCCCGAAACAATGTTCGGATTCCGGCCCCACCTTTCTACCCACGACATCCTTCTTCAGCTGAAGGAACAGGTCCTTGAACACATCTCACCGCACAACACCGGAGCGATTTTAGCACTCGATCTCAAAGGCGCTTTCGACAATGTGGCTCACCATACCATCCTTACAAACCTAAGCCTCACGAACTGTGGTCGTAATACTCACAATTATATACGCGCCTTTCTAAGCAACCGCACGGCCACAATAGGCATTGGCTCACTCAGAACCCCGACGTTACCTACCCGCAACAAAGGAACCCCACAAGGGGCTGTTCTATCGCCCACCCTTTTCAATATTGCTATGATGAAATTACCTGACAAACTCAACGCAATACCAGGAATCAGGCATGCAATATACGCCGATGACATCACTATCTGGACCACCACTGGTTCCGAAGGAGAGAAACAAGACGCCCTTCAACAAGCGAGCGACGTCGTCCAGCAATATGCAAAAACAAGTGGTCTCCGGTGCTCCCCCGAGAAGTCAGAACTATTAGTCGTTCGACAGAAATCACGAAGAAAACTCAATGAACTACCCCACATCACACTCACCCTCGACGACAAAGAAATACCCACTGTAAACCGCGTCCGCATTCTCGGACTCCACATACAACAGGACGGCGGAGGCGCATACACCATCCAACGTATCAAGCAGACCACCTTCCAAATCATGCGAATGGTCAGCCGTATCACCACCAAACAATACGGACTGAAAGAAGACGACATAATACAGCTCGTCCCGGCCCTGATAATCAGCCGCATTGCCTACGCTGCCCCCGTACTTGCCCCTCACTCCCAAGGAGCTAGATCAATTAGACGTACTTCTTCGGAACGCCTACAAGCAAGCGCTCGGCCTACCACCGGGAACAGCGACACTCAAGCTTGAAGCCCTAGGAGTCCATAATACTATAAGAGAAATTATAGACGCCCACCTCACAAGCCAACGAGAACGACTAGCCCTCACACCAACAGGAAGAACAGTCCTAGCGCGCCTAGGCTACTCCACACACGGCAAAGGCCATGAACAAACAATCCATCTGGCCCCCCAACTTCCGGGAACACATCAAGGTAGCCCTATCCCCAGAAGCATGCACCCGGAACATCATGCCGATCGTCGCCAAGCTCGCGCAAAAACTCTACAGACAAAATATGGCAGTCTCCCCACCACACTGTTCACAGATGCCGCGCAGTACCCCGAAAAAGCAGCCATGACGGCCAGCGTTGTCCACTATAACCTACAAGAGGTGGTCTCGATGACGGTCCGCACTGCCAGCGCCCTCGTAGCGGAGGAGACAGTCATCGCCTTGGCCATCACCTCTAGTCCGACCAACGAGTACGTCACAATTATTACTGACTCCCAGGCAGCTTGCCGTAGCTACGCGAGAGGCAGAATATCTTCAATCGCCCACCGACTCCTCAAACAAGCCTCCCAATTCCCGGACGTTGAAATAGTGTGGACTCCAGGACACGAGTCCCTCCGTGGAAATCAGCGTGCGCACGCTGTAGCCCGAACTCATGCCTCCCGGGCGCCACAAGAGAGGGATACGGCCGCATCCATGGAGCCCGTACCTTTACAATACAACGCCATACTACAACACCACAGATTGAACAGACGACAATACCCGCCTCCACACAAGACCCTCTCACGTGAAGACGCCGTAACATGGCGACAACTACAAACCAACACATACCCCCATTTAAGCAGACTACACGCAATACACCCTACACTATATTCATACAAATGTCCCCTTTGTAATGATTACGCCTCCCTATATCACACCACATGGGCGTGCCCCAACGTGAAGGCGGCCCCGCAAATACCCAATCCTCAACCCCGGTACCCAATACCCATACCCAATACCCAACCAGCAGTCGAGGACGGCACAAAACTAGGTGGCGTGATGAAATTAAGAAATTTGCAGGCGCAAGTTGCAAACAGTTGGCGCAGGACAGGGGTAACTGGAGATCGCAGGGAGAGGCATTCGTCCTGCAGTGGACATAAAATTAGTCTGATTATGATGAAGAACCAAAGAGAAATGCGCACTAACGACAACTTTCGTCTTACACACCTAAACTTACTGCTTGTTTTGTGGTTTTTGGCTCAATCAACAACACAAGCATAAACGCGGCATTAATGGCCAGCCTCATAGCGTAATTGTTTCTGAGTCATAATTTGTTCCAGGGGTTTGTACCACGGACGTGTTACAAAGGACGTGATACGCAGGCTATATACGAAGGCTGTACTTTGATTTTATGGTAAGACTGCCATTAGAAAATTTCTTGGCGACTCTTTAAATATGTGCACCAATTTTGATTGTGTGCGTTATAGTAATATTGCACACGTTGTTGTGCATCATTATGTTTGAAGAATGTTTTGTTTGGAACAACTAAGCGATCCAAGTACTTGCAGTCGCAGCGAAGCCATCTTTGCCATGTTTGTTTTGTTGCCATTGCATCATAGTTGGAAGTGATAGGAGAGATGTGAATATACAATAAAAAATACAGGTTCACACGACTAAGGAATGCGCAAGGGGTGGTGTCGGAGACGTTATAGCAAGCTAAGAGACCTTGAAGCAAGTTTCCAAGATCGGCACTACCTTTTTTTTTTCGTTTATACTCTCGGGAAAAGAATGTTTGTCGACAGATTCTATTCTGGCATTATGGTAGAATACGAAATTTTTATGTCATAACTTATATCCTTGCATTTCACGTAAACAGCTGTAAGCTTTCCCTTTGCCTGTTTTAGGGACCTCATCAACTCGGTAATATTAGTGAATTGTTTGTTGGTCACACAACTACATCACACCACATAATTATAGCTTTATTAATTAAGAGTTCATGGCAAGAGTAAATCTGCGCTACCCGAATTGTCCATGTCGACGTGGCAAAAAGGTAATCATGCGCTCCATTTGATGACAAAGCTCTGTACTCTTCTGTTTGTCAAGTGGCACTCATAATGCATATCAACACTCTTTCCCCATAAAGCTTTGAGTAAAAAATTAAAGACGCCATAGAGCTGCATGTTTGCACAGGATTTCCAGGTAGGTTTGAGTGTGCGAGAGGACGCATGAATTCAGCGATACCATTTCACATTTAGTGCACTCAAAAAGCCTAGGTAAGATAAGCAGGGGAATTATTTTGTAATGATCCATTTCCTTTCCAAATCCTTTCCTCAGGATCCATCGCACGGAGTGACCGATCGGTGATGTGACGGTGTCGCGGAGCCAATTGAGAAGTGCGAACAAATATTGAGTATGAATCCAAAATACAGTTGCCAGTTGCAGTGTATCAGTGCAACTAACTATACCAGGTGTAGTTATGTATTCTGTTTCACATTGTACTCTGGTTACCGGGTCTAACTTAGTTCCACCCCCCCCCCCCCCCCCGTTTGACGAATTTTGCGCTAGGCAGCGTTTGTGTGCATGCATGTGTGCGTTCATGCGAAGGTTGTTAATCTCATGTTTTGGCTACTGAGCACGTGCTTAGCAAAGATTTCGTTCCGCGCCAGTCGCCAAGCTCTGCCGCCTGCCGCGTGCTGCACAGATTTTGCCTTCGATAATATTCCAAAGACTTGTCGCCCCACCTAGGGGAGCGCTTGAGCAAACGCGGGCAACGAGTACACTGTTGCCTCCGTGATTGCAGTCGCTCGGCCACCGCATTTCCTTTCTCTTTCAGACTCAACACCAGACTCATTCCAGTCTTCGAACAAAAGATGGCGCGGAGTGCGCGGCTGTTTTAGTGTCCCTGTATATGCTCCCGCAGGGAGCAGAGTTGCGCATAGATCCGCCGTTGTGCTCCAGCTCTGCAGTGAAGCAACTCCTGGAGCGCGCAGGGGGCAAATGCAGCGCGTTGTTCCATTTGCTTTCTTTTCTGCTGGTCGTGAGCTACATGCGCCAAATGTTTGCAAGTGGTGAGCAAGATGACACTTTTTAATGCAGGCCACTCTCGAACGATTGGCGCAGTCGAAGGGGTGCCAACCCCCCGAAATTTTTAGTTTGTATATACATATACAAACACACGCCACGAACGTGCATATAGGAGCCCACTCGCTCCCTCGAAATAATATCGTGATTGCGCCCATGACTCGAACAGCTCAAAAATTCGCTTGTAAACGCGTATCACCTGCAAAAAAAAAGTGGTGCAATGTTTTTCAGCATGCATATGAAGTTCTCTCGCGGAAGCCGGAAGGCAAGAAATATATAAAGGGTGTTAAAAGAAAACTTCGCGCATGTGTGCTGGACAATTATGTGAGAACATTTTGCCTGCCGAAACCAGACGAATAATGATCGTGGCCAAGAGAACTATCGCGCCTGAAGTTATGTCAGTGAGCGTTAACCGTGACCGTCATTCGTCGCTAACCGTCATTCACAGCTGCTGCACGTTTCCGATATATGCGGTACAGACACGTATATTTAAACGCATTTCAAATGTTCACCTGCGCACATTTTATGCAGAGCTTATTTTTATGATTCATACCGCAAACTTAACAGCTGCTTCGTAGCAGCAAATTTATGAGTAGAAAAATATTCAAAATGCACGAGCTTCTGGATCAAATTTATTTCGTACAAGGGAATGGATTAGCAATGGCTCGTGGCAGCAGGGGATGAGTGCCGGTTCCTGGAGCCTTGGGGGCAGAATTCAAGGTCACTGGAAAGGTACGAAGTTATTAAGAGTAACAACAGGTTATTTTTATTGCACTATAATCACATAAGATGGCAAACTTGCAAAGTAATTATTCACACATTGCTGACTGTAATATGACAACACATTTTTCTTTATCTCTTCACACTACTCAGGTTAATTTACTATAACACAGCACCTATTAAACGTACAAAAATAATTTCACATTCCTCGCGTCGACTAAGGCTGATCGAGCAAGCATCATATATTGCGGGCGGTAAATGCTGAAGCTATCACAGCTGTCTCATCAGCGGGAGCGCACGATTTTTTCGCACACTGCAAAATAGTGAACGCTAGTACATTGATCGACCTTACATGAAAAGTGAGAACGCCGACAAAAAAAAAAAGAAACAGTAGAGAAAAGCCAGGATGCAGCGGGCAAATCGTATCTGCTAGTATTTACTCTGTTTTGAACATACTGTTATGGAGCCGCATAGTCAGAACAATTGTACAAGCTACACAGCGAATTGGGCTAGTTGGTAAGCTAACATTGTTGGCGTATATGTGCAGCGCGACACAGAAGTGTCGTCCATTCTTTGCCCCGCGTCTGTGTCGCGCTGCACATATACTCCAAAAATTGCACAAGTGAACAACCACTCATGCCAGACGTACGCATTTCAGCGTGTACAGGAGTGTTACTCGAGATAAATGCTGCTTTAGTGTAAACAAGCCGAACTCACCTCTGTAAACAAGGCGAGCGCACCTCGCATATCCTGGTCCCTTTCGGAGCTGGCCGGTCTCGTCCGTCCGCACGGCACCGCGTAATAAGCTTTGCCACCTTAAGTGCGATTTGTTCAGTTTGGTGCGCTGGACCCCGTCATACTGGAATGCAAGTTTCAAAATGATGTGTTTCTTAACACTTCACCAAAGCTATTAATTTAATATCGTCCAACACCGTACCTGCAACCAGGAGCCGATCGGTGCAACGCACGCTTGACGGTCTGCAGATTGCAATTTCGATGTCACTAACAGAAACGAGCCGGCGCCGTGCCCGTGAAGTTGGCTTCGCAGCGGCGCAGTTGATCATTTGACGTCATTTTTGTACCACGTGATAGCGCTCGGCGAATAGCGGTGCGAGCGGCGCCGGAAAAGGTATGCGCAACTCTGCAGAGTAGCGCATAGGTGCGCTTTATGTTCCTGCTATGCAGTGAAGCCACTCCTCGCGCGCGCAGGAGGCAAAGCCACGCGGTGTTCTATTTGTTTTTTGGCTGCTGGTCGCGAGCTACATGCGGCAATTGTTCGCAAGTGCTGCGCAAGATGACACCATTTAATGCAGGCTGCGTTCGAACTATTGGCCTAGCCGGAGGGGCGTAGGGTGGAAACCCTCCGAAATTTTTAGTTTGTATGTGCATGTATAGACGCGCACATACAAACACGCGCACGAACGTACATATAAGGGGTGGGACCCCCCTCGATACCTCGAAATAAAATACTGACTACGCCCGTGTCTCGAACAGCCCAAAAGCTCGCGTGCAAACGCCAATTACCTTGCAACAAAAAGCGGTGCAAGGTTTCTCAGCATGCGTATGAAGTTTTCTCGCTGAGGCCGAAAGGCAAGAAATGTTTTAAAGGGTGTTTAAAGAAAACTTCACGCGTGTACGGCGGGCAATAGTGTGAGCGCATTTTGGCTTCCGAAACCAGCCCATTAACGCTCGTCGCCAAGAGAACTATCGCGGTTATGTCACTGGTCGTTAACAGGACGCCATTCATCACTAACCGACGTTCACAGCAGCTGCACGTTTTCGATATAATCGGTGCAGACACGTAGATTTCAACGTATTTCAAATGTTCACAGGCGCACATTTTATGCAAAGCTTATTTTTACGATTCACTCATACTGCAAACTAAACAGCTGCTTCGTAGCAGCAAATCTGCAAGTGGAAAAAGGTTCAAGATGCACGAGCTTCTAGACCAAATTTATTTCGTACTGGTGGCAGCAGGGGAAGAGTGTTGGTTCTTGGAGCCTTTCAGGGCTCGAGTTCCAAGCAAATGGAAAGGCAACTACTAAGAGTAACAACAGGCTACTTTTATTCCACTAATCACATAAGATGGAAAACTTGCAAAGTAATTGTTCACACATTGCACACTGTAATATGACAACACATTTTTTTTTATCTCTTCATGCTACTTAGGTTGATTTACCATAGAGAGAGCGAGAAAAACATTTATTGAATTATAAAATGGAATTCTCGCGGATCGAGGTCTTCTCTTCTTCACGCTGTCTTCTCGTCGAAGGGAAGCCTCTTCAGCACGGGTGGTCCCTCCGTCCAGGGCTCCACTGAGTTTGGCCGCGTCCCTAGCGTGCTCCACCATCCTTCTTTGGACGGCGAGTTCGCAGCTGACGAGCCGGCTCTCCCAATGCTCCGCACTCGGGGGTTTATGATCGCGGAATGCGTCGTTTCGTTCGCACTCCCAAGTTATGTGATAGAGTGTGGGTGTAGCCCCGCACCAGGGGCAGGTGTCCCTATACTGCGTTGGGAACATCTTGTTGAATATGAAAAGGTTGGGGAAGGTGTTTGTCTGGAGCCTACGCCAGCCCGTTGCTTCCTCCTTCGTCAGCGCTTTATGGGGCGGTGGGTACTTGAATCTAGTCCCCCTGTAGTGTTGCAGTAATTCCGAATAACTGTCACTGAGGATCCCGGCGTAACTAGCGCGGTACTCCTGCTGCTGCCCAGTCCGGAATCTATTAGCTCGAGCTAGACCGTCCGCCGCCTCGTTACCCCTTATGCCCTCGTGTCCAGGTATCCAGATCAGATTGTGTTTGATTTTCGCCTCCTCCGAGGGGTTACCCCCCTGAGGATCCTAAGGGCAGTTTTGCATATTCTGCCCCTCATGTAGTTGCGACAAGTCTCTTTCGAGTCTGTGAGAATATTTAGCGATTTATTCTCCCTATATCCTTGCATCGCCGCCAGAGCCATGGCGATTTCCTCGGCTTCAGCTACGCGCCGTATCTCGGCCGAGACGCACGAGACAAGCTTTTCCTCCTTGTTCATTACTACCGCGATGGCCTTTGCCTCGCTGCCTATTACACTTATGCTCGCGTCCGTGAAGAGAGTGTTCTCTTCTCTAGCCACTGTCTTTTCCATGTATTCGGCCCTAGCTTTCCTTCTGCCTTCGTGGAGCCTGGGATCCATGTTCTTCGGTATAGGCTTTACGTTAAAGGTTTTCCTAATTCCCGCCGGTACGTCCTCGTACCGGTCGACGTCTCCTATTTCGAAGCCCAGCCTACCGATCAGGTTTCGCCCCGTGTAGGTCCCCGTTAGTCTTTTCATTTGCGCTTTCCGCTGTGCTTCCGCCATTTCGTCGAAGGTGTTGCTCACCCCTAGTTGCATCAGCTTTTCGTTGGAGGTGTTTCTCGGCAGGTGCAGCGCCGTCTTGTAGGCTTTCCTCAGGACGACTTCAATCTCTTCGTTGGTCGTTTTAGTTCTCACTTGGTAGGGTAGCGAGTACAAGACTCTGCTGACGATCAGGCTGTTGACGAGCTTGAGAGTGTCTTCTTCTCTCATGCCGTGCCTCTTCTGGGAGACCCTGCTTATCATTCTGCTCACGTTCTCGGTCGACTTCTTGAGGAGGCCGATGGTGTGGTTGCATTTTCTGCTGCCTTGCAGCCACATGCCGAGGACGCGTATCATGTTGCGTTCGGGGATGAGTTGTCTTTCGAGGCTGACCTCCAGTTTCACCTTGGTGGGATGTCTGCCGACTCTTAGCAGTTCAGACTTTTCGGTGGAGCACCTGAGGCCCCTCTCCTTCACGTAGTCTTCGACGCACTTGGCTGCATCTTGCAGCGCCGCTCGCTTTTCTTCCAAGGTTCCGCAGGTGGTCCAGACCGTGATGTCGTCCGCATACATCGCGTGCCGGATTCCCTGGATCTTTTCGAGTCTCTGCGCTAGGCCCAGCA
Source organism: Dermacentor andersoni (assembly GCF_023375885.2). Classification (NCBI taxonomy): domain Eukaryota; kingdom Metazoa; phylum Arthropoda; class Arachnida; order Ixodida; family Ixodidae; genus Dermacentor; species Dermacentor andersoni. The sequence continues at coordinate 66,707,294 of NC_092818.1, forward strand.
TCGCCACGTTAAACAGTACGGGCGAGATTACCGAGCCTTGGGGCGTACCTCTGCTAGGCGTTGCAAAGATACCGCTCCTCAGCTCGCCCAGGCCGACCGTCGCCGTTCTGCCCGAGAGGAAGTCCCTGACGTAGTCGTGGGTCTTCCTGCCGCAGTTTGTATTGTTGAGCCCCTCCATGATGGCCTCGTGGCCGACGTTGTCAAAGGCCCCTTTGACGACGAGGGCCATGACGACGTTTTCGCCCTTTCTCGGCATTGTAGTCAGGACTTCCTTCTCGAGCTGCAGCAGAACGTCTTGCGTTGAGAGGTTCGCCCTGAACCCAAACATCGAATTTGGATAGTATCTTCCGTTTTCTAGGTGCCGCTGGATGCGCTTGGTGACGATTGTCTCGTAGAGTTTTCCTAGGCACGACGTCAGCGAGATGGGCCTCAGGTTCTCAATCTGGATTTTCTTTCCGGGCTTGGGGATCATTACGACGACGGCGTGCTTCCACTTCGCCGGAACTTTCCCTTCTTGCCACAGCGTGTTTAGGTACTTGACGAGCTGGTCTATCGCTCCGTGTTGTAATCTCAGCGCTGACGCCCGTTGTTGCAAATGGGTCGCAAGCCCCAAGGGTAGCGTTGGCCTGGTGGCCTGGGGCACAACTGGAAGCATCCTAAGGTCCCGGCAAAGCATGAGTCGACTGGTAACAGAACAACTTGTTTATTCTAGCATCGCAAAAGAGCGGGCGATCAGGTCGACCGAAGTGGAGAGACGGGAGAGCACGTAACTCAACGGAAGAAATCGGAGCCTCTCCCTTGGCGTCCGGGGGCAGCTGCTTTTTTTATACTCTCGCAGTCGCGGGCAAGAAGGAACGTCTCTGGGTGAGACCACGTGACGGCGGCGCTCGGGCACGTCGAGACTAGAAGGTGACGCATCCACCGGGCCGGCGCCGGTCAGACCTCCTCGCTTCACACTTGGGGAGCTCCTCTCCCCGGCTGCCGCGCCTTGACAAGCGTGGGCACCAACATACACACACACACACGCGCGCACACGAAGACACGTGGCATTGAAACATGCCTGGACGCGCTTGGCGGGGAAGCGTATCGGCGGCGCTGAACGGGCCAAAATGTCCGCCGCTTTGAACGAAGCCCCGGCGTCCGTTGCATCCGCGCCGGCTATACCGCGCGTCGTAGGCGAAACGTAACATCCGTCACTCAGGTTGCGTATGAGGGAGTTCCGGACTCTGTCCGCTCCCGCCGCCGTGTTCTTGGTGGCCGATCTGATGACCTCGACGACCTCCTCCCTCGAGATGGGTCGGTCCATGTCCGGGTTGTCTTCGCCTCGGTACTCACCGCGGTATCCCTCCGGCTCTCCCGTTCCGTAGCATTTCTTGCGGACCTCCTCGAGCAGCTAGCTGCTCGTCGGTGCCTTGGTATAGGTGGATCAGCCTCTGGATCGAGTTGCTGCTCTCTCGCTTGCTCTTGTTGGGGGTCCAGTAGGCCTCGGAGTATCTGCCACGTCCTGGCCGTGCTGAGGGTGACGTTTAGCGAGTCGGTGAATTGCTGCCACCCCTGTCTGGCCAGTTGCGTCGCGTACTCCTCGGCCTTCTTGGTGATCTCCGCAATCTTCTTCTTTAGCTTCTTGTTCATTCTCTGCTTCTTCCAGCGCTTGGTGAGGCCGCGGCGTGCTTCCCATAGCCCCAGCAGCCGCTTGTCCACCGCCGGTGCCTGTTCTGTTCTGTCCACCTCGCGGGTGTAGAGCTCCTGGATTTGCTTCAACTGTTGGCTCCATTCTTCCGGGGAAGTGATGTCGCCGCCCAGTTCTCTGCAGTGTCTTCTGAAGGCGTCCCAGTCCGTCAGTCTGGTCGAGCCGATCTTTCTCTTCGTGTTTCCCGCCTCGAGTACTAGGCGGAGGACGTGGTGGTCGCTGCCCAGGTTTTCCAGCAAGTTCTCCCATTCGGCGTTACTATAACACCGCGCTTATTAAACATACAAAAAGGATTTTACACTCCCCACGTCGACTAAGGCCGATCGAACAAGCAAGATATTGCGGTCGGTGAATACTGAAGCTGGCACAGCTGTCTTATAAGCGTGAACGCACGATATTTTCTCTTACTGCGAAACAATGAACACCAGCACATCAATCAATGTTACATGAAAAATCAAAACGCCGACAAAAAAGTTTAAGAAATAAACAGAGGAGATGAAAACCAGGAGGCAACGGGCAAATTGTATCATCTGGTATTTACTCTGTTTTGAATGCACTGTTCTAGAGCCGCATAGTCAGAATAATCGTAAAAGCAACACAGCGAATCGAGGAAGTGCTGAATGATAAAAAAATTAAATTGTGGGCATTTAAGTGCCAGAACCATGATCAGACTGTGAGGCACGCCGTAGTGGGGGAGTCCATTATAATTTTTACCACCAGGGCTTCTCTAAAGTGCCTCCAGTGCACGGGACAGGGTCGTATTTGCATTTCGCCCCCATCGAAATGTAATTGCAGCGGCCGGCGAAGCGCTGAACGCACTAGTAGAATAACTGCGTGCATAGAGTGCATGTTTGGTGCCTACCAACAAGGAACTAACCAAACAGGATGCTACGTTAACAAAACGCGTTACTGAGCTGGAACAGTAATCGCGAATTAATAATTTAGTGCGGAAAAGGATACCATGCACGCAAGGGGAATACTGCCCTGCCATTGTGAAGGCCGTTGGTACCAGGCTAAAGATGTAGCGTCACGTCACGTCCCAGCCAAAGGTGACTATCAGAAACGCATCATCTTCCGCTATTAATCTCGTCAAAATAAACAGGAATTCGTATCCAAGACACGCAAAGCTAAACTAAACACGACGGAACTCGGCTTCAGTGGGCAGAAAAGTAATCCATTGACCTCCGATAGCAAGAGTATCTTTGCCAAATTAATTAAATTATGGGGTTTTACGTGCCAAAACCACTTTCTGATTATGAGGCACGCCGTAGTGGAGGACTCCGGAAATTTCGACCACCTGGGGTTCTTTAACGTGCACCTAAATCTAAACACACGGGTGTTTTCGCATTTCGCCCCCATCGAAATGCGGCCGCCGTGGCCGGGATTCGATCCGGCGGCCTCGTTCTCAGCAGCCCAACACCATAGCCGCTGAGCAACCACGGCGGGTATCTTTGCCAAAGCTCTAGCTTGCTTTGAAGAAAGCAAGGCAGTGGCAGTATCTTTGGACAGGTAACTGCCAGATCAAAGCGAGGAAAACTAGCAATAGCCGCGTCTGTCGCATTTCTTCTGAGGATGACCTGTCGGTGTTTGGTTGGGCCCTGCTACGTCAGAACACGTCACTCCTCATAGTCAGTGTGCCGCATGGCGTCCTATTTTGCGTCAGAGGGACTAAGCATATTACCTGTGCATTGCCTATCTGGAATTCATTTCAATGCCCGAAGTTATCGAAAAAAACTACGACAACATCGACTCTTTTTACCTTTCATTAAACCACCGTTTCACCTTCGTTGCTATTTCCGAGAGGTGATTATTAACACACAATGCAACATGATCTTGTTTCCCTGCTTGCTCAGGAGTACGGCTCTTGCTAATGAAGTAACCACAGCGGAGAGGCCATTTTCTTTCCTCACATTTTCCTTATAAGCGAAGGTGCGACTTGAGCGTTTCTTTCTGTGGTTGGGAGATTGTGTGGCTAGAGGTCACTAATCCATCCTTCATTATTGGCTGTACTTATCGCTCGCCGCCCTTGTGATAGTTTTGCAACCAAATTAATTCGATCCCATGCACTTTATCAATGAAAAGGAAATATATAAGGGTTACTGGTGACATCAATGTAAATATCCTGGACGACGCGTCGCCATGTTGCATTGAATACACAAATTATTTTCCAGTATTTGGTAGGGAACCATTGATTACCCTGCCTACCAGATGCGTACCAGGATGAACTACAGTACCTTCTTTGACCATATTGTTTCCAACTTTATTTCTCTTGAAAATTTTTTCGTTGTTGAAATCGACTTAACAGGCCATAATCCCATATTCTTCCATTTTCCGAGTCGCTTGCCTAAATCCCCTAACACTTACGTTGCTTATGCGAACTGGTCACCAACTGAAAATGAGTCTAGAGACTGGGGAAGCATTTACGAAGTTCTCTTTGACTATAAAACAATGCGTAAACCAGTTTTCATCGGTGGCAAAATCCCAGAAATGAACGGCGGCTCGACATAGTCCATGGCTGTCTGGTACCGTACTCAGAAGTATGCGTAAACGAGACAACCTGTATAAAATGTTAAAAGAGGACGCCCGTTGAGTTTTAGATTGAAATCTCGCTACACTACTTAATGCAACATTCTTAACAAAGTACTAAAGGAGGCCAGAAGAAATTATTACGAGATCAAATAAAACAATCTGGTAACGATACTAAACAACAATGAAAAATAATTAATACTTATTAAATAGAAATTCTCGTGAAACGAGTATTATATGCAGAAATACAAATCACATGGCACCCTCTATAATCTTCCCCTGGACATTGCAAACCCATTCAACAAAGTCTTTTCAGCCGATAGCGATAGACCTGCCGTCATAATCGAAAATTCCGTACAACGCTCGCCACAATCATTCTACTTATTCTCCGCCGGTTCTACCGAAGTCATCGACATTATACGACAGTCAGACTTAACTTGGACAGGACCTGATAAGCTCCATCCTGGTACCACAAAATTGGTCACCCATCTTATAGGTTACCCTCTCTCGCGTATCATTGACCTCATGTTTAAGACAAGGTCATTTCCACAGTCACTCAAGATATCGAAAGCCATTCCAGTGAATAAAAAAGGAGGCAAATTATCTGCCTTAAGTTATCGGCCAATTTCATTTTTAATATTATTTAGTAAAATAATAGAGCAGTGTACTGAAAACCGGTTACAGCTACTTAAAAAAAAATTCAATATTCTTTAAAATCACCAACTCGTAATCAGAATGCGATATTCGACTGGCCTACTCTCCTTCACAGACAAAATACAAAATGCCATGGACAAAAAATAATTTCCCCGATGCCGTGTTTAGATTCAAAAGCATTCGACTTGTAAAGGTGTTCATTGACCATCAGCGTTTGGGCCAACCGTCAGAGCAGGGCACGGACTCTCAGCACGAGTTGCGTTCCCCGGGCAAGAGCACTAGAGACGATGGCCCGCTATAGCGTTCCTCTTCTTGGCTACAGACGTATTAGTTCACAATGCTTTAATTACTAATCGTGTCACCATTAGTACTGCTGCACCCGCATCACTAATTAAAAGTTATTTACCTCGTCGGCAACAAGCTGTTTATATTCAACGTACGTTATCCGCTTATTTACCTCTGAACAAGGGTGTGCCTTACGGATCAATTCTGGAGCCTCTTCTGTTCTTAATTTGCATCACTGATCACCCTAACAACCTTGCTAACGCGGAATCTATATTTTTATGCAGATGATACCACCATTCTATTTTTTGACCGCTCATTTTCTCTTGTTAAAGATAAACCTAATTCCGACCTCAACAACGTCTTAACATAGTGCCTTTTAAGTGCATTTAACATCAGCCTTTCTAGAACAATGTACTTGCTATTCCATTCCAGTCACATAATTCCGACATAACAGACGGAAATAATTCGTAGCAATAATTCCACTGGTGCAGTAACCCAATGTTCATTTCTCGGAGTAACATCGGATTCCGACTTGAAGGCCCACATTTCTTTCCTTAGACGTCCATATATGGCATAAGCGTATTGCTGAAATCTCGCCATTATTTCACCCTGTTATCTTTGATGCTATTGTACTTTGATTTCATGCGCTGTCATTTCAGTTATAGCATCTCCGACATGGGAAAACACCTATCCAAGATACCTGTTGCCACCAGAACACATTCAAAATCAAGTAATCCGAATACTTTCCTTCAGTCCTTACCGTTGCGATGTGTCAAACCTGCTCATCACCCACAACTTCCTGTCAATGTAAAAACTTGTAAAGTTTATTCTTGTGATATTTTTCTTCGGAATCGTACATGATCTGAATCCACCGAGAACCTCAGGGGAAAATTTTCCAGTAAACACAAAGCCAACTAGATTCTCTTGTAATAAAAATGTCGTGTGGCCAAAAGTGCACTAATTATTGAATAAACGAGAAGAAAGGGGGTTAACCGAGGGGCCCGATTTTTATTAGTCATACCATAAGAAGCCAACAAACACTGACACCAAGGACAACATAGGGGAAATTCCTTGTGCTTAATAAATGAAAGAAAGAAACGATAAATTAATGGAAATTAAAGTGGAAATGCGAAATGCGAAGGTTGTGGGTTCGGTTACAACCTGCGGCAAGTTGTTTTTTCATCTACTTTAATTTCCATATTTCCATGTGTGCGAACGCTGAGAATTGTTCCCTCGTTTGGCCGCACGCAAAGTGGGGCGTACTCAGTGATCCCATTTGGCGAGGAGTTCATTTAAGAGCGGCACATAACTAGGGTACTTATGGCGCAGCTCGCAATGTAATACGTTGGCGGGAAAGACATTCATTGAAAAGCGGCACATACTCGGTGCAATTGTGGCGCAGCCTTGATTGCAGACTGAACAATCCATCAGAAGATGGAAGAGGCCGTCTGAAGCCGCGAAGATCTCTTTTCTAGAGCCCAATAAATGTTTTCCGATCCGATTCAAAGCGTCGGGTTGTTGTCCTTGAGGAACCCTTGTGGTGGCGATATACCTGCTACTTCAGTGAGGACAGACGTTCATATCATTTTGCCTGCTGCAACATCTGCACAAAAATGTTCGCGAAGATTCCCAGCGCTGTATTTGCAGAAAAATAAGTACAATATACACCGCAGCTGAAAAACCCTCCTCGTACCCTGTATGCGTGGTCATCTCTCTCCACTCTGAGGCCCTCTTGTAAAATTATTTACTGAAAGGTAGAGAGGGGAGAGAGAGATAGAAGAGAGGAAAGTCATGGAGACGTACGTCCGGTTTGCACTGCGGTAACGGGGTACAGTGATGAAAAAAAAAGAGAGAGAGAGACCACAGTTTCGCGCACATCAGAAGGTTCGCACCGAGTCTGCCAACGGTCGCCAAGACCTGTCGACTTAAGGTACTGCAATAACGATTTCGCGCTTTCTGTGCCATAGATGAGTGCGGCCATGATCCAAATTTCTTCATTTCCCAAAGTGGTCTCAAGTCCAGCCTGTTCAATGCTGTCCGGAGAGCTTCACGCTCAACGCCGTATTGGGGACAGAGAAATGTGTTCAGTCGTTTCTGTAGTTCCACACTTGAGGTTATCGTACTTGTTAACGAAGAACGTGCCAACCAAACAGCGGTTATTGCTATTTGGAACACCTTGCTCTCTAGGGCACGTTCGGGCCTCGGTTGGGCATCGTTTGCTGTCGGGACGGGCCGGGTTGGGCAGTCAGGCAGGTTAAATTTTTTTGAGGCTCGGGCTGGGCCCAGGTCTCGCTTTGAGCCAGCGGGACAGGCTCGGTTGGATATAGTTTAACATATGACTAGACCAGTCCGATCATAAGAAGCTAACAAATAAAGACGCGAAGGATACGTACTCGTGATGTCTGCGGCAGAAAGGATGTTCAACATCCGCCAATGTTTGCGAGTGGTGGCGCTGGCTAACACTCCCAGAGTTAGTTCTAGCAGTAACACAAATACTCTAGAAAGTGGATGGAAAGCATCGCACGCGTAAAGCCCGGGATGCATGGAGCGTTCTTTCACGGTGAACATTGCGCGGCAAAAATAGACGCGGCGGGATGACGCCGGTGGTTCGCTGGCTTCGCTTACATGCAGCGACAAACTGGCGGGCGTCGCCGCGCGCTCGCCGCATATGTCTCAGTGTTGCCAGACTTTACGAATCTGTTTCTGGATAAGAAAAAAAAAAGAATCGGTAGGATATTTACTGTATTAGTTGTTACTAACTAAACGACTTCGAAAAAAGTTTCATAGAGACGCTTACGAACGATTTCTACACATTTCATTGAGCTGCAAGCATTTTAGCGGGCTGGCTTTGCGCCGTCTGGCTACGTTGAGTGCGCTGCTGCACCACGGAGTGCAGGCGTTGCAGAAGGTTTTGTGGTTCTCCAACACCGACGTCTACCTGTGTAAAAATAAATTGTGGCGATTCATGTTTACTTCAGTTTCAGTTCCTGTTTGAAGGCCTCCTCCAAGAACTAGCATTTAGTACTGCAACCGAAGAGGATAGAATTATCGATATTTGGCGTGAAATGGCCCTGTCACCGGCTCTCGTTCTCGGTGTCCCAGGCATTGCGTTTAAGTAATCTCCCTTGTGTTGTCCTTGGTGTCTGTGTGTTGGCTTCTTATATGATTAATAAAAATCGGGCCCCTCGGTTAACCCTCTTTCTTTTCGTTCATTACATCAGTCCGAGAATCACGGCCTCTGCAGTGCGAAACATGCCTCGGGCACTGACCGTTGCTTTAACTCTGCAATTTCGGCGCTTTCTTTGAGGGAGGAGGAGGAGGGAGGAATAATCAACATGGTACTAGCCTTCTATAGCTTACTCATTACTATATGCTGTGAAAGTGATGTCAGCCTCTTTTTGTCTAACGAAAACACTACGCTCTACTGGATGACAGCGCTAGCAGGCCCCGGTCAAGACGCGAGTTTTCCGTCAACGCCGTCATGTGCCACTTCTGTCGTGCTACGGTAGAGATGTCCTAGCGTTGAAGGTGTTACAATGTTCAGATGTTACATGCCTAGAACCATCATTAGATTGCGAAATCATTAAAGAAAGCGTCCTAGAAACGAAATCATTAGAAACGTCATTATACCGCTCGATGTGCTACGCTTCTGGAACGGCCAGTAGTTGACGCGAATGACAACACGGAGCATTCAAGTGGATATATTTTTGTTATCGCGTACTTCGACGAAGCTGGAACTGGTATCCCAGGACATTGCGCACAGGATGGCGCGCGGGCGAGAGTGAAGTGCTCAAACAGTTTGGGGACGAAATTGTTCATTTAATTTAGGTGTAGGCATGAGAAATGTCCTCTGTGGGGATGCGTGACTCTCACGCCTCCCCTGAGATCTAGTTTTCCCGCATAGCTCGTCTCCTGCAGGGCGGCTTCGCCCGTCGCGTGACCTGGCGCCCGCGGCGGTCGGAGTGGTTGAAGCGCAGTGCGAGAGATGGCGCTAGTGTTGCGCTGCGGCGGGGTTACTTGGGCGCCGGGAGACAGGCGCTTCGGTCTTTCCCGGCGGGGCGGCGCACGGCGTGGACGTCCCGCGCGCGCGCGGCGACCCATGCTTCTGCGAGACCGCCTCGCGTGGCCGCCTTCGAACGCACGACCGTTGGCGTGACCGAACACGCGAACGACCAGGCGTTGGGATCCAGCATGGGGCGAACATATTCGCTCGCCATCCGGTCGCTCGGTGAGTCGGACTTCTAGATTTGTCGCGCGCCCATCGGCATGTTTTGTGGATAGCAACTCGGCTAGCTGGCATTGATCTATGAAGGGTGCAATAAATGCCCTTGTGACTGTTTGCACTACTGTGTTGTCGTTCCTTTGTCCCAAGAGTACGGAGGAGAAACCCATCATATCTCCCACACCTCCAATATCACTCGTATTGCAATGCATGGATATGCAGTAACTCTGGCCAGAATGGAAGACATCACTTCTTGCAAGTGCCAACAAGCGAAAAAAATTTTTTTTTTCCGCTTGAAATGCATAAGTGCACCTTCTTTTTACGCGTGCGCTCTACGAATCATTTTTAACTTCTCTTTTTGTTGCAGGCACAATAAATAGTTTGGCTGCGCTGTCTACTCATGTATTTCTCTATGCACTGCCCCCATTTTCCCGGTGAACATCGCAGCGGGTTCGATGCCCGATCTAGAGAGTCACTTTGGCAAGAAAATGCTTACGCTGTGCGCGTTATTCGTTTGCGCGGAATCAACGATGCAAACGACTACAGATCACAGCGCATGCATCAGATGCAGAGCACTGCTGCGTGGCATACGCTCGTCGCTATATTGAATTTAAGTGCCTTCGCCTGTGTGCATCTCGTTACACCTTCTCTCTCCCTTCTTTCTATTCCCCTTCTCCCATCCCCCAGTGTAGGGTAGCCAACCAGACTACTGACTGGTTAACATCCCTGCCTTCCTGTATTCTTCTCTCTCTCTCGTACGAGTGTTAGGCAAGGGGTTGTCCATTTTTTATTCCGTTGCATTATAAGCAGATTTAGTAACTTGGACAACGCTAATCGTTGCTGGAATGCAATATTACGCGTAATGCTGCAACACATGCTCTGGACTATTTCATTACCTTCCGTGAACAATGTTTGTAGCCCTGCCACATGTCGAGAAACATTCACTTACAAAAACCAGAGGGTGTCTTGGTGTTCCACGAACTGGCCGCCCTCAGCTATATTGGTATGTCTTCCGCCTGGCAATAGTGTTGACAGTGCCTCTTGTATAATTTTGCCTTCACTGCGAGGACAGCGTTGCAGAAGCCAAAAACGAAAGTCGCCAGCTTTCCGCTGCTGAAGCTCTATGTTCACATCAAGTTATTTTAAAGCGAAAGAATAACTTGATCTGTAATACTAACTTACCCATCTACGACGCCGAAGAAGTTGCTTTACCGCGAGATTAGGGTTAATTGTAGAGAAAACGCCTAAAGTAAGACGGGCCAGCAGCGCCATTTTGAAGTACCCGCACCTGCTCACAGTCGCGTCAGGTATCTTGACGGCATCTGTTCTCGTCGTAGTGTTTTTTTTTTATGCATAAAAGTGTACTTTCGGCGTGTGCCAGATATGGCGAGCATCGGAGACAGTCTACTTAGACAGCTATGCAGATAGCCGAGAGCCCAAGTAATGAAATGCGTCTGGAAGACTGTGGGACGGCGCCTCGGTGACCCGACGCCACTTCGCGGCGACTAGAGAGAGAAAGTTAAGAGCGCACATTTCTGCATTTTTACGTCTTTGCGAGTGCTGATCGACCAATTAAGAACGCACCGTCCTTCGCAATGAGAGCATGGGAAAGCATTATATTTTTGCTGTACGTGGCAAAACCACGATGATTATGAAGTGTGCAGCAGTGAGGTATTCGGGATTAATTTCAACCACCTAAGGTTCTTTAAATCGCACCCAATGTACGATAAAAGAGTTTTTGCATTTCGCCGTCATCGAACTGCGAACGTCGCGGCCGGGATTCGATATCGGGTCATCGGGCTTAGCAGCGCACCATTTATAGTCTATGCGCCACCACGACGGGTATAAGCGAGTAGAGAAGCCTCTGTGCGTTTTCTGCTCAGACGACCTTCCCGTCAAGCTGAGTAAGCTTCTTACTGAGCGGCAATATCGTTTGGACAGCACCGTAGCCTGAATAGTTTTTGACTACGACGCTGTCTTCGCGCAGCTGTCGTTTTTGAAGTCCTCGTCAGAATTGTAACGAGGCTTAAGGTGGCCGCTGACCACTTAGCAATCTACTTTGCCGCTTACGGGGACATTGAAACAGTGCCCACCTTTCACGTTGAAGAAACGAAAGCTGGAACTCGTTGAGGTCGCAGAACATTCGCGGCACACAAGAACGAGAAGATACTTCGAAATTCGTGAAGAGACACTGATGAGCTGGCGCCTTGGCTCTGCCTTTGACATCCATTTCTTTCTCTTTTAATACATTATCGATAGCTGAATTAACGAACCTACTCGACATACTTTACCAATGTAACTTGTAGTATTTATCGTTAGTGTCCATTTTGCACTCACCTTTAGAGTCCGACACTTGGCCATGCAACGGATTCCAGAAAGCACACTTACCTAAACACGTTTTATTTCAGAAATGCATGAAAAGCATGCCATGTTTGTAAAACCTCGAAGTCGTTCATTTTTGAGAAGAAATTATATAACGGGGTCGCGGAAGCAGAGTGACGACGCTGCTTGGCCAGCAATAGAAACAGGACTCTGAGTTCTGCGCGGCAAATTTCGGGGTTAAAAAAAAGCGTACGGCATCCTGAAATGGGTGACCTTTACATCCTTGTGCCAAGAAAAGCGAGCGACTGAGATGTGCAGCAGCAGCTCAGGTTTGTTCTGGCAAAGAAAAAAAAAAGTCAATTGTGACCTAGAGGAGGAAAAAAAAAACGCCACTCTCGACAAGTCCACTGTTTTAAAGCCTAAAAATTGCGAACAACATTAGATCGAGACGAAACACTTAAAAAACAGTTAAAACGAAACAACAACGCCAACTTTCCTCGAACGCCGCGTCTGCTCACAAGGAAGGTCTCGAAGATCACGCACGCGTCACGTAGAGTGGCGCCCCCTATCGGCTCACCAGCGCCGCGCACCAAAATGTCTTCGCGCAATAAAGAAAAAAAAAAACAGATAAACCACTCGCACACCACGGCTCACTCGTTGCTCCTTCGAAACTGTCTTCACGTCTGGAACGTGACGCAGATTGGTCCGCAACGCACGGGTTCATCGTCGTCGTTGAAGCCGCACGCACAGCAGCAGCCTGGCTTTCTTTCTTGTTCTTGTATTTGTTTTTTTTTCTTTCGACACGACTGCGCAAGCGCCGCTTTGAGAGGCGCGTGCCGTCTGGAACGTCGACATCGGGCCTAGTAGATGTTGGACGATATCCAATCGGACGAGCTGCTGACCCTGTGGTAAATGCCGGGCTGGTAGTTTTTGGCGCAGGAGTAGCCCGCCGACACGATGCCGATCAGGTAGTAGACGCCGTAGTCGTTCAGCATCAGCGGACCACCCGAGTCACCCTGCAAAAAGAAAGGTTACAAGGAAACAACAACAGCGTTTTAGTAGATCTGCGCGATCGTGTAGTGGGCGTACATTAAGGGACGCGTCAACTGACTACGAGTCCCTGAAGGGTCTAAATGTCCGTAATGCATGTTGATGCATTTTTTACTCGCAATCCAACCTGAAATCACGTGCCAGAGCTATAGTTTCTGCGTGCACGTAATTTTGGTTCACGACAGCGCCGTCTGCCATCGGGTACCAGGAAGCCTAATTGTCAGCAAGGCCAGGCTGTAGGTCCCGAAATAGCGGTCTCAACGTATCACGTTTTCCGCGTGGTACCGCGTGGTAAGTGCCGGTGAAATATATAGGAACGCGAACTCTTTTCTTATAAACTACATATCAGGAATGCAAAGCCGGTGACTATTCGCGCTTGTCAACCCTTCCAATTGATACTGAATGAATGAATGAATGAATCGCTGCCAAGATGAAAGCACGTAAGCGCAAAAGCGACGAACCCGGAGTCTTGAGGATTATAGGTGTATCTCAAAACCGCATCAGCTTGAAGGGCCGCAGGCGGTGGCAAATGAAACTCGTGGACGCGTTTCGCTCTGTGGTATATTGCAGCAACGCCTGCCAACGCACACTCGCGTTAAGTATGAGCTGCTACACAGCGCCCGTTTTTTTTTTCATTCTCGAGAAACGAGTCGCAGCACTGCTTACTACTACGGGTTACACTGACGATCAACCGGCACCATAAGTGACGACTTTCAGTAAAGAAAGATGGCAGTATTGCGATCAAATGTCATTCTTTTCCAGATAGCGAGCATTATCCGCACTCGCACTGCCCACGTTGTCGCATCGAACCTAACAAAAACTGCGCGCAGACTTCCTTCTTGTCACTGCGCACGAGACGACTCTCGTTGGTACAGGAAGTACGGCGGTTGGCAGAGGTGGCAGAGAGAACATTAGGAAACGCACACATGGCAGGACTGGTCGTAGAATTATTTGGCGACTCGCAATGGCAATATTTTTATTTGTGAAGCACTCCTATCGAGGCTGCACACTTCGACGCAGTGAAACGAGTTCAACGAACGGACTCACCGACGAGTGCGTTCAGCGCGTGTCACTAAAATTTCCCTTGTAACAGCCTGCTGAGGACACTAGCAGCGAAGTACGCTTGCTCACAGTAAGCTAAATTTGCCAGTGTGACGGAATATAGCGCCTCATCCGCTTTAAAATAACGAGACTCATTACTAAAACAAACGTACAAGACGGTAAGTACGGAGATGCTTTGAGAAAGTTTGATACACTGACGACATTACATCAGTTTCGCTCTGCCTGCGCGGGAGCGATTACAGCGCGATGCCAAGTCGCGCTGACGGAAAAGCGGCAAGTATGAAATCCGACGACTGCGTCATATCGCAAAATTCCAAGTGAAAACCATTGTGGAATGAACCCGTAAAGCTTACGAATTGTGTAGTTAGGCATATGTGGCTGTGTAGTTAGGCATATTTGGCCGAGCAGTCGTTCGGAACAACGCATGGTCGATTTTTGCCACATTTTATTCCAGTTGTTGGCGACACATGCAAGACCGACCGCGTATTTCGTTGTCTTCAATAGAGATCTTCAAGTGATGCGTCACCGTGATACGTTAGGCTCTCTGCGCGTGCTGTCCAGCCGCGGAACCACGTTAAACGTGCCGAGAGATCAACGTTTGTAGCATGCCGTGCTCGAGTACCGTGATAAAGCGTAGAATCAAATTAATGGGAACAGTGAACTTAAATTACAGAGCGCTCCGCATCGCCAACGCATCACCAACGCTAATGCTGTTGTGTCACCTGCTACGTGGAAAGCAAAAAGATTTCCTGGCTTCGTGCGATCTCTCTAAAGTTATCAGTTTGAAAACAAGCAGCTGATCTCTCTAATAAGGGCAGAACATCTCTAATACTTTGTCTTCGCCTTGAGGCGTCACAAAGTTATAGCTGATTTTGCTTATTATTTATCTCTTTTTTTATGTCACATGGGAGAGAAAGTAGTAAGTGCGAATTCGGATCGAAGCGAGTGACGTAGGATCGTTTGGACTCTGCCGTGTTACGCAAGTATAGTAACCTACTGCCGTATTCAGCAGCATAAAACGCGTATGCGCATTGGGCCTAAATTATCGTGCATTACGCACAGCTAAATCTAATGGCACCACCTTGTGTCGTTGGTTATACATGTGTGAATGTGCGTGCTAGGTAAAGAGGTTGCAAGCAAGGCACATTCAGTTGTTTCATTTCACTCATTTGTGCTTCTCCACCATAGAAGAAAAGCAAACAAAGGCATGTGCACTGGCTGTCAGCATGCTACGCCATGCACACAGTTCCGCGCGCGCGCTCCATAGTTTCTTGAATTTCGCTGCGAATTCGAATTTTAACGCGATGTTTGACTTTCAAGACTGCCACCGCTCCGAGAGCCCGGTCGGTAGTCACACGCCATTATTTTGAATTGCTACACTGATAGAAAATTCAAGGGCACTTAGGTATCCCTACGTGGATGAATGCGAAAGCATTGCGGCCTCACTCCGATGACATCTCGGCTTCGTTCGCGTACTTGCGTGGACGTCCAAACGAGCTGGGCACAGCTGCTGACTGATAAGTCCAAGTCGAAGGTTGATCCATCGAGTGCACGACAGAAGTCACGGAAATCACCGCCCCCACAGGCAGCGCCGCGACGTGCGGCGCTATGTACTGACCGGACAGTTTCCGCTTACCGGCAACTACCGCTTATGTTACGGTAATCGTTACCGGGAATCGCTTGCGGCGAACGCTATGAGCGAAGACGAGCTTCCTGGTTCGTTATTTTTAACGCGACAGCGTTAAGGAGCCCGTGCAGCAGAAAATCCGGCGTTGTCCCGCATCGGCGTCCTGCATCGGCGTTGGACGTCGCTTCGGCAAAAATAATTTCGAACCAAATTCCGAACCACGCATGCGCAACCACTTCTCTACCACCGAAGTTGCTCACACCTTGTATTCCCTTCTTTACAAAGTTATTCCTCGGAATTTTGACAACATAACCAAACGTCATGAAAAAAAAAAAAAAACACCGACAGCGCATGTCCTTTAGGTTAGCATTCATAATACAAAAAAGACGTGAGGCGAGCAGACAGGACACAAGAGTAGAGAAGTGGACAACACGAACGCCGACTATCGTCTGAAGGGAGCACTGAGGCGAAAAAAGGAAGACACAAAACTCATCTGCGCAAGCTCAGGAATGGTATCACCACCTGTCAGTCGGGTACATGTGCCGGTCTACGTAAGAGATAACTGTTAAAGCACTCAATCTCTTATGTAAAGTAATCGAAGGCTGACTCACGCATGCACTTCCACCATTACTGACTCACTCACCATGCGTGAGCCAGCATTCGATTACTTTACATAAGAGATTAAGTGCTTTAACAGTTATCTCTTACGTAGACCGGCACATGTACCCGACTGACACGTGGTGATACCATTCCTGAGCTTGCACTGATGAGTTTTGTGTCTTCTTTCTTTTTTCGCCTCAGTGCTCCCTTCAGTTAATAGTTGCGTTCGTGTTGTCCACTTCTCTACTCTTGTGTCTTGTCTGCACGCCTCACCTCTTTTGCATTATTTTGCACTAGCTCATCGCATGTCACGACCTCAACGGCGGCAGAACTAACGGCCCTGCGTCGAGCACTGGAATTCATTGATTCTGAAAGACCTAGAAAATGGGCTGTGTTCTGCGATTAAAACCAGCACTACAGGGCACGCAGTCAGTTCTCCGACACGGATGTCATGACCAATTGACATACGAAGTTGTGAAACTTTACCATGATGTCCAACAAAAAGGTCACGAGGTCGTTTTTCAATGGATACCTGGTCACTGTGGAATCAGTGGCAATGATTCCGCCGATAACGCTGCTAGCACAGCACATCAAGGAGAGCACAGCGTTTCAATTCCGCTTTCGAGGACTGATGCTGCAAAGCAGCTTCGACACCTGGCACGCAGTCTCACAGTGACCGAGTGGAACTCACCAAACTTACGACTCACGCGACTGCATCGACTAAACCCCTCCCTGCAACTCCGACCTCCACTCGGACTTCCTCGACGTGAAGCTACGCTTCTCTGTCGCCTTTGGTTAGGAGTGGCCTTCACAAAGGCATACTCTACATTAATTGGAATGGCTGACAGTGCAGCTTGCGAGGTCTGTGGCACCGAAGAAAACACCGACCACCTGCTGTGCCACTGTCCAAGATATGCCTCAGAGAGACAAGAACTCGCCAAAGCTTTCCAAAAACTGGACAATCGGCCGCTTTCTGTGCAGGTGCTGCTAGAACACCGCCCCCATCGCCCGTCGGCCCATAAAGCGGTGAAGGCGCTTTTGTGTTTCTTAAGGACGACGGGTTTGTGCGACCATCTGTGACTATTAACGCGATTTCTGTAAGACCACTCGGATCAGCGAACTCGCCGCAATTTCCTTCTTTCCTTCCCTCCTCTCTCTCCCTGTGATCTTTGTTTCCCCCTTTCCCATTCCCCCGGTGTAGGGTAGCCAACCGGACGTTATTCTGGTTAACCTCCCTGCTTTCTACTTTTCTCTTTCCTCCTTCCTACCAACTAGCTCAGCTTTCTGTCGTTCTCAGGTTTATGTTAGCTCTTCTCAAAC
The DNA here is from genome assembly GCF_023375885.2 of Dermacentor andersoni. NCBI lineage: Eukaryota > Metazoa > Arthropoda > Arachnida > Ixodida > Ixodidae > Dermacentor > Dermacentor andersoni. Next base: position 66,724,652 of record NC_092818.1, read on the forward strand.
TAAAATATTAAAAGTGCCAAATAGTAACAGGAGATTGACTCACGCAAGAGGCCGCGTTTCTACCAGAAAGCTCGCCTTCGTTAATAGTTTGCAGCCAGCGTTTCCCGGTAAACGTTAGTTATATAAGCTCCAGTTGCTAGAAGGCATGAAAAGCAGAAAAGGGTCTGAACGCCATCACGTTCCACTCTTAAAGGCGAAGTTTAAGCGTCCTCCAAATTTGTTTCCTTCCCCCGCACGGTCGACACCGCCGCTGCCGCAGATTCCCGGAGGCGAGTGCCATCTGGTGGTGTTTCAAGGAACCCGAGGGCCCACGCAGCACGCGGTTCCCTTTGATTGGCTGCGACCACGCGACTTTTTGTAGCATCTCCGGCCATGCCACCGGATTTCCCGCTTCATGCGCCATATAATGCTTTCGCATTATTAACTAAGAGCAGGAGTGGTAGCGGCCACGAGATCCTGCCGTCAGCTCCTCCAACTTTAGTTTTCCTTGCCAGGCACATGCTCTCGCTTTAAGCAGTGCTTTTTCTTTTTTGCATGCAGGCCAGTTTTGTTGTTTTCTAGCAAAACCTTGACGATATCGAACGTCATACATTCCTCAAATGTAGCGTGCCTGTAACCATGTTCAACTCATTCGCAGCCTCTTTGGATTTTGGATTTTACGTACGTGCCAAAATGACGATGTGGCCATTAGGAATGCAGTATTGGGGAACTCCCGAGTGATGTTTTGACAACCTAGGGTTGTTTAATGTGCACCTAAATTTAAGTGCGCGGGCGTTTTTTTGAATTCATAACCCTCCAGAATGCGTCCGCCGATGCGGGGATACGAACGCACGCCCTCAGCAGCGCAACGCCGTATATCCACTGGGCAACCGAGGCGCGTTAAGTTTACAAAGTTCAATACACTTGATGGATGGTTCGAGTAAATCGTTATTCTCATAGATTACAACTCCGTTGAATCTCAGTAGGTTCACGCCCTTTACGGAATCGACGCGTGCCTTGATAGTAAGTGCAGACACAATGCTTGTTTCAGCAAAGTCCATCGCGGGATGGACTTTGATGAAAAAAAGCAAAGAAAGAAAAGCCTGATAGTTGGCGCATGGGCACGGTGCATCACGATATAAACAGCAGCTACCTGTTCTCCAGCTTAAGTATGAGCAGTTCATACTGAACTTTCCTAAGTAACTGCGTAAAATGCTCTGGAAGCTTTGCCGCCGACTGAGTGACGAGACGAAATTGTATCGGGATATCCGCGAAGCGACGCCCTGCAGTGTGCTACGTCTCCGAACTTTGAGATCAGCTGCCTGACGGCCTTAGCCTATAGCGACAATCTGTGATTAGCGTATGCCACGCCATGGCTTCGTACAGTTATATAAACAGGGAGCCCCAAATATCTTGCACCAAGATTTAAAAGTGTGCAAATGCCACGTAGCTGCACCGAAACAAGGGAATGTTTCCCGTCGCTTGGAGAGTATTTCTTTGCGTTGGGCCTTATTACATAATTAGTCTTAATCGGGTTACCAAATAATATAGTTAGATGAAAAGTGTCAATGAGAAACTTGCACATACACGAAAACCTCCCTATAAGCTCCCTGTTGCTCAGTACGCGCTAGACACGTAAAGTACCTCGAGCGGCCGGTTGCGCGGCAATTTTGCGTGCATTTGGGGGCTTCCTGCACGCTCAGAAAAAACACTTATGTAGCACGTATTGAGCAACAGAAAGCTGTATCGGGAGTTTTTCATGTTGCTCTACAATTTTCTCATTGACACTTTTCATCCAAGTATAATATTTGAGAAGTTGAACAATTCATTAATACTAATTCTGCAATTAGGTGGAATGCAAGAAATAATCTTAGTATCTCCAAGCGACGGCAAGCAATATTACCTTGGTTCTGTAACAGCTACGCGGCATGTGCATGTTTTTTTTTTAAATATTGGTGCATGATAGCTGGGACACCCTGTATAAATATTTTCCCCACTGAGCTAACTAACGAAGATGGTGACGTTTATTCTGTTAATCTTTTCTTACTCGAGAAGTGTCAGCCGATTATCTCGTTATACATGTATTTGTTAGAAATGAGAACGACAAACGCCTGGAGACACCGTGCAGTTAAGAGGTACAGACGAGGAAGTAAATGCAATGAGGCTAAGCAAGGCAGAGCCTGGTTGGGTACCGTACATTTGGGGATGAAAAAAAAGGATAGATCAGAAAATGGAAATATAGCGAAGATAAAATGGCAGTCATTGGGAAATACCAGTTGAGCAGTTCGCTATATTGGCCCAAGTACCGCAGCCTAGCTGCAGGCGCTTTTCTCCGAAACTAGGCCGCCATCAAAAAGATAAAAAAGGGGGGAGGGCAGCGGTCAACGGCTGCAGGATACCTACGAGTGAAAATTCAGTGTATATGAAAGCAAGAGGGGGAGGGCGTGGGGACGAGGGAGGGGAGGAGTGACGGACGAAGTGCTGATGACCACCCAAACACCTGCGCGCGCCATGTCACAACCGGCCACGGCCCCAAGCACCGAAAGAGGAATGCAGGGACGAGGTCAGCGGCGCTATATATCGCACGACCCAACGCGAACGCCGCATACCGCTACGCGATAAGAGGGAGAGAGTGCCGCCGAAAGCGACGGCCCTTTCAAAGCACCGCCATTCTCCCGCAAGGCGCCTTTGTCGGGGCGCCGAAAAAAAACACGGAGCTTATATAACCGGGTCGCGCGCAGTACCCCTTTTTCTTTTCCGTCTCTCCACAAGCCACCGTTATTTTCATCGCGCCGTTTCACGCCGCAGGCACTCAATTTTCTCTCGCCGAGCACGTTGAATACCGCATAATGAGAAACCCCGCCGTAAGAGACCGAGGGTACGTCCCTGCACACCTCGGAGACGTCGCCCTCCCACACGCCCTCGCGGCGACCCATAAGCGGTAACGACTATATACGGAGAGGCACAGGACAGGCGCCGACCGGACACGATGACGGGTAAGGATAGCTCACGCCGCGCTTACGACGCGGCTGTCGATGTGTAGGACCGATAGGGAACGGCGCTCGTTTCGGGGGGACCGGCCGAGCGTGACGCAGTTCGCGACCGGCGCTGAAGGGGGGCTACTGCGTGGCGGCGCGCTGCATGCCCACGTGCGGGGAAATAAACAGCGTGGCGGCCAGAATGAAAGCACACGTTAGGACTCCTTGCCTGACAGGAGTCCTTGCCGCCTCGCTCGTAGCCGGCGCACAGCATTTCGTCGTGGATGCGAATGTTGATGCCCTGTCGCCGGTGCCAGTTCTCGCAGACCTCGTTGGGCAGCACTGGAACGTGAACGTGCTGCAGGACGCGCGGTCGCACCTTGGAGCCTGAAGGAAAAAGAAAAGGGCGCTATCATTGGCCTGTCTGAGCCGTCGGCAACAATACCGACTGCCCTGAAGCAGTTGACGTTTTCCACGCAGTCGATCGACCGCGGCTAACGTCCAGGTGAACACGGTACACGGCAGAACGGCATCAAGGGCAACGACTTCACGACTGCCTCGGTTCAAGCGAGTACAATTGGCAGTCGCGTTCGAAGCCCTGAGCAAGTGCTAACAGTAATTTTCGAGACCGAATCGAATTCGAATCGTAACGCACCAGGAGCGAATCTAATCGAATACCTTCTGAAGAGTTCTGAAAAATGAAGAGTCATTAATGCCATCGAATTTCACACCCTGGTATACAAACAATGTTAGCAAGTTTCTGCCAGTACAATGTGCATATTGTTGTGGTCTTGTTCAAAGCACAAGTGGAGCATTAACAGTAAGCAGGCAGTTTATTCGCTTACTCGGGAATCATTGGCGAGTGCGAATGACGTTGGTTTACCCGGAAAGGTCTGGCTTCCGCTATATCGTGCTCTGCTGCCTCGTTTCTCGTGTTTTAAGTCTACAGTGGCCACACGGATAGGATTTAGCGCACAGTTGGCGATCTCAAGTATTTGAAAAACATTCGTGTTTACCAATAGTGACCATTCAATTCCAAGAGAGAATCAAATAGAGCAATATTTGATTTCTTATTCGAGACTTCGGAATATTGGCATACCCCTAAAATATGGCTCTTATTTATTACAATTAATTGCAGTAACCATTATTCGCTTTAAAAGCATTATAGCGGGGGGGGGGGGGGGGAGGGTGCGTTGTGTGCGTTTTCTTCTAAGCAAGAAAGTGGTACATAGTGACACGCAAAAAACAAGGCTACAAAGAAATAGCGAAATAGTAACTATAGTAATTAACAGATATTCGACGTTTCATGTTCGATATTCGCTTTTTGCCGTACACATGGGCGTACTAGCAACAATTCTTCGTCACAAATTTGTTTGCACAAGCAAAGACCGTATAAGCGAAGCCTTAAGTGACTCACTGCGGAATCGTGGAAGTGGGTTCTTGCTTCCTAGATTGCATCCGTAAACCAAAATCATAGCGGCCGTGCTGTAAGGTTTCGTGTGCCGGTTTTACTTGCGCTACAACGGCTTCACCACCCATGCGTAAACACCTCTCATTAAAATCAGCTCGGCTGAAAAAACTCTGCAAGTTTCATTCCAAGCATAAATATTTTCTACAGATGACATACTGTGCAGACAACGCTTGACGAACTAGCTCTCTGAACAACTAATCGCTTTCACCGAAACATGCAATGACATGAGCAATCAGCGTCTTTAAGAATCGGAGGTAGATTTCTCCTTTTGTTTTTACGTGACATTCATTTTCATTGACATAAGGTCCCTTGTCTCCGTCTACAGCCTGATGCGTGGAAGTGTATAGCACCATTTATACCATTGTCCGCATTTTCCATTCTCTTGAGCGAGCTCGCGGGTTGGCCATACTCAGTGGAGCCTTGAACTAGGGCACCAACCCTGTGATTGCAGACAGAAGAATCCATCAGAAGATGGAAGAGGCCGTCTGAAGCCGCAAAGATCTCTTTTCTAGAGCCCAATAAATGTTTTCCGATCGGATTCTTAATCATTAAGTTGAAATATGTTTGCATCCCGCACCCTCTCATGCAAACTCTTATGTAGAACGAGAGTGCTGTAGAGGTAGAGAGGCTTGACGGACGGCATCTACTTCCTCGTTTAACACAAAGTACCGCGCACGGTTTGCCATAAGTCGTGCATTGTGCCCTGTGCTTCAGTTTTATCGCACATGCCTCCACCATTGGTCGGCCCACGGTATCATAGTCATTGGAGTTACTCATAAAACTCATAATAAATGTGCGAAAACTTGGGAAAACTTGCACAAACGCACGACCCTTCCGGCTCACAATACAGATTATTGTTTTATACAGCGTAGCATGAAACGCTCCAATAAGTTCTTCGAGAGAGACAACAAAATGAGGGAAAGCCAGGGAGGTTAAGCGATAAACCGTCCACTCGGCTACGTTACACAGGCGAAGGATGAAATAGGAATTAAGACGACAGAGAAAAAGGTTTCCTGAACAGATGCTCACACAAGGTATACGCCAGGTGCTGAAATGCGATTGCCATAAGACAGTACATCTTTAAAAAACCCAAAAGCGATTTCAGCGATTTCAGAGCCCTGTGTGGGATGTCAAAAAAAAAAAAAGAAAACTCGCAAAAACATTACCGCAGTGTGACAGCAAGACTGCCAGCTCTGACCGAGACTGACAACTCTGGACCGGCATGTGGTTCCAGTGTTGCGTCTACTCCTAAAAATGAATTCGCAAAAAAAAAAAAAAAGATGTTCAATATTGCTGGCATCAAAGAAATTCCAGGTGCACGGCCTCTGTGAAAAAAAGTGATCCTGTGCTTGTCCATGGAACTTTTACTGTATAATTACCGGGCGGATTGTGACCGCAAATTTGAAGGAAACAGTAGTTTTAGTCCGCTCGCACGAACTCGTGCCGAAAAATACGATGCAGCAGGAGAGCTTCAAGAAGAGCCCCTGTTCACTATACGACCGCGCATTTCTTTAGTTTGGCATGAATATGCTGAAAAAGGTAGCCTTCGTGTGTCGCGAAGACTTATCCATTTAATCATATTTAGCCTGACGAAGCACTTGGTCACTTCCTCTACTTTCACATGAGGTCTATACGTGGAGGTTGCTTCCAGAGAAGGTATGAGCCGTATTTCTTTGTTTCAAAATTCCCGAATCTTCCAAATAAGGTTTTTTAAAGGAAATAACTTCGCTGGTTGATTTGAAGGTGGAACGACTGTTGGACTATTGATACTAATAGTTCGTGCATATCGGATTGCGTCCCGATTCCCACTGACTATACTGTGGGCACTCGTAGCAGTAACACGAAATTTGTGAGCCCCCATCATTAGTCGGGTTTTTAAAGCAAAGCTGTCTGAGAACCCTCAAGGACTAGCTGACAGTGGCTGCTGCCGTGCCTGCTATTGACCTTGCAGGATAGCCTACATATAGTACCACAAGAATATAATGAATGCGTTTATATAGTAGACATCTGCATACTGTTGCTACAGATGTGACAGTGAGTTGATCTGTGACGCAATGTAGCAAGAAGTGGTACCTAGATCTCTTCGCTGCACAAAAACATGCCGATTCAGTGCATATCTTGGAATCTATTAGGTGAAGCTTTCGTGAAGGAGTTATTTAAATGCTATAAAACTGATTCAACACGTTGTGCAGCATAGGGAGTATGTCTTGCAGGTAAATCAGCAAGAAGCGGATCCCCCTCCCCCAGGCAACCACGGATTACACAGTCTGACCCCAAGATCAATGCAGTTTTCTGAGAGCAAGAGAGAGAGAAAGAGAGAGAAAGAGAGATTGGTTGACAGCAAAGTGGGAAACCTGCTGACCGCACCGTATGCATGTCTAGTGCACAGCCGACAGTCGAGCATCTGTCAGCAGTATGCTCAAAGGATGGGGAAAAATTCACACCGACCGTGTAGCCGCGCCAAACCATGGAAACAAAGGCATACAAAACTCCGCTTTAATTAAGGAATTGTAGGATTGAAGGAGTGTTTTTGCTGCGCTGGTAATATTTAGGCACCGTTTGTTGCACCTGCGGTGGTTCTGTCCGGAACGAGATTTGGTAGAATCGCGCATGATGTGAAGGTTTAGAAACATTTGGAATGCCATGCGTCATGGTGCAGCTAAGAGGGGGGGGGGGGGGGGTGAGAGGGAGGCAAAAATGAGAGTGCAGGAGCCTTTCGGCCAGAATCAACAGGATTTTGCAGAACTCGTCCATAACTCGACAAGCGTACGGCTGGTAAAATGAGCATTATGTAGCCTGGTAGCAGTATATAAGTACTTTTCATAGTATATTTTCGCAGAAAGGAACGCGAGTTTCAAGTTTAATCCGATGCACCGCCATGTGTTCTTTACCCGCGTTTATCCTGCGAGAAAGGGCGCGTGAAATTTATTATACAGGGTGTCCGAGCTAATTTTGTCAGAGTCCAAAAACATGCAAATGCTACGTAGTTGAGCATAACCGAGGTAATGTTTGCCGTCGCTTGGAGGTACTCAAACCATATTTCTCGTTCCGCCTAATTACATAATTAGTCGGAATTAATCAACTTCACAAATATAGGTGAAAAGCGTCAATGACAGAATTTTACAGCGACATGAAAAACTCCCGATACAGCTTTCCGTTGCTCAATACGTTCTACAAAACAGTTTTTTTTTTCCGAGAGTGAATGCAGTTCACAAATGCACGCAAAATTGCCGCGCGACAGGCCTGTTCAGGCACTCTGCGTGTACTCGCAGGCTTCTGTCATGCTCGGAAAAATATGCAGCACGTATTAAGGAACAGAAAGCTATATTAGCCGGGAGTCTCATGTCGCTCTACAATGTTCTTGTTGACACTTTTCATCTAATTACAATATTTGAGAAGTTCACTAATTAATTAAGGCTAATTAACCAATTACATGTCCGGCATGGGCCGGACATGTAATGAGGAGGGAAGATAACCGATGGTCATTAAGGGTTACGGACTGGATTCCAAGGGAAGGGAAGCGTAGTAGGGGGAGGCAGAAAGTTAGGTGGGCGGATGAGATTAAGAAGTTTGCAGGGACAACATGGCCACAATTAGTACATGACCGGGGTAGCTGGAGAAGTATGGGAGAGGCCTTTGCCCTGCAGTGGGCGTAACTAGGCTGATGATGAATTAACCAATTATGCGGAATGAATAAAGTAGTTTGAGTATCTCCAAGCGACGGCAAACAACATTACCTTTGTTCTGTCGAGCTACGTGGCATTTGCGTATTTTTAAACTCTGCCTAAAATTAGCTGGGACACCCTGCATAGCACCGTGGCACTCAACACAATATTAAGTGGTTTACTGTGAATTTCCAGATGCTGCCGCACGCAACCCAACAAACGAGCGTTTGCCATTCCACCGGCTAGTTTTCCAGGTTTACAAAAGAGTTCTCTTGCACTCACATCTGCGTTCTCAAAATCATTCCAACCTACAAGAACAGAAGATGAGAGATTCGGCAGCCCCGAGTCAGTTAAAATTAAATTATGGGGTTCCAAGAGCTAAAATAACGATCTCATTATGATGCACGCCGTAGTGTGGCGCTCCGAATTAACTCCGACCAAGCTGGTGCTCGTTGACGTGCTCCTCGATCTAAGTACAGAAGCGTTTCTTGCATTTCGCGCCTAAAGAAATGCGGCTAGTGCAACCGGAACAGAGTCGGCAATACCGTGTTCAGCAGTGTGCGACGCGATAGCCACTTAGTTAACGCGGCGTGTCAGCCCCGAGTCGGTGCGTGACTCGCGCTAAGCAGCTCCACTGCTGAGCACCCGTTCAGATGCACCTAGCAAACTCAGACACGCAAAATTGGTTTTCGCTTGAATGCCGCGGTGCACTGCTAAGTAACTCGCCATTATGTGCCCCTTCAAGCGGGCAAATTCATAAGTGGCGGTTCGGGTTAGAGCTGGCATGGTGGAGCAAGTACAGTTCTCGCGTGCGTCGGGTCCATGAGTCTGGAAGTGCTCCTGCAAAGCTTGAACGAATGCGCGGTTGGCCTGGCAGCGCAAGTAAGGCAAACACGGGAAACGGCAAGCAAACGAGCTCCGATTCGAATTAACGTAAGTCCCAAATAACCGCCTCAAAAAAGAAAAGGAGAAAGGGCGAAATATAGCAAAAGAAGTCGTAGCCGGTCCAGGCTCTCGGAGCACCAGATCCCTAAAGGGGCCTCCAGTTCGCACCTTGCGTTACATTGTGGCGAATAAAACCGCAATCGCAGGGCACTTCGGTTACGTTCAACCACCGAGAGAATTGAGGCCTTTTCATGTTCAGAAAGATAGCGCCACGTCTGGTATGCATCCATCATGAGCTTGTTAAGCAGCGAACTAGCGTTATATGAAAGTCGTTTCTTGTATCACTTTGATATTATCCGTGCCTTAGTACGCAGGCATGCACTGCGACTTGCTTTGCTATGATGTTTTGTGACAACGGTTGCAATCGTAATTCTCTTCCCTTATAACTTTAGTTTAGAGCCAGCGATATTCTGGTTCTCCAATCTTTTCTGTTTCCGTTTTACTTGCGCTTTTAGGCCAACCGTGCGTCACATCAACACTAAGCACTGAATTTAGGAAAAACGGCACCCCTCAGAAATCAGAGGTCGTGCTGAGGTTGAAAAAAAAATCAGAGGCTGAAATCAGAGGTTGGGCTGTTCGTAATGCGAACAGCCCAACGCTAAGCGTACCCGTTGTGGCGGTCAATAAAACTTGTGCTTGCACTGCATATATTAATTTTGGTTGTTTTTCAAATATGCTCGCTGGATTCTTGAACCTCAATGACAGCCTCAGTCATACGTTTATTAATTTTCTTAATTATATTAATTTTGGTTGTTTTTCAAGTACGCTCGCTGGATTCTTGAACCTCAATGACAGCCTCAGTCATACGTTTATTAATTTTATTAATAATTAATTTTTCCATGTTCCGACTCTCAAAAGCGTGAGGACTGCGTGCAGGAGGCTGTATGTGTCCAGCACTCCGTATGCTCGTGATTATCAATATCGATACCGCAATTGTCATTTACGCTGCAGTGTAATCAGCGACTGCCATAATCCCTAACTTGCTTCATTATAACAAAAGCAGATGATTCCGGAGTTTTAATACCTTCCCAAAACTCTGCAGTCGGTCCTGAGGGACGCCGTATTCGAACGCTAGGAATAAATTGTTTACCACTTGCGGTGCTTTAAAGAACAGGTAAAATCTAAGTAAGCGAGCGTTCTTGCGCCAAGAAATTCGCTTATGCACAACTTGCATGACAGCATCGATGTGCAATTCTAATATACGAGAAACATAATTCTGTTTCGCGGAAGCTCAAAGACCAAGCCTTCCATCTGTCGTTTGCTTATGTGAGAAAAATTACAGCTTGGCTGTAAAAGGGAGAGAAACGACTGGCATGCCCAAATACGTGCATACACTGCACGAGGCCCAGTGCTTCTACAGTTGGGCACCCGACACGTTTGTCTTGAGGTGGTAGAGAAAAGCTTGCGTGGTTCGCTGGGGCAGTTCTAAACGTTATTAAGAGGCACAGACACACTGCAAACGGCAAACGAGCGCGACATATGAGAAACGGACAAATAGGAAAGATATACGTGCCAGGCTCGAGGGCTCCCCAACCGGCGGCCTCGGCGACTCGAGCCACGAATTGGGCGTCCTTTGGCGGTAAGCATATGGGCATCACGTTGGCCCGGTAGGTGACCGGCCTGTCCAACACCAGCACGGCCACGTCGTAGCGGTCCGCCTGGGGCGTAAACCTGAAGTCCGGGTGCACCCGGATCTGGCGCACGCCGAACGTCTCGCTGGGCAGGCTCTCGACGTCAGAGTTGAGCACGTAGTCTCCTAGCGTCACGCGGATGCTGGACGGAGTGTACTGGTACCTGCGAGGAGCGAACAAAGACAGCAGTCTCGTCAATTAATGCCTCCGGAAACAGTCAGTGCGGGAACAAATTTAATAGGGGTCCGGTTAAACGTTCTCTGAAACCTGGCTTGTCTCTAAACTTTCAATATAAATACAGAAAAAAGTATCTTGGACATCCTGTTTAGTCACCTGCTTCGCCAACAGGTGTTGCTCAAGTGAGTTCTTTGTCGTATTTTAGCGATTTATTCAAATGAATCACTTCAAATGAAAAGTGATTGCGATTTGGACACTCATGGCGACGGCTGCTGCTTTCCACGTAATAGCAATAATATAAAAAAAATATTGTCAGACAAAGAATAAACGTCGCAGGTTTGAAAATCATACAGAAGAGTTGGCTTAAGGAAGTTAATGAAGTCCGCTTGTATTTCCTTTTCTACAGGTACACTATAACATACAGACAAAAGGCGCAGGTAAGTTGCATCACAAGCGTTATACCGAGTACGGACACAAACACGTATACCGAGTTTCGAGCACGTACAGTGCCGTCCACTACTGTGTAGAGCGCGCGAACGGTCGGCGATGATTTATTGGCATCCCCTTTGAAACGGGGCGGTGACGAATGGCCAACTAGCCTGCTTGATTTATTCACAACTACTGTACCTGTTTTTCATTGTAGCATTTCTGTATGCATCTCCATAATCTTTTTATCTCAGAACTTTTTTACTACCTCATATCGCTACCAACGCCTGTAACTGATCCGGTCACATTAATTTCTTCCCTTTTTTTTCCACCGTTACTCTAAACGTCTTGCTTAACAAGACTGATGGCCGGTCGATCCTTCAAACTATAAATCCAAGGTGTACGTTACCTCCACGTCTCACTGGGTGAATACCTTCGCATATGAGTTGTGATATATGCTAGGGGTCTCCAAATTTTTGCACATGACTTTTCTTGCGAATATCTGCGCCGGCTTCGCTCTGCGGGATAACACCTAGCAGCTGCTGGCTCCAAGATAGCGTGCCCAGGAGAGTGCGCGGCCTAATAAGCATGCAACCTTGACCGTGTTGCACTTAAGCAGAGGTGATGTTCGTAAGCGTCTTTGTTATCTCGAATAGTCCGTGAGCGCATCCGCGCGCTTTATCAACTCATACGCTTAATTCCGTGGCATTTGCTCCTGGGCACAATCACGGCCGGTCTTGAGGGGTGCGCGCGCTTCTCTTCTTAGAAGGAAAGCGCGCGCTCCCCTAGAGACCGGCCGTGGCACAATATGTCGGACTCAGCAACTGCCGCCAGGTGTCGCCCTGCTGAACAAGAAAGCAGCTGTCGCGGGAACAGGAAAGACCTAAGACGCGACCTTCTTGCAGAGCTAATCCTTCAGACTATATTTTCTTTCGAACGCAGAGCTCGCGCCTGTCCCGCCTCTTCCTTTGCCGGCACCGCGCGCTCCGTGGCGAGACTTTGCCACAGCGGCCCCCGCCTGGAGAGACGGTGTTTGCCAATGAAAGTGCTTGTAACGGCGAGGGGCTGGAGAAGAGGATGGTGAGGGAGTGGAAAGTGGATAAAACGGGATAATGTCAAAACTGTAAATGGTAGTGCTGTCGATGAAAGCAGGTTTGAGTGTTAACGGAAACGATTATTGGCTTGTCACCGACGTTAACTGAAGGGTTTGGGCTTGCCGGCCTAAAAAAACAAAATACAGTCCTGCATATGGAGGCCCCAGCGACCGTCGAGTAGCGTTGGCACGCCGAAAAACATGGGATGTATTCATGTCCTTGAAGGTTGAGGGTGCTTCTGCTCCCCATTGCCGTCGAACTAAATGCCAGCAGCAAGACCATCCTCACCTTTATGGTGTCTGCACAGACCTGAAATACGCCTCACCATCCCAGGAAGCAGGAAGAAGGCTAACATGCCGTCATTCAGTCACATCGGCAAGTTCAGCTGCTGCTGTGGTGATACCAACAAGATCCGTCAAAATACCGCTGAAAACGTCACATGTATTATCAACGACAGCTGCTGAACTGGTAGCATTGCGTGCGGCTCTTCATTTCATTCAGGAGGAACCACCCCATGCATGGTCAGTCTTCTGTGATTCCAAGGCAGCCCTACAGAGTACTCTCAGCCCTGCGCCATGGATCACATGAACAGCTCGTCGCAGAGATCAGAGAAGTACACCATCGCATAGTTGACGAAGGACACGATATCCTGTATCAGTGGTTACCTAGTCACTGTGGCATACGTGGCAATGATCTAGCAGACGCAGCTGCCCAATCTGCCCATGACGGCGTCAACTACGTTGCCATTCCTCTTTCGAGAGCCGACGCAGCGAAAAAACTTGCCGTACTTGCACATGACCTGACGTTAGCTCATTGGAATTCATCCGATTTCACAAGTGCACGCCTTCATACCCTGGACCCTAATTTACAACTCCGTATTTCGCCCGAGCTTCCACGACGCGACTGCACCCTTCTAGTTCGTCTATGGCTTGGAGTAGCATTTTCAAATGCGTACTCTTTTCTTATCGGAATGTCCAACAGCCCACTTTGTGACTTCTGCGGGTGCAATGAAACAATCGCGCACCTTCTTTGTCAGTGCTCTCGTTTCAACCCGCAAAGAGCAGTCCTTTCAGCCACCCTTGACAAAGTGGACAAGCGCCCAATGACAAAACAAGATCCTTGGCAGCTCGTCTGCGCGAACATCAGCGCGATCGGCTATAAAGGCGCTGCTGCGGTATTTAAAGGACACTGGACTTTGTGACAGATTGTGACTTCACTGTGTGACGCAGGATTGTGCGGTGACACTGCATAACACTAGGAACGCCTTTGCGGGCTGCGTGACAGTACCCACAGAAACAGTTTGTGTGCACGTGCATGTGTGTGTAGTTTGATTTTTCTTTATTTTTATATTTTTTATCCTTCTCTCTCTCACCTATCGCATCCCCTTGCCCCTCCCCCAGTACAGGGTAGCCAACCGGAGATAACCTCTGGTTAACCTCCCTGTCTTTCCCTTGCCTTGCTCTCTCTCTCGCTCTCTCTCTGCGGTCTTGTCGCGAGGCGGGACGGGTCAAAGCGTGGTGAACGAGTGTTGCAGTCGGAGCAATGAGGGAGCTTACAAGGTTGTCGAGAGAGAGAGGGGCTGGACGAGTTCGGCCGGAAGGCGCAGGGTGGTATCATAAGCGAGCTGGGCTGGGGAACTCTGCGAATACTTCCTTAAAAGCAGCACGGAGACCCAAAAGTACTACTGGGAGGACATCAAGCCAGTTTGCAGAGTCGCCATGATGGGCCATGAGTGTCGCGTTAAGTTTTCTGTGTAGACGCTCGATAAGTCCGTTGGCTTGCGGGATGTATACCGAAGCGGTTAGTCAGTTTTGGGAGGAGTGCGCTCTCGAAATATCGGCTTCCGAGTTGTAATCCCGGATGGGACGCCGAATTGGGATATCCATGGGCTTACAAGAGCATCTGCGACAGTTTCTGCCGTGATATCTGGAAGTGGCATGACTTCAGGCATCGAGTAAAATGGTCGAGCGTTGTTAAGGCGTAGCGATTCTGTTTTGATGAAGGAAGAGGTTCGAAGAGATCAATGAACCTTCTGTAAACGTACAGTGGGCGCGAGGAATGAACATAGGCGACTTCGAATGTGGCGATGTACCTTAGCTCTTTGACAAGCCATACAAGAGCGTGCCTATGCCCGCACGTTGATATCTATACCTGGCCAGACGTAGCGCTCAGCGACGAGCCTTTGGTAATCCTTAATGCCAGAGTGAGCGAGAGAAGGTAAATGTTCAAAGATGCGGAATCTGAGATGATGCGGAACGAAGGGGTGATAGAGAGTGGATGCGTCACAAGTGAGGAGCGCGTCGCCCTTGCACGGAAAATGTCGCAGGTGCAAGCTGTTTGGTGTTGATCTTGGGTGCTAAAGTGCTTCGTTTTGCTGCGCGATGGCCAATTCTTGCTAAACACCCGTCGTTGCAATGGCTTCGACTCTGCTGAGCGCGTCTGCTAGAATATATACTGCTCCGTTGAAGGGTTGATTTAGCACCGAGAACTCGGCGAGATAAGCCAGATGTCTTATTTCGCGAAGGGAGTATGCCATTTTGCAGAGCCGAAAGCACGGATGAGAGACTTGTGGTCTGTAAACAGGGTGAAACGATGGTCTTCGAGGAAGTAGTGGAAGTACTTGACGGATATAAGCTGCTAAAAGTTCGCCGTCGGAAGCGCAGTACCTTGCCTTTGCTTCTGATAATTTTTTACAAGAAAGTGAGTGGATTCCAAACGCCAGCCATGTACTGCTGAGGCACTGCGCCGACGGCCATGTCGGAAGCATTCACCATGAGGTCAATGGGGGCCTCCGTAGCTGGTTGTACAAGCAAGGTCGCGTTCGCCAGTTGTGCTTTAATCTCCGTGAAGGCTTTGTCTGACGGCTCTGACTACAGTAAAGATGGTGAGGACTTGATGTTTAGGAGAGCTCCAAAGCTTTGATTGCAGCAGCACAAGATGGAATAAAACGTCTAAAAGTTCACAAAACCGAGGAAACGTAACTGCCGCAATGAAGTGGACCGAGGAAAGTTGATAGCCTCGACTATGGAAGGAAATGGTCTGATGCCTTCTTCGGTCATGAGATGGCCGAGGAATTGATAGAAGCACCACAGTCGCGCTTGGCAACGTCGATGACAAGGCCGTGAGAATGAAGGCGATGGATTAAGAAGCAACATTTACTGGGCCCGAAATAAATCGGTGGTGCACGCAGGCACCAGACGGGGTGGTTCCCTAGTTACGGGACCCATATGTTCCCAGCAGCTCCTGGCCCCTGTCCATTAGTGCGAGCTGAATCGGTAGGGCGGGGCTGGATAACAAGGCCTCCCATCGCTCAAGGGGTTGGGGATTGGGGGGTGTTGGTGGGAAGGGGAGGAGGGGTCTTGAGGTCCGCGCACTCTGCCAAGACGTTGAAGGCGATGGAAGAGAAGTCGTAGGTGCTCAACATGCTTATCCAATGAAGTATACTAGCCACGAAGATCTCATCGACTTTCTAAAACAGACGGCAGCCCGCGAGCCCTCATCAATGAAGCGCTGAAATGTCTGCGCGGCATTCTTCAGGCCGAAAGGCAACCGCAGGAACTCAGAACCACAGAACTATGTCCTTTCAAGCCATAGGAATTTGATGGTAGACTTTGGCTAGGTCGATCTTGGAAAAAAATCTGGGCACTGTGGAGACCGACAGTGAAGCCCTGGATGTTTGGTAGAGGGCACCGATCAGGAATTGTTGCAGCGTTCAGCGCGCGATAATCTCCGGTCTTTTTGGGCACCATGTGAACGGAGGACCAGGAGGTGCTGGAGGGACGAGCAGAGCCGATTTCTAAAATAAGCTCGAACTCGTTCCAGGCAATGCGTGGCATGGCGGGCTTTCGATGATTATGTGATGCCGAACACTGAAGCACTGGTTTAGACCAGTCGAGTGACGCAGGTAAAGACGGGTGCTCGTGAAGGAGGGCGGCAAATGGCTCCGCTACTGCACGTTGCACCGTGAAGGCTAATGGGGCGACCGGAGAAGATTTACCTGCTATGCTGGATGCGGTAGCGCAATCTAGAATCCTCTTGTTGGCCATGTCAACGAGGAGGCCGAAATGGGAGAAGTCGGCACATGGCTAACAGAAGGAACAAAGAACAGCCACAGGAAAGTTCTACGGAGGCCGCTGGTGAGGGTGAGTAATTTACTACGGAAGAGGAAAGTGCTCGAACCATTCACGGCTTCCAATTGCAGAATGGGTGTGCAGCGTTTGTCTTCCGCTCTTGCCGGCAACACGCTCACTTCAGCATCTGTGTCAACGAGAAATTCCAGTCAGAGTCAGAGGCAAAGAAAAGGCGGCTGCAGTTTTCCGGGGGTACCTTGTCACCACTAGTGCTCACGAAGATCGTTTCCCGCCCAAGAACAAGGTTGGGTGCACTGCAGTGCCGAAACGATAAAACGTCGATGGTACCAGCATAGGAATGGGACCTGGCCAGGGGATTGCTCGTGAGGGCAGCGGGGAGCAGGCGACGGTGGCAGACGTACGGCGAGCACGTTGGTTGGCGGACATGTCGTTAAGTGCAGGGGCGACGAAATCCGAGGGTGCAAGAATATCCTTGTGAAAGGTCGAAAACCCACCGCGCTGTGGGACCGAAGAATCGGCCGTGATATGCCGATTCGCAAACGATCGCGAAGTAGGTGGGCGAACCTTGGCGTTGTCGGTTTCGGCCACGGTCACTTGGGGAAACAACGAGGTTTGGAGATAACACGTCGCAGAGTTTGTCGGCCAAAGACGCCAGAGCAGAAAGGCTACAGTCCGATGCGTCTAGTAGCACTATTTCGACAGCAAGTGCGGGGCGCTGGAGGAACAGGTGCTGAAGAAGTGCCTCATCGAAGGTGGGGGCCTGTGGACTAAGTAGATGCTGCATATGTCGAAAAAGCTGGGATGGCCGACGAGCGCCGAGCTCTGTGGTAGATAGGAGCTCTTGCAGGCATCGTCTTTCAGAAAGAACTGCGCGCTCCAGGATAGCGGCCTTGAGGGTGTCGTAAGGCGACGTCACCAGGTAGGGCAGCTAGTAGGTTGGCGTAGTGGGTCTGCTGAGAGGTTACGTCAGCGGCTTCGAAGCTGGCCTTCACCTGAAGGAACCAGTTGTAAGGATGCTGGCTGCATGACGGCATCTTGACAGCGTAGTGCACTACAGGGATAGAAAGAGGAGCAGCGATGCCCAGCTGAGTCGTCGAGGAGCCGTCGGAAGGTGCGGCTGTGCCCATGGTCCGAGGTCACCGATGCCGCAGAGACAGGAAATACCTAAGACGCGACCTCCTTGCAAGGCTAACCTTTCTGGCTGATTATTTTTTTTCGAACGAAGAGCTCGCGCCTCTCCTGCCTACTCTTTTACCGACACCACGTGCCCCGAGGCCAGACTTCGACACAGAGGCAAGAAATTGTTACGACCGGATCTGTTACAGGCATAGGTAGCGATAGAAGGAAGGTAGAAGTTTTGATGAAAAACAAAAGATTATGAAGATATGCAAAAAAAATGCTGATTAAGAACGTGTACAGTATACCTGATAAAATCAAGCAGGCTAAGTGACTATCATCGCTCCGTTTAACGTGGATGCCATTAAATTATCACAGGCCACCCGCGCACTCTACAGACAGCAGTGGACGACAGTGTACACAAAGGCTCGATAGGGTCCAAAATTACCAAGGTGTACAATTGAAAGTAAATTGGTGACAATCAGGCACAGAGGCAGTAAACAAACTGCTTCATGACACGAGGCATATAAATATGAGTATGGTACACATATTAGACAACAATTGCAGCTGAATACGTATGCTGAATATGGGTTGCGCTTACGTAACTATACCAAATGTGGTGCCTAGTATGCGATTACTGTGCATTTTTATTTAAATATACGTTTCTGCGCGTGCAATACTTTTCAATGGGCTATTATCGATGGCTAAGGGCCGAGCAATTTTACGAGTGTAACGTCAATGCGGATTAACTGCGAGTAGCTTTTGTGTCCTGTAGTAGTGATTACACCTGTTTGGTGTCATCTGTGAAGAATAATTTCTTCCTTGTTCTATAAAATTTACTTAGAAATATATTACTCTTCGTTAGTTCACGACTTGCCCTTTGGGCTGCCTTCACTGTACTACGCGTGTGCTTTGCGCTTCGGTGGCACGATTGTTCTTTGAATTATGTTCCAAAGTGATCAAAATCAAAATCATTTTATTTTCGAGCAAGTATCTGGATGGACACCTGGGCTAAAAGCTGTACGAACAGCTTGACGAAGGCCCAGGAAACCATTACATCTGATGATTTGTCTCGTAACTCATCTTGAAAGGTCGAGTTCTGCATGTAGAGAGTTGGAGTACCTTTCTCAGTGCAGAACACTGCAGTTTCTTTATGGAAACCTTATTTGTATAATAATCGTAGTGGAGAGTAATGCTATCACACAGGCACCATATTTCTATTAACTCATTAATTTCCATAACAGAATATTGCAATGCTGAATGAGAAATGGACGAGTAAATCGCCGTCTGCATCAACTTTATGGTTTTTGTTCACGACTGGGCAGCCTCGGCTCAGAAGCGGAGAAGTGCACCAACGCCTTGTGCGCACGTGTTCTTGTCATTGTCACGCTTTTTCTTTACAATCCAACGAAGCCTCAAATAGAGGCGAGAAGGAAGGCTGTGCCGACTCACTTGGCAACGCAGTGTCCGGCGGTGACCACGTGCTGCCGGGAGACGAGCGTTCCGCCGCACCGGCTGCCGGCCACCTGGATGAACGCCTGCCAGGGAAACTGGCCGAACTCGGCCTCCTTGCCTCCCACGATACGGCTGATACGACCGCCACTGCGACCGCAGTCTGCAAGGAGACGCAGTAAGACGCGGAAAGCACACTGCACAACCCACGCGTTGACAACGGAGGCCGCATTCTAGATCGACAACTTTCTTTTATACTAGAGGCTATGCGCTCACTACTGCGTAGCGTGACGCCCACCGCTGAAGCGATGATGCATGCGACATCTATGTGGCGCGGAAACGTGGGAAGTGCGTCACTGATTGTGATTGTGAAGCGAGCCGAAAAGTGCCACACCCTTTACGGCTCGCTTCAGCCGATTATTGTTCCTTCAAGGTGGTAGACTACGAAAGTGAGGAATTGAGGATACGGCACCAGGTGAAATTAATTGAAAGCACTCCAAGATGAAACATGCATACTGTGCGGAAGGAGGGATGGCAGATTCATCGTCACGCGACGGTAACTTCCGTCAGTTGTATATTGACTCCTCTGTGGGCGAAGACTTGTTTCTCAGATTATATACCTTCAAGAAAAAGAAGCATTCTTGTTCACGCCACTTGCGAACCGTTTGCATCGATGGCGCCGGTGGAAGTCACTTAACTGCATGGGAGTGCAAGTACGAGTATGTGCAACGCTACGTAACTATCCACAAGGCTAATAAGCTACACGCGGCACTAACTATGCGCAATCCTTTAATTCGCTGTCACGCAAAGAACGACAGGCAACGCCACAATTAACGATGCAAGGTGTTCGCGGGAGCAAGCGTGCTGTTTCTCTTTTTGCTTCCCTTCCCACACACCTCTCCTCGTGGGGAAAGAGTGCGTGGCGAAGACACCCAACGCCTCCTGAACCCAACAACGCGAAGCCATCACCCACAGCTGTCAAGGATAGAGTACTAGTCAAGGACCATGCCCCAGGGTCACTCCCGGAGTCCGTGCAACATCGCGCCAACCAGCGGCCATCTTTGTGGCCTAACTACATTGCTTAGTGCTCGGTAATGTTATGTGCAGTTATTGAGGCTCATGACCTGTTTTGCGATGCCTTAAACTCAATACTTACCGTATATTTTTTTGTGAGTACTTGGTACCGAAACTGTCCTTTTATAAGAAAATTTTCGCGTGTTATAAGCTTGTACCGCGATTCCTCAATAGTGGTCGCTATTTCAACTCCGTCCATAAACGCTGGCCTCGGTTTACGTTTCACAAAATACACGCGTCAGGCTTTGCGCGTGGAGGTGAACCAAGCATAATGCTTAACTATGGAAGGATAGGCGAGTTGATTGGTTGGCATTGCATTGCAGTAACGAAAATCAGCGCTGCAAACGACGATCTGTTGTGTTTTCTTATTCTTTTGCTTCGCTCCAAGTTTCTTTTTTGTAGAGCTCAGGTTTTCAGGAAGGCACGTGCTCATTGGAGCACCATAGCTCATTGAAGTGATCAAGAATATTCACGTAGCAAAATAAGTTAACCAGCAGCAATGCACTTCGGTGTTATGAACTGTAGCAGTGAGCGATTTGGGAGGCGAGATTTCTCTGCAGATCGACGCACGAGGACGGTAAATGTATGCAAGAAAGAGAACCAATTAAAAAAAATTCTGGCATTCTACGTACCAGAACCATTGGTCCGATTATGAGGCACGTCGTAATGGGGGGGAGGCTCCCGAGTTATTTCGACCACCTGGGGGTTCTTTATCGTGCAGCCAATACACATGGAATACAGGAACGTTCGCGTTTGCTTTTATGTGTCCCGCTGGTTCGCACACGCAAGGAATGACGTGGTACTACTATTCGGGCATATGTGTTGTAACGATCTTCACCAGAAATGGCGCACAGTCAATACTGAACACCTTACTATACGCCATCACATGTCACTTATTGCGGTGAGCAACTCAACATTTGTTACCTATGTTCCGAACGTTTTCCAAAGAATGTTCTGAGCAGCAGTTTTATCGGGACTATCTCCTCGCTGACAATCACGTTTCATTGCCTCTTTCTAAAATATTCTAACAGATAAGCGCCATCCTGAATTGTTAGTTTATTATTACTATTAATTAGTGTTTTATGGCGCAAGGGCTACAACGGCCAAAGAGCGCCAGCAACAATGTTTAGTAGTGCTGTAGAAAGTTATAAACACGACAGCGGGTATAATGGGTTGCAATGCCTGCTGATTTGTTAGTTTAGATGCTTATGTCGTTGCTGGAAAACGCAGTGTACGGGTGCAGGGGAGTAAGGAGGTACTTTCCGGAGTACATTCCCGTTATCAACTCTTACATGGAGATCGAAAAACAGAGTTATACTGCAGAAACGCACAAACTTCAAATGAACCCAAGGACTGCAAAGTGAGCAATGGAGAGCAAGTTGATGGGAATTAAGAAACGGAAACACAACACGAATTACGTTTTGAACGCAGAAAGAAGATTAGAAGGAAGGCTATCTGGATTGGCCACACGTATTGGATTAATATAGTGGGTGCCAGTGCAGAAAAACGAATGAAAAAACGCGGGAGGTAGAGAAGTAGATCGCGTTAGGTTAGAAAATGAGCAGGTAGTTTGGGTTCAGCAAAAATTAAATTATGGGATTTTATGTCCAAAACTTGGACTATCGCGGAGAGTTGCCGCAGTTGGGCCGCCGAGTCTCAACGTACAGGCAACTAGGGCAAACTAATACGGGATCTGCGAGCGCATGCCAAACTGCATTCTTCCTCCCTTTAAAGGGGCACTAAAGGCAAACTAAAAGAAAGTCAAGCTGAAGGGATAGATTACAGCTCGAGAATGTAAGGTGTCAATATTACCTCGAACAGGGCCTTAGTAATCGAGAAATCAAGGTAAATGCAGGACACGATTAGAGACTCTCCCCGGGACAATCAAGTACTTGCCCGATGACGAAGGCACTCATTTAAATTCTGTAATCTGTACTCAACCAACGCTTATAAAAGCAGCATTGTATTGCATTAGAAGAAAATGCCATGTGTCCGCTTCTATTTCATTTTTAGAAACACGAACTCATTGACATTACCCTTGTCAACGACGCGGGTTGTCGAAAGGTTTCGTTTTCGCTTGACCCTGCGCCGCCGGTTCCTTCGCGCTCCTGTAGTTTCGTTATCGCGTAGTGTTGCGCTGCTTTCGCTGGTTTTCAAAACTAGCAGGAAACTGCAAGTAGCAGAGAATTCCAGACCATACGAGGTCGTGGGATGCCCGAACAGTCCACGCCACTAGACCAAAAACAGCTGCAGCGGCGAATTCACCGCTTTTTCTTGGTTCCGTTTCTCCGAGGCCGCGTGTTTGGATGCGCTGAAAACTGTACTGCCGTCTGTCGTGCGCCATTTTACTCACCGACGGCCGCAAAGAGCGGTGCTGGCGTATGCAATGTCACCACTCCCCGGTTGGGTAGTGGGAGATTTGAAATGCGATAAAGGTATTCGGGCCCTTGAGATACAATTTTATCGTAAACTAAGTCTTTCTTTGGCAGGAAAAAGGCGCAGCGAGGTTTCTGGAACTATATTTAAACAGTCCACGTCGACTTAGTATTTCCCTTTAGTGTCCCTTGAACAAAGCAAGTGCCTTCTGTCAAGACATGGCATTGCGCCCGCGCGCCCTTTTATGCTCGTACCCGTGTCCTTATGGCCATTTCTTGTCGGCGTGCTGTCGGAATCGTGCGGATTGCAGAACGTTACACTAAGAGGGCGCCCTCCTTTTTAGCAGGGGCAGTATGCAGTGCGTTGTTGCACGTCAGGACGCCCGTAACGGACAGCACTCTCCTAGCTTAATATTGTGCAATCACCGCGATTCCAACCCCACGCTGGCAAGAAATGGGCGTAGGCACATGCGCACGAGCATCAAAAGACGCGCATGCGCAGTGCCACGTCTTGACAGAAGGCACTTGCTTCGTTAAAGGGCGCAAGAATGCAGCTTGGCACGCGCTCGCAGATCAGGTGTTTTGTCAGTTCCCGTACACTTAAGGCGCAGTATGCGAGCGCTTTCCAATTCCGCCTCCTTCGGAAGGCGCTCAGCTTGAATCCATGGATTAAAACCGCGACCTTTTGCTTAGCAGATTAAAGCAACAGCCGCTGAGCTGCTGTGGATGGTGTAGGGTTGAATTCACGCAAGGACAAGTGTAACTATAAAGCTCGCAGAAGTCTTCGTACTGCGCTAAAGTTAGTCAGATAGACTGAACGTCGACAAAGCCCGAGCCTGCTTACAGGGGTCGTTCTTGACGGGTCCGTAGTAGCGCGGCTTAATCACCGCGTCCGAGGGCGTGATGCAGCACGAGAGGAGCGGACCGCACGAGGAGCCCAGCGACCCGCCGGCCATCCAGCAGTGCAGGAAGAACGTGCACCGGGAGCCGCCGAAGCAGGCGTCCGAGCCGCTGCCCGTCCTTCCCGGGCGTGCGAAGGGAGGCCGCCGAAGGAACTTGGTGAGGCCGCCCGACGACGCCGCCGGCTGGTAGGCCGCCGCCGACGAAGAGGGCTTCGGGGCCGCCGCCGCCTCCGCGCCGCTCACCTCGGTCACGTCGCCGGTCTCCACCAGGGGCCTCGCGGAAGACGGCGCTGACGCCGCGGGGGGCCTCAGCTGCGCCGCAGCTTCCAGGTGCTGAACGGGCTTCGCCACGAAGGGCGCCGTCTCGTACGGTGGCCTGCGGAAGTCGACCGAGTGTCGTGAGTGCGTGCTCGCCAAACACAACACGCAGCGCTGGACTTCGCAAGCCGCCAGACCTCAATCACGCGCGCACGGGACGGACTTCGCGGAAGTGGTGGCGCGCGGAAGCGGCCATGTGGGCATGCGAAGGCGCATCGTGGGTGTTTCGCGCGTTGCCGAGGAACGCATTGCAGCCCTACTGAGTAGTTTGTAGCTTCCAAACGCATTCCAAGGAAGAACCTTGCTAACGATGGAAGTCCGGGACATTCGTTTACGTTTATTTGTTTATCTTCGCGTGTGTGTAACGATGCTATCGTGCTTTGATATTTGAACGAACAGAAAAATACGAGACTTTAGGAGTTTTCGTGCTTCATCACGATATGGTTATGGGGCACACCGTAGCAGGGGACTCGGGGTTAACTTTCACCACCTGTGGTTCTTCAACGTGCAACTAAATCTCAGTAAACGAGCGTTTACTGCATGTCGCCCGCTTGATAAACTCTTTCCTCTAGTGTGTTAAAAGAAACTCGAAGTGGGGAGACCCGTTCATACTGGTGTGCAATAAAGAGTCGTCTCCAATGAAACGCGGCCGCTGTGTCCGAAACTGCATCTATGATCTCAAGCTCTGCAGTGCAATGCCATATCTACTAAGCTGCCGCGGAGAATATTTGACGGAATAGAACTGGGCAAGTCGTGGCTAGCTGAACAGCGTGAAATATCGAAGATCGTGAAAACAAGTCTACGACAAAAACAAGGAGTTATTACATTCGTGCGATTATCAACTGGCGCACGTCACTGTACATAAGTGAGAAAACAATAGAAAAAACAGCGAAAAAAAAACCAATTCCACAGTTACAGCATGTGCAATAGTGCTATTTAACTACGAATGCTGGCAAAAAACCGGTGGCTGCGTAATTTAAATGATGTCGCCCATTTAATGTCTCGGCTTACGGTTTAAATGTCTCACACTATATTCCAGGAGTATCACTACTGAAAATTTCATGCTTCTTTTAGCATGGTTTACAGGGCCTAACCAAAGGAGATTCCGCGAATATTCCAATTTATACAACGTTAGAGGAACCTTAAATTGCAAAGCATGATAGTATTAGTACTAGTTGCGGTGTTTCATCGATCCATCTGTCATTGACGAGACATTGACAGATGAGAATGACATTAACAGTTGAGACAAAGCGATAGCTAGCCTAAATCCCCACTTGTAGCATAGAAGCTTCACGAGTTACAAAGAATCGAATTCAAGTTGTTATAAGGTGGTAGCCGTCGCTTCGATGGGTGCCGCCATGTTTATTGACACAAAGCTTTGGGGCACGTTTGGGGTTGCGCGCTATATCTGAGAAATAGCGCGTCCAACGCTAACCCCAACTGCCTTACGCGCCTGGCGCATGCTCAATGGTGAAGACGGTATTACCATAGGGGCCCCCAAGACGTTTGTGGCCTCTCTTCTGAACTTCTATTTTGAACTCCAAAGCTCGAGGGACCCTCTCGCTTACGACGCCAAGCTGAACAAACATGAGTTATGATCGATAACAATTTCGCGGTTTCGAGGCAGTACACACTATACAGGGGCTCCCTAGGCTCTAGCACACCAAGTACGCGCACTACAGCGTAAGGTACGCGGGAAGCATCAGCCAACGGAAAAGGAGAAGTATAAGGGCTGCTTGACTGTCCTCTGGACACCGTGTGACGTCGTCCCCATTATTGACTGATGCATAGGTTTATATTCGGATGGTCGGCAACTTTCTTCATCGGCTTTTCCACATTTCATTACGTAGTTAATGCACAGACATGCTTAGAACTTAGCGTTGCTTGAATGGGGGCACAGCTGTTCAAGCGAACAAAAACGATGCATTGAAGAAAACAGGTAACTGTTCAAAATGAGAAATCAACGAAAGCTTCACAGAAAGATTTGTAGCACAAAATGGGTGGATTCTCTTGCCTTCTGTTTGAACATGTAGCCCGTTCTCGTAACTGATTGTTTGACACGCCTTCGCTCCAATACAAGACAACGGAGTATACGCACATTCGGCCACAAAGTGCGCGGGACACTGGTTGCACGACAAATCTGAGCTGCTTGGTTGAGGCGTGGCGCTTATAATTTAATGGATCACTGGGTGGGTCGCAAGGAGTACCGTTGATTGAAAGTATTAATTCGAGACCGTGTCTTGAGGTTTCCAGAGGCTACATCTTTTCGCAAATTCAGTGTCGCACGAATTCTTGTGGCCGACCGTAATCTCAGAAACGATGTACTGCGAGAATACCTATACTTTGCTCATACCCGTTAGTACGTTTTCATTTTTGAATAACAAGAAAATGCACGAACTCATCCTGCAGCGCGCTTAGTAACCTTACCTGTACGCTGGTGGTCCATACGGTCTCCGAGGGGGCCGAGGTATCGTCCGAAGAGGTGGCTGAGGGTAACGAGGCTTGTAGTAGTAACGAGTCTTTGGCCGAGGCCGGTACGAATTGTAATAGTAAGGGGCTCGGGGCCGATGGTACGATCGATGGTGGTAGTATGGCCGCGTTGGAGGCTTTGGCCGCCAGATGGGGTGCATGGGGCGATAGGCGAATGGCGCTGAGTAATAAGAGTTTACGTACCCTGGAAAGGGGGAGACAAACAAAAACGGCGGCGTAGGACGAGCGTCAACTGTGTACGCCAGAAATATACGCCTGGCCCCATATAGCGAAACAGCAAACCAATCTACGCCCACAGATTTCAACCACATTTGACCTTCGTATTTTTTTTTTTTTGGTCAATAATGCATGCACACTTAGCAAAATGAAAGCCGCACGTTCACCTTTTAATTTCACTTCCAAACCGCGCTGCCGATAGTAGTCATCTTGACGCAACTTGTTCCTCTGTATTTTAAGGTACTTAGGAGCTTTCTGCGCAGGAGAGCGCGCAAATTTCCGAAGCTTGCTTTTTGTCCTCAACTGCATTGTACTCGTTCTTATTAAGATAATAACGTGAGAAAGAGAGGAAGCGGTGAAAAATGGACGCAGCATGAAATCAGTGAGCAGAAAGCTAATGGGACAAGCGAAGATATATGCACTGAAAGATAAGCAGGATAATATCAGTTATTTCCAAGGTATAGTAAAAGAAGGGATAGATTTCAATACTGACCTGTACTGTAGCCATAGCAGCCACGCCACTGCCATTCGAAGTAGTAATGTACAGGGTACAGAGGCTCCTATAACTAGCGATGAAGTTAGAAGGGCCTTGCAGGACATGAACCGGGGAAAAGCGTCAGGAGCAGATGAAATAACAGTCGATTTAATCAGAGATGGAGGAGATATCATGCTTAAAAAGCTTGCCGCCCTTTATACGCAATGTCTCACAACAGCAAAGCTTTCAGAGGACTAGAAGAGCGCCAGCATAGTAATCAATAAGACAGGAGATGTTAAAGAAATGAAAAATTCTAGGCTGATTAGCTTACTTTCAGTATTGTAAAAAATATTAAGGAAGATAATTTCCAATAGGATAAGGACAACGCTTGACTTCCGTCAACCAAGAGAACAGGATGGCTTCAGGAAGGACACTCTACAATGCATCACATCCATGTTATCAATCAGGTAATCGAGAAATCAGCGGAGTACAATCAGCCTCTCTACGTGGCTTTCATATATTACAAAAAGACATTTGATTCAGTATAAATACGATTAGTCAGAGGCATTACGTGAGTACAGGGCGCTTACGTAAATATCTTGGAAAATATCTGAAGAAATTCCACAGCTACCTTAATTACACACGAAAAGTAGGAACATACCTATAAAGAAAGGGGTCAGACAAAGAGACAATCTTTGCAATGCTATTCACTGCGTGCTTGGAAGTACTCAAGCTATTAAGCTGGGAAGGCTTAGGAGTGAGGATCAATGGCGAATATCTCAACAACCTTCGATTTGCAGATGACATTATCCTATTCAGCAATACTGGGGACGAGTTACTACATATGATTGAGGGCCTAAATAGGGAGATTGTAAGAGTGGGGTTGAAGATTAATATGCAGAAGACAAAGATAATGATCAATAGCCGGGCAAGGGAACAAGTGTTCAGGATCGCCAGACAGCCTCTAGAGTCTGAAGGAGTACGTTTACATAGGTCAATTACTCACAGGGGATCCTGATCACGAGAAGGAAATTCACATAAGAATAAAAATTGGTTGAAGTGCATACGGCAGACATTTTCAGATCCTGACTGGAAGCTTACGATTATCATTGAAATGAAAGGTGTACAATCGATGCATTCTACCGGTGCTAACATATGGGGCTGAAACTTGAAGGTTGGCGAGAAGCTTGAGAACAAGTTAAGGACCGCGCAAAGAACGATGGGACGAAGAATGTTAGGCGTAAAGTTGAGACGGGAAAAGAGCGGTGTGTATCAGCAAACGGGGATAGCAGATTTTCCTAGTCACATTAGCAGAGATAAATGGAGCTGGGCAGGCCATGTAAAGCTTAGGATAGATAAACGGGGGACCATTAGTGTTACAGAATGGGTGCCAAGAGAAGGGAAGTGCAGTCGAGGACGGCAGAAAACTAGGTGTGCCGATAGAATTAGGAAATTCGCTGAGGAAAGTTGGAATCGGTTGGCGCAGGACAGGGCTAATTGGAGACCGCAGGGAGGAGCGTTCGTCACCTACTGGATATTGAAATAAGCTGCTGCTGATGATAATGAACTATCCGTGGGTAAGATTTCGCCAAAACTAACAAAAACTGCCGCCGGAGCGCATGGTACCCAACTTCAGAAAAGTGACTATCGAGGACTGCTTCGGTATACGGTATTAAAACTGAGCCAACATGACCTGTGGGTATGGATGACACGTTAGAGTACTGTGATAACAGATTGGGAAGCTGGCGGATTTGATCTCGGGTAGGGGGCTTGTTGATGGAGAGGTGGTGTTTATGCTGAAGATTTGGTAAGGAATACCGTATCACGCAGTGGAGTGATCAGTGCGTTATTGTACACTCCCGAGCATGTCCGGCCATTGAAAGATTGCTAGAAGCTAGTAGTGGAAGAGCATATTTGACAGGCAGCAGCGCTAAGAAGACTAGGATGAAGAAAAGAGGATCACAACACAGTGCTTGCCGTGTGATTCTGTTATTCGTCCCCATCTTTTAAGCCTAGCTGCTTGTCAAATATTAAATGCCACGATCTCGCCCAAGTTTCCCCGATTATTGCTGGCAGTGAATTTGACCCTGGTTATCAGACGAAAGCATAGGATAACGTCATTTGAAAGAGGCAGAGCCCTGCTACTAGGTACAACCAAGAAAAATGAGTCTTAGAGGGTTAGTATCGACAAGACATGGCGTTGAGGAGAAAAACGTGAATGACTCTCGCTTTCTATAGATAGTTCGGTCCCAATACTATGCAAATACGACGCTTTAATCGCTTAGCAGCTAGTCAACGCAACTTTTACTCACGTGGCGTGCTGTCAACTGCGTTGATGGTGATGTTGATGGTGTAACCCCGGGCTAGGGAGGCAGCGTGGACAATCGTGGTCAGGCATAATGCTCGGAGGTTCATCGTGCAACCAGTTGCCGGGCGACAGCAGTCCTGCGACGATCGTCATGAGCGGCAGCGGCGACAACAACAGCAGCAGCAGCAGCGACACGCTCGCGGCGGACACGGCGACTCCGCTGTCATCGCGTATCAATCCTCTGCCGCCGCCACAGGCAGCAGCGACGACACGCGACAGTACGCACCCCCGTACGCGGACATCCATGCCACCCACGATGCGGACACCACACCACCCGCGCGCTCCATCCAAGCGTGCGCCCAGCTTCCTCTCATTTCGTTTTTCATCGTTCTCGCCTCGCGCGCAGCGAGGCAGGCAGCAAGCTCATGCCGCTGTCCTCCATCCCAACCATCCAGACAACCTCTAAACGCAACCAATTACTCCCATAGGAAAGGGGCAAATTTGAAAGGCAGTCGCTTTCAATAGAGACATATCCGTGGGGCTGCACGCGATCCACATAGCCGGTGAACCGTTGAACGGTTGTTTTGTGTCGCCTAAGGACGCGCCGGCAGCGGCGGGACGGGGGCACGCTCGTTGAGGGGCGGGTGCTTCTGCATATGCGACTGCGAGCACGGGGCAACTGTTTGCACGCGCGTCGGACGCCGGGTCGTTGACTGTCACTTTCAGGCGGGCACGCGGAACACGTACGGCAGCGCGGCGCGGCCGCTCGCAGGCAGTGCCAACGCGACGCAACCCGGTTTTGACCGAGCCGAGCGCGGACAACCGCGGCGATGTTCGCGAAACGACAGGCGGAATCGGTTCCGCACTCGCGAATCGGTCCCATCATGCGCGGTGACGCGCCTCTTCTGACCCCGTGAGCATAGACGAAAAAAAAAAAGAAGAAATGGAAGTTGGCAATGTCTTCCGCAGTTGTGAAAAGAGGATTTCCTATGCGTTTGACTGCGCGCGGTTAAAAAAAACGAAAATAAAGAAAAGAAGTGAGGAAATAAGGTAGTTTTTCTCTGTACAGGCGGACACGGAACCCCCTCCCACCCGATCGAGGCATCGGATCGGGAACGCGGCGTCATCGGTCGGGAAAGCCTGCTTTAACTCATCGCAGAGGGCTTTCCTATAGCGCTGCCTGGAAAGAAGGTCGCGAAGGTTGAGCTCGTGATGCCGTTTTTAGACAAGGTTAACTTCCGAGCCACCGGCGCGCCGGTCTTCCTGAAGAGCGCGGTTGAATCCCGAACTCGGAACGTTCCTCCGAAACGCTCTTCTCGGAGCCCGCGAGCGCTGGTGGCAGTGGTACACTTCCTTCTCCACCGCGTTCGACAGTGTTGCGTGCGTGTTCGACAGGCGTGCGCTATGCTTGGCAGGGCGCGATAAATATTTGAGCTACACCTCACCCCACCCTCCCTCCCTCTACATCTGCGCACGTATTTTTGTCGCAGCGATCAACGCGGGCCCGACCGCACGCGCCGTTCATGCAGATGAGGAAGTGGACGTCCTGACGCGTGCTTGGCGCCGTTCCTTTATCAAGAAGCCACACCGAACGGGCCGCGATTAACGAGACGGCGAGACAAATGAAACGGCCCCGGCTGTCGGATGGGCTACGGGCACCTCTTCCATCATGCCGGTGTAGAACAAAGGCCGGCGTGGGGACCGGGACCGGCTCATTACTTTCACCATCGTCGCAGAGTCGCTCATTAGTCTCTGCGCTGAAACATTACAGGTGCTCCCGAAGTGCCCTCCCCTCCCCCTCGAATTCTAATTAAGGCTGATACTGGACTCAGCCACTTACGCGGTGCTAAATGCGAGTAGAATAAACAAACGGATAAGGCTTACAACATCGATAGAGGTAATATGTATAAGGCAGGGAATTGCTTGACACGCTTCGGGGGTAGGCGAACCAATTTTTTTATAACACGTAATAAGGTGGATTGATTCGCACCGAGTAGTAAATTGCCGACTCAATCTGTATGCAGCAGTATAATACCTGTCCGGCACCGCATAAATGACTTCGGGTAAAAGATGTCCAACTTGCCGTTTCAAGGCGCTGACATGCCGTGTGTTCCACACTCGCGTGGTGAGGTTAAACAATTGCAAGGGCGTACAAAAGTGCTCTGGATTCCACCCCAAACGTGATGTGGCCGACAGACGGAGAGTTGGAGCCGCGACGTCGTACTCGGCAGCATAACGCCACACCACCCGAGTTAACACGCGACTCCTATGACCAGGAACCCTGGGCGCTTATTCGGGGCTGCAGAAGCACTCACGTCTATTTCACCGAATGAATCATCGAGTCGGTTCCGTCATGCGACATCTAGCTTAAGTAGCTGCGGGTAGCATGAACGTGTGTAAATGAAAACAACCTCCCTCCGTCAGCTTACCTTTTTTTTTACTTTTCACGTGAATAAAGGTTTTGCGTTACGTGGCTCGCAGGCTGGCATATGCCTTCAGAAGCAAAGTTGGAACGATGTGCGGCATTCGTGTCATGATTAGAGGCCGCCGCTCTTATAGGTAACTTGTCAGAACTAAGTTACCTACAGAATATTAGAGAGCATCCTTCAATTTCCAACCTTATAATTCAAGGTCCTACGAATACAAGAAAGAAAAAAGGCGGGGGTTGGGGGCGGGTAGGGGATGCAGTCGTAAGTGCCAGAAATACGGTAGTTGCGCGCTCCCTTGGAACGCTTTCGCATCGACGCTTGGAATTCGACGTTACCAAGCACACTTCATTCACATAAAAAGTTTCACAGCATGTTCTAATACGCGGAGACGGGTGTTCCACTTATCTAAATGCTATAATGTCCACAGACGGGCGTACGCTGCGAAAAACGCGCAAGCTTCTACGTGCAAGATGCGACGCTGTACGCGTTCGAATCACTTCTCGCAAAAGTACATGAAGAATGCGCTCGGGGAAGGTACGAAACAGAGGAACACGAAGATCACGTATACGATTCTCTCCATAGCGCCCGAACTGCTCGAGCCCGAAGCCCTTTACTCGCTTGCGCTTGACACACTTCGCCGCCGGCAATTATAAAGCAAGCACCATAGCGTCTTAGCGCACTGTTGGGCGGCCCACCAAGGCATTAAATAGCCTTACCTTGAGCGCTGGTAAACGGAATCGTGCCGGGCATTCGTTCCACGTTGCGCCACCCCCCAAAAAAGGAAAGAAGCCTCGTTAGCCTCCTCACCGCACCGACATCGTTGCACCTACAGGCTACCGCCACTATACTAAAGCAAGTGCGTCAATGCGTCAATTTCTCGACCGGCTCGTCCGACATCACGTGTCCAGTAATCTTGATTTCTCGCACTTGCCTGCGCCAACTTGTAACTGCTCCGACGCGCGCAGGTGTGAGTAAACGTTTCAGAACTTCAGTTTGGTCTAGGTGGTGCTTACTGCGCATCATAGATCTTTTTTTTTTGATAAGGGGTTGCCCCGCCACGCTGGTGAGTGGTCTTGTTTCTGCGCATATTATATCTGTCTATATATTGCCACGAGTTGCCGTGAATAAATCAAGGGAAAGTTACTGCCGTCGTTTTGTGTTCGCTTCCCCTGTCCTAGTGTTTATTAGCAATCAATATGATAGTAAACATGGTTGCCAGGATCGGCTGTCATTCAAGCACTCGCCGCTGCTTAAAAGCGAGTGAACGTGGCTTTCATGTTACGTGTGCAACACATGCCTATTGCTTACTTGTAACTCGTGCACCACGAGCGTTAGCAGCAGGGGCTTACCTTGATACACGATGGCTAATGCCAGTGATTTGCTACAGCCCTAGAAGTGGGGATGCAATACAAGCCACGAAAGCGCGGCTGCAATGCTTACGTCACTCAAGACTTACAGACATTCTTGGATGTTGTGTCATCTGTGTTTGATTTATTTCTTTGTGCAACCGGCTTTTTCTTTTTTTTTCTATTCATATTGCTTGAATAACTCCATCTGAAGTAGCAAGCCCTGCACATAGGTGGGCTGACTCCTTCGTTTTTCATTACACCATTTCTATTTTTGTCTCAGTGTCTCTCTTTCTCTCGCGCTTACTCGATTGTGGTACGCGGTATAACATCTGTAATGTGCTTATGTACGAGATCAGTGTACATTGAATGTAGGACATATTAGTGTATCGACAAAAGGTCTGCTATGACTTTTGTAGCAGTTCCTAATAAGCTGAAGACAGCGCGCGGCGTGCAGGTGTAAAAACTGTACACCGTGTTTATAACGTGTGCTCGGCTGACTACTAGCACTCACTTTAATTTTGCGTGCTCACGCCATTTCCCCAACCTCTCTTTCCCTCTATCCAAGAATCTCTTTCCCAGTCGTTGAGTAGCAGACCAAAGACAAGCCCCTTCGGCAGACCTATATATCCACGTACCTTTCCTTTTGAAAAAAAAAAATCCTCTAATGCTATGAACTGTTTTAGTTTGCGGAAGGTTGACCGCTCATGAAGGTGGGTTTATGAAGGCGTCGGTGAGTGCGAGCACAATCGATTATATATTTCTTATGTTACCTGTTATAAAGTGGAATACGTTCACCCTATAGATGATTTGCTACATTCGTATGTTTACCAAATATAACCATGCAATGTACGGTCGACTCCCGTTAATTCAACGTTTGCGGGAACTCAAGTGTTGGTCGAATTATCCGAAATCTCGAATTAAGAAGGCGGTAGCAAAAGGAACGAATTCAATCAATCATTTTCTTTGCTTGAAATAGTCTGTCGTTACCAACCCACTCTTTAAAATACAGTATCAAAAGTACGTCGTCGTTCGTAACTAGCCAACGTACCTCAAATTCCGTTGGCAGGGACATAACCTTCAAAAGAGACATCGCCTAGGGCGCAGCGAATGTCGTTATCTTCACTACATGACAGGTTGCAGCCATAACTGTCGATCCAGTTTTACTGGATCGACAGTTACTGGAGTAAAACAGGGGGAGGGGTCAAATCACGCGAAACGACGCACTATCGGGATCCAAATTGGCGAGTTTTGCTCTATAGCAATAAACGGTTTCGCCTCGGGACTTTCGAGTGCGTTAGAATGAAGCGATAGGTCAAATTAACCGAAGTCGATCATTATATATAACTGCACTACCTTAGTAAACGAGAAAGAAACGCTCAACGTGTTTGCTCGCTTTGTATGTTCAGTATACGATGCCTCTTCAAACAATATACATAATCTTAGAGCGAGCGCAGTCATCGCAATGCACTCAAGAGTATTCGTCTCAACAGGAGTGAAGTTTCTACTGTCCACTAAGCTTTTATAACGGCATTACTCTGGAGCTTATATAATGTTTTAAACTGTCTACCGAGATATAGAGTTAGGCTTTCTGACGACTACGACAAGAATACTTCCAGCAAAATTCATCTTGCAAGCAGGTGAACCATAAAAGACCAAACACATTTATTTACACACCGTCTGCATTATTTCTATATTGATAAGAACCAGTCTATGATAGTTCTAGATGGTTCACTTCTGCTGTGCAGGCTATCTGTACTCGTTATCTGCATAATCAGGCCGGCAGGCATGCTGGCTGCCAAATTAATGCAATTTGAATACGGCCGTACGTGAATGGACGACTATCTGTGTAACGCTGTTCGCTTGATTGGTAGTGTTTAACGTTGAAGAGCGACCGAGAGTTAATCAAAGGCGCCATAGTGGACACTTCCTTAATAAGTTTGGCCGCATAACTCATTTAAGTGCTCACCGAAAACTTGGTATACCAACCTTTTGCATCTCCATTTATGATAATACGGCTGCATCTACCGGGCATCGAACCTGCGACCTCGTGTTTTGCAGCAGCACGCCACAGCTAGTGAATCACAGCAGCGTGTTTTCATGAATGGCAACAATGAAAAAGAAAATTTGTCTTCTCGCGGAAGTTGCATGCAACTAAGAAATAGTGAAATGGGTTTGCAGTACACGCGCATATTCCGCAATTTCGGTAAGTTTCTGCCTTGGAGCAAGAGCGAAAGACAGGGGAAAGGTGAAAGGCATGGAGGTTAGCCAGAAGTGAAAATCCGGTTTGCTACTCTACGCTGCGGACCGAGTGAGGGAGAGGTAGAGAGATAAGAAAGTAGGAGAGAGAGAGAGAGAGAGGCACATACGCACAATCACAGCCGGTCACTGTCACCGCTGACTATCACAGCAGGTGACCACTTGTTGCAGAACGAACATCAATTTAGGCTACCGGCACTGGTGCAGGTCTGTTGCAAATTTCTGGCCCCGGTAATGGAGCACGCTGTGTAGTATTATCGCTTCGAAGCTTCCTCTGCCCCGCGCACGCGACTGCGTCAGACTTTCTTTCAAGCGGAACAAACGACCCTCCTTCACTTCGCGCCTTGTGTTTGAACAAAATTACACTTTTTTCTTTTGCGCTTTTCTCTCCTGTTTCGACGCCTGACTACAAGAGGGACTCCTTAGGCACGATTTCTCCTCTCTATTTGCGAGAACTTTGCGAGCAGTTCCTCGCTCTGCCTGCCCAAAAAATAAATGTCACTCCCATGTATACTCTCCGTTTCACTCCGCATCTTTGTTGCACCGAGAATTCTATATTTTTTTTGTATATTTACTTTGCATGCAGCTTCGAAAAGCGCTCTTTCATGGTCTACTGGTCAAATAAGAGACTTCACGAGCTCACGGTCGAGCTTCCGTTTTCATGTTTGTCACAAAGCTTTTGATTTGTTGCACTGTGTGCTTCGCGAAATTTTCATTGTCTCATTTTGACGATACATGAATTTGGGATTTAACGGCAGGAAACTTATGGTCCCTTGCATAATATGCTGCTCTGTTTTGTTTCAGCTTACTATGGACGGCCAAAACGTTTCTGACAGCCTAAAGCAAACGGAACGCTACCGGCCCGATACAAATGAACTGTTCATACAGCTAGGCCACGATTCTTATTGTTTAGCGTGCAGCCTGTAGCTTGTGGGTGGGTTTGTTTGGTTATATCTTATGGTGAGTGCTCAACAGCGCAAACAGACTAAATGCAAGACAGGAGTGCAACGCACAAGATCCCCCACGCGTGCAGTTTTTCTCGTATTGTCAGCCGCAGCGGCTGCTGCAGCCTATTTTTATGTCTGCTGCAGTAGGAAGGCCTCTCCATCCGATCACCAATTAGCTCTGTATTGCGCTAGCTTATTCCAACTTCCGCCTAGAAATATCCTAATTTCTTTAAGGAAGAGATATTCAGGCTTCGAGAAATCTGCGGAGTACACTCAACCTCTCTATATGTCTTTCATAAATTATGAAGAGGTGATTCAGTAGAGATACCAGCAGTCATAGAAACATTGAGTAATGAAGGAGTACAGGAGGAATGCGTGCGTATCTTGGGGAATATCTATAAATTCCGCAGCTACTTTGGTTCTCCACAAGAAAGGCAGAAGGTTACTTCTCAAGAAAGGGGTCAGCCACGGAGACACAATCTCTCTCGAATGCTATTCACTGCATGCTTAGAAGAAATATTCAAGCTATTAGACTGGGAAGCTTAAGGAGTGAGGATAAACTGCAAATCTCTCAGCAACGTTCGATTAGCAGATGACCTTGCCCTGTTCAGCGACACTGGAAATGAATTGCAGCAAATGATGAATGACATTAATCGAGAAAGTGTGAAAGTGGGGTTGAAGATTGTATCCGCAAGACAAAGATAATGTTTCATCGCCTGGCAAGAGAACAAGAATTCAGGATCGCGAGTGAGCCTCTACAGTTTGTAGAGGAATCCATTTATCTAGGTCAATTACTCACAGGGGACCCTGATCATTCGAACGAAATTTACTGAAGAATAAAAATGTGCTGGAGTGCATACAGCAGGCATTACAAAATTCTGACTGGGAGCTTACCACTGTCGTTGAAAAGAAAAATGTATCATCATTGCATCCTACCGGTGCTAACATATGGGGCAGAAACTCCGAGGTTAAGAAAGAAGCTCGAGGACAAGTTGTGAGCGACGCTAAGAGCCATGGAACGAAAAATGTTAGGCGTAACGTTAAGAGACGGGAAAAGAGCGGTGTGGATCGGAGGGCAAATGGGGATAGCCGATATTCTAGTTGACATTAGGAGAAAGAAATGGACCTGGTCAGGCCATGTAATGCGTAGGGCAGATAACCGGTGGACCGTTAGGGTCACAGGAAGGGTGCCAAGGGAATGGAAGTGCACTCAAAGATGGCAGAAGATTAGGGGGGGGGATGAAATAAGGAAATGTGTGGCCTTAGTTTTTTTCTAGTTAAAGATTCACTTGACTCCCAGGTGCAGGTTTGGAGGGAGGGGTGGGGTAGGGGCAAGAAAGGTGGTGCTGATGCAACCATCTGGTAAATTAGAAGTGGTTAGCAGCTATTCGTACCCGCCGTGGTTGCTCAGTGGCTATGGTGTTGGGCTGCTGAGCACAAGGTCGCGGGATGGAATCCCGGCCACGGCGGCCGCATTTCGATGGGGGCGAAATGCGAAGATACCCCTGTACTTAGATTTCGGTGCACGTTAAAGATCCCCAGGTGGTGGAAATTTTCGGAGTCCTCCACTACGGCGTGCCTCATCATGAGAAAGTGGTTTTGGCACGTAAAACTCCATAATTTTTTTATAAATTTATAAATCCGGCGCTGAGTAAAACGAGCGCTGTTCGTTTATCGGTGGTATGTAGGTTGACAAAAGCTCTGCTAAAGCTGTCTGTGCCAATGAATGCAATGTGTTTAGTTGAGCCACTTAGGTTTTTAGCAGTTGTGGGGTTAAGATACGTCGATTGACTACGGTATAGCTAGTGCAGCCTTGAGAGTGTCCGTGGATTAATAAAATGGGCCTACAATACCTGAGCACCCTGTCCCGCTTTTCACTCTTACAGCGTCAAACAGTGTGCGACACCTCATTATATGATCCAGCATGACCAAATACACATATTATGAGCAAGTAGAAGCAATTTTAGCAGGTTCATTATCCTGCAAGTCGGTTGATGGAAACTTCGGTTAAGCAGTGGTTACGCGACTATCTTCGCGTCAGAAAGCAAAGGGAACAGTGCTTGGAAAATTTTTAGAATTGATCAGAGAAAACTAGATTCGTGGTATTGTCTGACTGTAGCTGCAGTTTCGTGAATGATATGATTGTCTTAAAGCGATATGATCTCGGCTTGTTGGTAACTCATCTCCAACGAAGAGCGCATGCTCATACGATCCAGTCCGGGCTATATGCGATACCAGTTCTTGTTCTCGAACTGATCTGATCACCCGAGTAACCAGAGCACATACGCACAAGTCCTTTAGGGCCTCGCACCGATCAGATCAAGGCCACTGCTGCTGCTGTTTATGGCGCATATCGCCGATCTAAACCACTGCGAAAAAATTAAAGCCTCGCGCGAACCACCAACTGCAATGTGTATGCTTCGTAACCACAGATGGTTACTTCGTAAGCCCGTGCGCGTTGCGCGTACGCAACGTTAGGAGAGGGTCCGCTGGCGTTCTGTAAAGGAGCGCTCCCGAAAACTTGGCTCTCGTTTTGCTATTCTTGCGTTCTGGTGCGCACGCGACGTTAAGCAAGCCATTGTGGTCTGTGATGCAGAAAGACGGAAACGTGCATCTGCGAGCATGAGAATGGAAGGGAGGGGAGGGGGGGAGGGGAGGGGGCGTGCTCCTTCTGTCGCCGAAACAAGGTCGTTCATCTCAAGCGTGACACCGCCCCCCTTCTTCTGGTGGCTGAACATGCATCCGAAACGTCGGCTCTTCTTTGGCCCCCGAACTACACGCGCGCGCGCGCTCGCATGTGGGCGGGCGGTCGGAACGAGAAGACATGCTTCATAACAGCGCGTAACATTCGCTCTGTTTTCTCCGGCCGGACCGACCGGCTGGCCGGCGCAGGACCTCGGAAAAGCACGGCACCGGCACGTTGGCTTTCCTTTCCCGGCTCTTCGCCGCTTAAGCGCGTGCATTGTTACCTCATGGCGATTTGTTCTTGCCGTTTGCCTACACTGGCTTCGTGTGGCTTCTATTTCGGTGATCGCGTGAGCTAACCACATGCTGCCACGTAGAAATGCCTGGAAGGGGCGCCTTCGAGACGCTGCGTTCGCTGCTCTAGATCCGTGCGTTACGCGCTTCATAGTTTTATCTTCTTTTTTTCTGGAACATATCTCGTTTTTATGTGGTGAAGAAAGCAGTGGCTCTTTAGGTTGACCAATACACGTGCTAACAAAGTTGCCCTAGTTCAGTGAGGGAAAGGGATATTCAGTCCTGACGCCAGTGAAAATTTTGCCTGAAAACAGTAGGTGATTACACGGCAAGAAACAGCAAGGCAGAAAGTACCCTCTCGTGAAAGGGACTCAACCGCTACATATTTTTTTTCCTTTCTTTGACTAGCTTAAATGGAGTGGCTCGTAGGAGAGGAGTTTCTGCGGCGCAATACTCAATACGGCGCTGGTAAATGACACACAACGCGTTGGTCTCTACGCTTTCCGCAAACGAGATAGTAAAGTATACTCACGACATTTG
This sequence comes from Dermacentor andersoni, assembly GCF_023375885.2. Classification (NCBI taxonomy): domain Eukaryota; kingdom Metazoa; phylum Arthropoda; class Arachnida; order Ixodida; family Ixodidae; genus Dermacentor; species Dermacentor andersoni. The sequence goes on from NC_092818.1 coordinate 66,764,335, forward strand.
CGACGTCTATCCATACCTGGCCGCTTCTGTCATCCTCTCATAGCACTGAAAAAAGATAAGAAGAAAACTTGTGATTGCTTGTGTCCGTCAGATCAGCGCACATTTGGCCACAGTCACTAGCGACTGGTCAGTCACTACACAACTTACCTACATTTATGTTATTAGAAAAAGCATACCGTGTAATAAGTATACACAAAGAAGTTTCTTTTATTATTAGGATAGAAGAGCTCCTCGTCACTGGATGATCTTTACTTTTTTTACAAAGCACGTCGTTGAAGAAGTTTATGACTTAATAAGTGAACCATGATTAAGAGAAGAATGAGGTGCACATGAGCTTATGATTTACGGTCTTGTTTAAAGTCCCGGGAGAGAGAAAGCGAGATATGATTTAATGTGTGCTGCAGACCATTGCCTTGACATACGCCTACCATGCCAATCTGGATGACAAAGGCGATGCATGAAATTACGCACTCTCGAAAAATGCACACGCTCAGAACACACACAAGCAACAAGCACAAACGTTAACCGGCAACAAACGTCTGGTTCAAGCCAGTGTCCCGGAGGAAGGCTGATAGCACCCTCGTTGCGCGCAAGGCATAGCTGAGGTGTTGCAAGATCAAATAACATGGTTTCGCTCGAAGGAGCTGCAACGCAAATTTAAAGCGGATTTAATTCACCCGCTATAAGTGCGCAGACGCACGAAACTTGATACAAGCCATCGAACACGATTGCTTGTTACACATAACAAATGACATTCATAAGTGGAGAAAAAAAGTATGCAGAGGCTCCACTGCAGTTGTCTAAGTATTCGTAAGCATACCCCCAAATTTCAAGTTGGCCCACCCCTACATTTCGGTTGGCCCAACCCCAAATTTGAAGTTGGCCTACCCCCAAATTTCAGTTGGCCTACACCTAAATTTCAAGTTGGCCCAGCCCTACATTTCAAGTCGGCTCACTACCAAATTACGAGTTTGCCCACCCCAAATTTCAAGTTAGCCTACCGCAAATTTCAGTTAGCCCACCCCCAATTTCAAATGGCTCACCCCTACTACAGGCCTCCCCATCTATTTGCTATGAAGCCCTATAGCCCTATAGCGACAGTATGGGTATGCATAAATATGATAATATGGGTGTTCTTTCTGAACAGTCTATTTCTTTTTTCAATTGTTCCTTGTCGCTTATAAAGCTGCCAATCATCTACATTTACACTATTATGACTATTAAATGTTTTAACTTCGGAGATACAAGGCATTATACCTTTCGCGTGACAGACAGATTTTGCTGGGGTACTCGCCGAAGAGTGCTTACACATTGTAATCGTCTTTGACGTGGTGTACTTAGCCTACATACTTTTGCTCAGGGAATAAGTACGCTCAAACCTTATATGACAACTAGCAATGTGGAAATCACGTTTTGAGTTGACAATTCGAAAGCTCCCCACTGTCGCGGTGCATTAGACGACCGAGCAAGTTGAGAGCGCCACGCGATGCCATTCACCATGGACCGCCTATTGGGGGCGTGCTCCACCACTAGAAAAGCTGGCGCCTTCGTCGGCGTGACGTGGTATGAGGGATCACGTGGACACAGCGGCCGCGTCGGCTGCTTCGGAAGCGCCGAAGCGAGCTGAAAACGAAAGTTTAAAGTACCACCTTCGCTGCGGTTCTGATTAAGTGGGGTGGTTTTTGCCGCTTCGGGTGTGTGCCTGACAACACTTGAAAGATCTATAATATGTAGCGGCTGCCTTTGAAGGCTTCCAACATGGCAGGCTATGCTGGGTGCCGCAGTGCCGGAGTTGCGCAACGGAGCCCGGTGTCAGCCTTCACACGTACCCACAGGGCAAGAAGCTGCGTGAAACTTGGATCGCGATATTTAGAACCGGCAAGCAGCCATCGGCTACAACTCCGGTGTGCAGCAAGCATTTCCGCGAGGAAGATTTCCGATACGGCGTCGGGGCTGCGGCATTCGGTGAGTAGCAGGAAGTGCGCAATGAGACACTCGCCCGCGCGTGCAGCCCGGCTAATGTCATGAAGCTTTGGTCTATAGACTTGTTGATGCTAGATAATGGCAAGTTCACTGGATTGCACATAAAAAAAGGCATGACATGGACTCATGCTTGTGTATCACCAAACAATGACTTAATGTACTGGATTAAGAAAAAGAAGCAGCGGTAATTGCTCGCTGAGAAGACCGATAAATATACAGTGCGACGCAACATGAGAAATAATGATATTGAAATGTCCAATACTATAGAAGAAAAAAAAAGATTGAATCTTCACGACGGGAGATCATAAGTTCCCGCCGTAGGCGTCGAAGTCTCTAGTTATAAAAGAAATTATTTTTTTAACAGCTCGGACAGCGTCCACGTGGAACTGGTTGCTTGTGTACTGTAAGATGCTCATACACTAGGACCTAAGGCTCACGGCACGGTGCGAAAACGCGCACGCAGCGAAAGCGAAACATTATGCGTGGACATGCATGCAGGCGTGCAGTCGGTCACCGCCAACCCGTGCGATCACTGCATTGAGACTTCATTCCGTTAAACTCCATTTGGTCAAAAACGACGTACAGCGCGAAGCGCAAGGACTGCGAGAGACGATAAACACTGTCGCAGTCCTTGTCCTTCGTGCTGTACGTCATTTTTCTCATGAATTCCCAACTAACCCAAGCAATGACTCTAGTCCGTTTGGTTAAAATTTTTACGCAAGAAACCGGTTCGGGGGACTCCATCGCGGCAACTGCGCCCAGTGGGCGTTCACTGTACGTATTCGGTAACCATTCTGTTTGTTTTTTTTCTGTTTGTCCAAGATTATGATTTTGACAATAAAAAACTTCGTTCATTTTGAGAGTGCTTAGAGAAATGCCCAGGAGGGCTCCTGCGTGATGTTCTTATTGAGCGCCGACAGCCAAACCTATGAGGAGCGCGCCGCGTTATCCCTCGTATTACGCAAGTGAGGCGCTTCCGACAGATGGCGACTCCGTAAGTCCTCGCCTCCAATACTTTTATTGCGAGAGCAAGTACATGGACACGTCAGGCGAATTTTTGTCGTCGGCGTTGATGCAGCCGTGATATACTGGATAAAGTCCAGGTGCAATAAGATCGTGCCCTCAACGCTATATCCTGAGGGTGCGATGGAAGTCGTGCGAGGGTGAGCCGAGAATAGTCGCTTGGTGCCTGTCGTCTTCTACCGCAGGCAATCTTGAAGCTAACGTGATCAAGCACGTGCAATAGGGGTTGTGAGGGCAGTCAATCAGGCCTCTACTCCTCTATCCCGGTCGTGACCAGCAGATGGCGCTCGCCTCCGCGCATCTGCGGCAGCGGCGCCACCGTCCATGCGGCAGACAGAAAGAAAAAAGAACCAGAAAGCTCGCCTTCGCGCATAGCGTTCGCCGCAAGCGTTTCCCGGTAGAGATTACGGTTGCATAACCTGCAGTTGCCGAGAGGCGGCAACTGTAGCATACGAAGCAAGGAGTGACGTAACTGCACTTTCGCACGTAAATGTAAAAGAAGAACCTGCCTAGCAACTGAGTTGTGTTGTGGCAGTCCTACGGGAAGGTCACGTGTAGTGTGGACTCCTGGAGGGGCGTTCTGTAAAAGTCCACCCAGTGGACTTTTCATTTCGGCCGCTGCTGATGTGCTGATTGGATAGAGCTGTGCGAGAGAGGAGATGAGCGGCCCCAGCCAATCAGCGGCGGTTGAAATGGACAGTCCACTGAGTGAACTCTTACAGAATACCCCCCCCCCCCCCCCCTGAAGAGTAGCGTGCGTAATAGACGCAGAGAGAGAGTGGTTGACGGCATTTCTCTTTTCTCTGGGACACTACTTGTAGGTGAACGAAACGGCGGCGCAAGTGCAGTCGCAGGCCGTTGAAATGTCTTAGGCTAATAATTAGGTAAAGTGCTTGTGAATGTCGCCATGTGAAAAATTTCAAGCTACTTCGCAATGGGTAATCGTTCTAGTTGTCATTTACAGCTTCGCTGTCCAATTCGTGTACCTTCGCAGCGTGGATTGGAGACCAATCTTTCACAGCGGAGCTGTCTACCTTCCCGAACATTTTTTCAATGTCAAGCCTCCCGAGCCCTTTATGAGGAGGCAAAGCAAACCAGTAAGGCATGTGCTGACACCTGGCGTAGCAAGAGGAGAGCTAAAAAGCTACCCAATACATAGCTTCATGGAAAGAAAAATTCAGAAGCGTCCTTAGCTATCGCCTAAGTGACGCAAAGGCGAAGGCCTTGTAAAACATACTGTAATCCACCTTAATCGACGTTAATACGCCTTATTGCACGTTTATTCGCCTTAATGCACCTTTATTCGCTTTAATCCACCCTAATCCAATCATTATTGAATCAGTAATTAACTTTGCTAATCATTAATCAACCTCTATACATGGCTGGGCATACTTTGGTTCGCTTTTCGGCTTCCTTGGGTCACGTGACATTTTGTACCTTACAACGCGACCTTGAAACATCGACATGTAAAGCTTTTGCCTTAATTACTAGAGGGAACTCTGGCGCTAGTATCTACAGGGGCTGCAATCGGGGCGGTACAGCCAGCAAGGGAATTATGGGAAGTACATGGATTTGCCCAAACTTCGTCCTTCTGGCTTTAAACGTCTCTTCGACTTTATCAATTCGTCACTTTCAACAAAGTACTGCGCAAGAACTAACTAAAGAAACACAATTAAAATGACAGCAGCATTCCGGGCAAGTTGGTAATCCATTACTCAAATGATATTGCGCAACAAAAAATGACACAAACGACACGGACGTAAGAGAAGACCATACACCAAGCGCTTGGTGTGTCATCTTCTCTTACGTCCGTGTCGTTTTTTTGTTGCGCGATATCACTTGAGTAACTATTAAAATCATCCGCTGGCAGGATTGGAACACAGGAGCTCAAGCACAGAAGCCCGACATTGAAACCATTATATATATGTATACGCCACGGACGCGTGCATCGACAAGCGGCATAACGCCCTTACGAATTTCTTGCGGGCAAGCCAGCTGTCTTGAGACGCTTGGCGCGATTCAATTTCGACACCTCGACAGGTTGAGCCTCAATTAGTAGCGATTGTGCGTGTTCGCAGAGCATATTCTACAAAGGCGGAAGGGAAAATCTTCAGAATAGGCAAACTTTTACACTCAGTGGTGTGCTTTGTCAATTTTACAGCTCCGCTGGAAGCCCACATTCATAGACTGGAATGGCTGCAAATTTTTTTTTTGCCTTCTTTTATTGCGATCTAAATTACACGGAGGCTTGAGGCGCACTAGCGCCGTCGCCGTTGTCGTGCCGTCTCACTGTCGCCTGCGCGTGCACCGGTTTACAGTGTCTCACCAGCCACCAGAGAGAGAGAGAGAGAGAGAGAGAGGGCTCTTTATTAGAAAAACAGAGAATTTTGCCGGCGCGTATATAACCGCTGGCATGCTACTCTGTATAGGGATGGGGAATGGGATGAAAAGATTCCAGAAAAGAGTGGGAGAAAAAAAGGATAAAAGTAAATATGAAATGTCCGAGTGGACCTGATACTACCAACCTGATACCACCAACCATGCATCGAGCCGATTGAGCACCATCAACGGATGGTGCGTCCACTTCGCTTCGTAGTCTTTACTGCCAAACGCATACCGCGTCTATGGGAGACCCTCTAACCGGCGCATAGGCCGTCGACCGCGGGAAAATGGTCGAGCCAGAGCAGCGTTCTGCCTTCCGTTGCTGGCACACCCGTGGTCCGCCGCAGACACACTATAGCCACACTATCGCGGCCTCAGTGAGCTGCTGCATATGTACGCTGTTCTGAGCGGAACGCACAGTAAACGTCAAGCAAGTGTTATCTAAAATTTCGCTGGGAATACCGACAGTTAACTTGCCGTTGGTCTCATCTCGCACACTATCGAGATGCGATGGCTACAGTGCCGCCGGTGGCGCTTCTTGTCGTGTCTTTCGTAGCTGCCAAGGGCACGGATCATTTCGCCAAACAGTGCGTGCTACGCCATGCCAACGTGTCCCTACCGGGTATAGTTTTAACACCGTCTGAGGGAATTGAACGCACCACTACATGTCCTCTGCGATGTCTCTGATGACAACGCAGTTTTTATAATTATATTCCTGCTCTCGCCTGAGTATTGACGGAGGAAGCTGCAAAACCTTTTAAACCTTCTCGACTGACACCAACGAAGAAGTTGCGGCAACTGCACGATTCCTTTCTATGTCATTTAAATGTGTTTAGAAAAAGTTTATTTCAACAAGAGAAGATTCCACTACTGAGTCACAATCACGGTACAATTCCACAAGGACGATAGCATATACAATGTACGAAGCACTCTATACGTGGCACGTTTTGAAAGAAGTGTCAGAGTCTACACTCACTAACATATAACTACATACACCGCACACAATGATTATGTACAATGATGATGTGACTTTATATAGTTTTGTAGCGATGCTATGAGAGCTGTATATACAAAGATGATCAGGTATACGAGGGCAGACAGAAATCACGGGCACCTACATACATGTATATTCAGTGAATACTTTTGATGGCCTGGCTACTGAAGCAGGCTGGTCGAAAATTACGCCATACGCGTCGATCGTCCGCTGACAGGAAACGGTATGACCGCTGCCGAAGGAACTCGTCTTCCCCAAAAAAGAACAACTATACTCTGACAGAAGCGACAGTAGCTCAAAATTGAGCCTCTCCTGGAGCCTAAGCAGTGCGCGGCGACGATGTCCCGCGGCAATTCCCTCGCACCGGTTACGCCATAGACAAAAGGCCCCCGCCGCAATTAATAGTCGCGCAAAGCGGCCGCGTGAGCAGCGACCAGATGTAATAAAGCTCCAAGGCCACGGAATCCAGCATGCATGGCCCTCCAAAATACCTTAGAAGCGACGCATTGCACCAGCACATGCTTGTTGGATTCTAAAAGGGGGTAATTGGGACCCAGCGAAGATGAGACTATGCCCCACCGCTCTAGTCTCTTACGCGTTGGGAGCACTTGCCACCCTAGACACCACATGAAGTCGCGTAGGTGGTGTTACGATTGGCGTGTAACACCCCGGGCAAAAAGGATGCTCAAAGACCATGCCTAATCAAAACGGAGGATGGATCCCTAATTTGCTATTGTTGTCTCGAGTGGTTGTCGGTCTAGCAGGCGCCCCGCAGTGACTACAGGCCCCTTTGTGTGTGTGCGACTCTAGGGGAGAACCCTTTTCACGAACTGTACGACTCTAGGAGAGAACCCTTTTCACAAACTGTGCGACTCTAGGGAAACACCCTTTCCGCGAACTGTCCGACTCTAGGAGCGACAGGACCCGCGGGTTGCCGCCAGAGGAGGCAAGCACGTGAAACGTCGCCTAGGAGAAAGGATCAGCCGCCCATCCCCGACCAGACTCAGTGCATGTCGCGTGACGTCGACGTGAGCAAGATCCCGCCTACGATTTTAACGGGCCTATTTAAGCGGCTCCGCAATGTATTTTTCATTCATTCTATTATCTTCTTCTATATCCTTCCCCAACCATTGAATAAACGGTGCAAGTTTCGCACTAGAAATCGTCTCTTCCCTGCCTGGTCGCCATAGTCTACCGTACGGCTGCAGCCTGCCGACAACGCTACGCTACCCAATAGTAACGCTGGTCGAGGTGCGAGTAACCGGCGTCGCAACAGTGGCCAGGCAGAAATGGCGCCGTTATCGCAACCCACGACGCAATGTTGGAGTGTGCGCCGCGCGCTGGGGGAACTAGAGGAAGCAGTAGGGCTGACATTATATCCACAACAGGGTGTACGAGGGCGTCTACATCAGTACATACCTGTTGTACGTGGCGATGAAATGCCACCGCCGTAGAGTAAAATGCAAATGCGTTTAACACTTGTGGTCCACGCTTTAAATGTACGCCCGGAAGCATATACCAAATTTTTGTGCCAAGCAAAGTGTAGGCGAGTTCCCGCGCGGGACACTGGTCACGCTGTAACAGGCGGAGCAGAAATCGCAGAGCAAGCAGCCGCCAGCGGACAGACACGGATAGCTACACGAACCCACCGCGAGAGTGTGGTTGCTCAAGCGCCGCGCGACTGACCAATTCTGTACTGCCCGACCAGAAGAAGGAACCAAGAAGGGACTGCAATGACCTAGTAACCTGTAATGGTGGTTCTACAACGTGACAAACGTACCACACACGGCCGCAAAATACAGACTGTGCTAAGTACCGTCTTTATAATAAGGGTAAATCATACCCTTGAAGATCCTGAATGTTCCGCCTTACATCAAGAATTAAGAGCTACACAGAGTTTGATATGCCAGCATAGGTGTAATCGAGGCCTAAAAAGCGAATAGAATCGCAGTTTTGAAGACGGAAAAGATGACTTAGGCGTGTATGTGGGGAACCAACGAACAAATAACGCCATTTAAAAAAAAAATCAGCGCAGCACCTGAATGATTTCCGTCATCAGTGAAAATTCCAAGGCTACGGGATAAGGTATCTTTATTCCTGAGATACAATGTGATGTCATCGGCGAAAGCTGTCACCTTCACAACACCGCATCCGAGCAATGGGAGGCCGCGCACGTAAGGGGGTCTCAGTACCGAGCGTGCAAATTGCACCAGGCTGAGCACAAATAGTACTCGGGACAGAGGGAACTTCTGACGAACACCACGAGTGAATGGAAATTGTTCATTTTCATGACAATCAAGAAATAATGTACTTCGGATATTTGAATAGACATTCCTAATAAGTTCAACAAAATTGAATGAAAAGCCCAATGAGGTCAGCACATTAAATATTTAGCTATGTTCAAGGCGATCGAATGCCTTTTCTTGATCTAGTGAAAACAAAAAACCTCGTGCTGACCTGGTCAGCGTGTACGTCATTATGTCACGCGAAAAGAACGAGAGAATGTGTATGTCTCTGCCTGGGACAGAGCATGCCTGGTGGTGTCCTATTAATGAAGGCATCCGGCTTCCCAAGACTCAAGGGACAATAACTGTGAAGATTTTGTAGTCAACATTGAGAAGCCTGATTGGCCTCCATTCCTCTTGACGAACTGATCATGGATCGTGCTTAGGTATCAGCACAATCCGACCGTCGCGAAAGCTAGCCGGGAATTCAAAGTTCTCAAAGCAGCGGCTGATAACAGATAGGAAAGTGGCACCAATATCTTCCTAGAACGTTAGGTAAAACTCAACGGGTAACCCGTCCGGCCTTGGGGTGGAGCCACGCTTCATGGAAGATAATGCTGCCTTCACCTCATCAGCTGATGGTCGTGCACAAAGACGGTCACCTACCTCAGGTGGAATCTGAGGTAGCCCACTAACCATTGTACGAGATCCTCGAGAACCAGGGTCTATTTGCATAGTCGTACGTGCCATGTTTTCAAAATGCGTTACAAAGAGCGAATAATCGCACGCAGGAAGCGACGTAACAGGAAGTGCTCTTGGGGCCGCCGAACCGAATGCGTTCAGTTGTCTAAAACGCGAGTTTCTTGCAAAGCGCAAAACTTCAGGATGTGCACAAGCATTACGTTTGCATCGCCAAGCTGCAGCTGACAAAAACGACGCTGCGATGAGGCGTTGGAAACGCTTCCGTTGCTCACGCTGCCATGAACGCATCAGCGGAGTCAGTTGATTGACCCAAAGGGCAATACGGACCTTCGTGGCAGTATCCGCCGGTTCTTCTGACATACTTCGTCTGAGTGCACGACCTTCAACTGAACAATGCAGACGCCACTGCACCTTGAGCGCGTCCCATGACTCTGGGTCAGATCTAGAAAGAGAGCCGCGCAAGACTCTTGACAAGCAAGAGCGCGAGCGGGCATCATGTAGAACGCGGTTGTATAGACGCCATGGTTTTACTGATGAGGAAGCAGGGAAGCAAACTTCAAGCATGAGTGGTCTGTGATTGGAAACGCAAACAGGAGATCAAGGTAAAGTTTTCACATCAGATTGGGAGACATAGCTAAATTTCTTGGCACATATGCATGGTATAACCTGCTTGACGACGCGCCTCGTCACCTCGTTCTGACAAATGAAGAAGCATGAAAAAGTCTATATGTATCCAGCATCGAAAACTGCTGCACTAGGCGACGCAACTCCCATGCGTTCCAATCAGGGTGACTCCAGCCCGTGCCTTGCACATCTGCTCGCGTGTCTAAAACACAATTAAAATCCCCAACAAGAACCACGTGACGACCGTCCAGAAAATACGCATCCAGGTCACGAAAGAAAACACTGGACTTAATGACTTGAGTGGGCCCATAAATGCACAAAATCCGTAACCTAAATGAATATAGTACACAATCAAATACCAATATCCCACCTGTCCCATCATAAAAAACATGATGATCTCGCAAGAGAACTCTATTGGAAATAATAATACCGACTCCACTAGACCGGGCTGTCGCGAAAGAGAAAAAAAGTCTAGGCTGAAAGTGCGTTTATAAGCAAGAACATGTCCAATGGTGAAAAAATTTGTTTTTTTGCAAACACAGAATGTCACCATGTTTAGCGCCGGCCACGCTGGTAATTTCGGCTTGTCTTATAGGCCTTCGGAACCCCTGTGGGTTTATTTAATGAAATAATATTCAGGGTGTCACCACATTTAATTGAAAGTGTCACCAAACTGACCTGGTCGTGTTGTTCAAGTCGGCGCCCTGGGAACAAATCCAGGAGACATGCTCTACACACGTCACTTCATTCACCCTGTCGAAGAATGCCGAGGTTTTTTTGGCCGCTGTAACTCGGCGAGGCGATTCGGGGCGCCGCCCGAGCCAGAGGCTGACGCATGGGCCCGCTTTGCGTCTCGTCGGGCCGCCATTTCTTCGTCGAGTCCATCCAGGCTTGGCGAGAGTCTAACGTTGCTATTAACTCCGCGGCTGAAGCTGTTTTCGGTTGATGATGATGTCGGTAGTGGTAGGACTGCGGGATTGATGTCATCGCCGCCGACAACATCGGCAGCCGTGGCCTCATTCAGATGCAACGGCGCAGTGGCTTTTGCAGAAAAGTCACAAATCCGGTGGGGCGTAGAGCGTAGAAATCGTTGGGTCAGGTGTTTGAGCCATGTTTACAACCTCGGTGACAACAGGAAGATTGATGGCAGTAGCCGAAGTAGAGGCGTATCGGCCACAACATGCATGTCCTTCGCTGCTTGGGAGGCCAGCGAACATGGCGTATCGTGATTGCCCGAGCTGCATGTTTCTTGTTTGTCATTTGCCGACGCTGGTTGATGAGGTGTCAGGGCAATGTCTGTGGTTACGGCGTCACGCGCAGTCGCGACCGCAGCTGACGCCGACGGTAAGGGGGAAAAGGGTCCAGTAGCAAAGTACGAGTATGTGCGTCGCACAGGGCATGCGACCGTAGGGTGACCATCCCCGCAATGCCGGCAAGGATGGTCACTCCCGTCGCTTTCGTGGCCATGGATAGCACAACGGCCACGTAACGCTGCGGTGCACTGTGCACAGTAGTGGTCGCTGGAGCCGCATCGACGATGCACGCATTGTAAGCCGCGGTAGTCAAACGTGACGTTATTACCAAAGACTCGCAGGTAATTGATGACAGGAGTTGTGGTGCTCATCTCTATCCGAACAAAGCAGGTGCCCGTGAGCACGCCACATCGTCCGCTCATAAGACCAGCGTTGATAGATAGAATCTTGCTGTATAGTGATAGTGCTTGGACGAGGACGATCGCTCAGAACTAAGGACGGCAAGCAGACGCAGGTTACGTTGGTGACCTGTGGGCCGAAGGGAACGATAGGACAACGCTCGCCACCGATGAAAAGGCAGCCAGCATCGACGATTAGAGTCATGGAAGCAATGCTCTTGATGGTGACTTGGAAGTTGAGCCCTCCCATGTGCTGAACGCAGTAGACCTCAGAGAGGACAACTGTTGAGGCCGTCGCGTCGACGACGGTCTCTGGACCATTCGCCGTAGGGACAACAGCAACGAAGACTTGGGCCTTCAAGGGAGCCCACGACGTTGTGGACACCATGGCGTGAGAGGTAGACGTCCCTGACGACCACGCAGGCACATCAGCAAAAACTCTTGTCAGGGCAAATTTGATGGCTTACGGTCGTGCTGGTGTGTATAGAAAAAAGCTTTTTTGTGTTTAGAAATAGTTTATTTCGACAAGAGACGATACGAACACTGAGTCATTATCACGGCACAATTCCACCGGGACGATAACATGTAAGAAACGAAACACAGCACGTTTTCAACGTAAGTAATGTCCGAGTCCTCACGCACCAACATATAAACACGTATACCCACGGAAAGGCACAGTTACACACAAACTAAATGCCACATGTACAAAATGATTTTCAATATATACAGTGTACACAATGGTTATGTACAATGATGATGTGATAGAACACGTTGCACAATTTTGAATTGATGTGCACGAGATGTGTATAGACAAAAATGATCATGTATACGAGAGGACACACACACAGAAATCACGGGCACCTGCATTCTATGTGCATTAAATGAATACTTCTGATGGTCTGGCTACAAGAACCAGGCTGGACGAAAATTCAGCCATACGCGTCCATCAGCCACCGACAGGAAACGACATGACCACTGTCGAAGGAACTCTTCTTCTCCAAGGAAGAACAACTCCTCCGACAGAAACGACAGTAGCTCAGAGTAGAGTCTCTCCATAAGTGGAAAAAGAGCGCGGTGACGACGTCCCGTGGCAACTGCCTCGCACCGGTTACGCCATAGACAGAAGGCCCCCGCAGCAATTAAAAGTCGTGCGAAGCGGCCACGTGAGCAGCGACCAGATGTAATAAAGCGGTTAACTCCAACGCCACGAAATCCAGTATGCACGGCCCTCCAAAATATCCTGGCAACGACGCATTGCAGCAGTACATGTTTATTGGATTCTTGAAGGGGGCAATTGGGACACTGCGAAGATGGGACAACGCCCCACCGCTCAACCCTGTCCCGAGTTCGAAGCACTTGCCCGCGTAGGTGGCCAGGCAAAATACAAACAGAAATGGAGCAACATTTTGAGGTATTGTCACAGAGCGATGTGCGTTTGTCATAGGCTATATATCACAAGCATGCCAGCTGCTCAAGGAACCTGTGCTGCTTTAACGAAAATATTTCTTTAGTGCGTAAAATGATCCGGTTATTTAAAACAGCGACACAGTATAGATCATCCATCGAGTGCGCCTTTTATTGTCATTGCAAGAAATGGAAAGAGCAAGCTTGTTTTTGTTTCTTATAATTATTGAACTATATTGACACGTTGCAGTGACGGTGAGCAGCCGCAGTGCCACAAGGCAAGTCACGAAACTAGCCCCGTATTCACCACAAATGTTCCGCGACTCGAAGCTTTTCCCCCACTTCACCGACTTGAACACAGCGCCATCCCTCAACTGAAAATTCGCAACTCTTCTCAAGAATTTCTGTGGAGCGTCAATGAAGAGCACTTGTAATTTCTGCCCAGGGGCGGTGCTGTCATTAGCTTCAGAAATAAAACAAGGAAGAAGAAGCATGTGCTTGCGGCGGTAACGCAGAGGGAAACGATGGAGCATGTTTTATTGAAATGTGAAGATATCGGCCCAGCAGTCAATTTAGGCCCCTCTGGCCTCCCTGAAACCCTCGTGTTCAGTGAGAGCTGGGGGAAAGCAAGCATGTCCCAATTGAGACTAGTAACAGGGTAGTGGAAGATTGGTGGAATAAAAGTAGGGAAACGACAAAATAAGGAGGCGCACGAAAAACAAGGTTCTCACAGTTTGGTGATGCCACTTCTTCGTGTCTTTTTTGATATAGGTAGGAAATTAGGCAATATATTACTCTTACTATTAATATATATATATGTTACTATTGTTATATATTACCAAGAGCTTCGTGGCGCAACCCACCGCCCTGTTCAAAGGGGACGCTCATAGCATTCATTCATTCGTTCATTCATTCATTCATTCATTCATTCATTCATTCATCAATCTATCCATCCATCCATCCATACATCCATCCATTCATCCATCCATCCATCCATCCATCCATCCATCCATCCATCCATCCATCCATCCATCCATCCATCCATCCATCCATCCATCCATCCATCCATCTATCCATCCACCCATCCGCCCACCCACCCACCACTTAGTACATCCTAATGGAATGCGAAAGGATTTACCTAGTGAGACCTGTAGGTAACATACACCTTCCATAAGCGCTTGGATTTAAAGCGGACGGAAGCATCAACCGATCAGCAATCTAGATAAGCAAGAGGCTGTTAGAGTATTTGTGGAAAATTAAAGCAGGGAAGAGATTGATACGACCGGATCCGTTGAAGGCACAGATAGCGATGCAAGGTAGATGGATAAGCTTTGAGGAAAAGAAATATTATGGAGATGCATACAAAAATGCTTGAATGAAAAAATCCGCCTCCATTACACTCCGTGAATGTAGATGAACAGCTACGCTGTTGCCGACGTTACACGTTGCACATCACTACCACCACAAGCGGCGTACGTCACGCCTACACGGAAATGTATAGAAGTGCGGCATACGACCTCATCCTGGAAGGGCCTACGCCTAGCGCAAGTACGTTATCGAACTAATTCAATTTCTCAGAGTAAAATGTGCCCGAAAATTCGTAAGATGCAATTTACGGACAACCTACAGATGTGGTAGCATGGGATTGTAATTCGAATGTACGAGAAAACATTATTCCTTAGACGGGAATTCAAGCACAGAGCCTTCGAACGGCCGTTCCTTTCGTACGAGCAAGACCGTGCATCTGGACGCGAAAAAATTCCGAGCAACTAGAGGCTAACAGCTTCGCTGTAAAACTTGTACAGCATACCCGTTTCAAAGGAAATGCCTAGTCAATCATCATCATCATCATCATCATCATCATCATCATCATCAACAGCATCATCCAATCAAGGTGGAGCGTTCAGCGGAGGAGCGCTTTATAGTACAGGGGTAACTGTTTATTGGGCGAACCTGTGCCCAGCAAAACGAGTAACAGCCAGTACAACGATAGCGGCGAGCACACTAGCCGAAATCTGCGGCACAGACACGTCGGCTAGTGATCGAGCACTCCAGCGTAATCGCTGGCACTCGGGAAAGTTCTGCAAGGTATAACACGCGTCGCGTCGCACATCTAATCTGATTACAATAGGTTCGATGGCAACACAGACAACAGATAGAATCGGCTACAAGAATTGAGAATGTTCTTATACAGGTGCGACTTGCGCCGAGCGATAACGTTTGTTAACCTATGTTAACCGGCGTTAATATGTGTTAGCAGGTGAAAAGCGGGGAAAAGGAGCGGGGATTGCCGCGACGCCACGTCACCCTCTCTCTTGCTCTTGGAAGCCGGCGCGTGATCTATCTATCTATCTATCTATCTATCTATCTATCTATCTATCTATCTATCTATCTATCTATCTATCTATCTATCTATCTATCTATCTATCTATCTATCTATCTATCTATCTATCTATCTATCTATCTATCTATCTATCTATCTATCTATCTATCTATCAACCCCACAGGGCCTAGCTGCTGCGCGCGCCGGCCTTGGTGGCCGCTGCTGCTACCTCGGTCACTGGACGCGCAGGGCGGTGGTGGCATGCGGCGTTGGCACCGCAGGCTGCTTGCTGCTGCTTGCTGGCTCGGGCAGCACGTGCCGCTGTGGTATATTAGACGCAGCGCAAAGCTCGAATGACCACTGAGCGGCGCTCAATTGGACAGTAATGCTTTCGCGTTCACTGCTGATAAGAAGTGCGTAGATGTCCTCCGATTTCAACCACGCCATGTGAGTCTCTGCCGCGCTGCGGTTGGCAGCCCAGCTATAATAAATAATGAGACATTGAAGGATTCACAGAAACGTTGGGTTGCTGCGAAGGGCTATGACATGTACACGCCGCGGTGGCTTAGCGGCTGTGGTGTTGCGCTTCTACAAGGTCGCGGGAGCAAATCCCGGCCGCGACCGCCGCATTTCGATGGCGACGGAAAGCAAGAACGCCCGTGTGACGTGCATTTGGGGCACGTTAAAGCTACCCTGGTAGTCAAAAGTAATCCGGAGTCCCCCACCACGGCATGCCTCACAATCAAGTCGTGGTTTTGGCACGTTAAACCCCATAATCCAATTCAGTCCTATGACATGTGCCCGAGCATGACTAATCTTCTATAGCTGCATCCTGAAAGTACGTCCCAACAGCTCCAGGAAGCTATCGATGAACAAGGATTTCTGTCCTGTAAAGCGCTCATATGCTGTCGCCTAAATGCGCACATAATACAACGTGTGCAAGACGAAGAAAGAGAGAAAAAAATCTGCGCACAATACGGGACGCGAGCGGACCGAACTGAGCTTTGTCCCGTACCCTCTTTATTTTGTGACTTTTCTCGCTTATTTTCTAATTATCTTGTACCAATCATATCCAATTCACATGTCTTTGATATAGGCCATGTTTCATGTATCTTTTTCTTTCTTTTTCCTATAGGCATTGCCTGTGGAAGTGCAATTGACCGTCTGCAAGCTGATTATCTGAAGACGCGGACATTACTTCCGCCATCAATGACAATGTATTGGTAGTTAATTAAACATATCTTCTAATTCACTTCTAAATTATTCAACATATGTTAGGCGCTGTAATCGCGAAATTCAGAAGTTAAATCACGCTTGCTTAGCACAAATCCCAGGACTAGCGCCACTTCTGTCATATCTATCTCCAAAATGTTGTACGAAAGACATTGGCGTTTTCTAAGGGTCCGCGATAAAGTACTCCAACGCTAACGCATATTTTAGCCCATTTTGGTAATGAATATGTCGAAAGTTATGCAAGCCTGACGATTTCTGTTAAGCAAAAATGACTGCAACAGTATGCAGCTGAAACTTAATTTCATGAAATGAATACATTAAAAAGTTTAGTAGTGAACAATTTTTTATTTAGCGACACAGAAATTACAAGCTGTCGTGAAAGTAATCTGTACCACTTCATGTATTGCCCCTGTGCAGGCCGACGACATACTTTACCTTTCGCACCTACGATTAAAAGAAAATTCCCTCGAAACAACAAAAATAAGCAAAAAGTAAGGAGCATTTAACAGACACAAACACAGTACCGATCGCAGTGATAGAGAAACATCACACACTGACGTGCATAAACACATGCGCAATCATTAGCTGCGAGACCACGCGATCACTGCGTAAATTCATCATGGGCTTCGGTTTTACAGACAGCGTCCAACACGAGCACATTTTATATCTTATTCTCCCAACGAATGCTTCTTTCGCGCAAGAAGCCGGTACGGCGGACCATGCCGCGACATACGCATAAAGTGACTGCTCATCGTACTTTATGAAAAACAGAGTCTTCAAAGCGGTTGGTTCTTTCAGTTTGCGCAGGACCAGTAATTTGGTAGCGAACAACTCCTCTCACTTAGAAAGTAATTTCAAGTTCAGGGGGGCGCCTGCGCAATTTTTCAATTGAGCGTCGACAGACAAGCGATGCGCGCCGTATTACGTCATCGTCCACCGGGTGCTTCCGGTAGGTGGCGCCACCATATGTTCTCGCATACAGTCCACAATGTCTGTCTTTTAAGGCAACTGCGAACTAATAATGCTAATAGAGCCATGGAACAGAGATCAAATATTTTGACAGAGAGAGAGACAAGTTTAATGATGCGAAATGCTGAGAGGTGGGCCTGAGGTATATTCCTCTAGCCAGCTACTCGGCATTGGGGGAAGGGGAAGAGGGAAAGAAAGAGGGAAGAAAGAGGTGCATGATGAGTGACGATGACGATAGAAGAAAGATGTAGAACACATGGCAACCAATTTGGCATGCTCAAAGTCTGCAATCCAGGCCCGTAGTTTTTAAAAAGTTCAGTAATGCCTGGATGGCCTTGAAACTCGATTGAGCATCTGGATAAGGGCCTAAAATAACATCCTCCGAAAACGGTGCGCTGTCGAGACGCGTAAGGTCGTTGTCCAACCTTTCACGCTCTTATCCCCCGCCTTTCTTTAAGCCAATATTGACGACGCCTTAATTCGCCTTCTAACGATATGCTCATCCGACACGCATTCAAAAAGTGACCAGTATTGGTCCAACAAGCGATGACCGAGGATGGAGCCATCACTTCGGTAAGGTGACTTCGTAATGCAAATCCGTGTCACCAGGACCTGTCATAAACTAAACAAAATGGTTCTGCAAACGCGTTAAGGACGTCTGCTATTCGGCTGGCGCTAAGATAAGCAATACAAATATTTTCATTCTTATTAGAATTACACTATTACACTTACACTACTAATTACACTATTACACTATTACACTTTTACACTAATATTATAATTACACATAGCATTACACTATTACACTTGCACTATTAATTACACTGTTACACTATTACACTATTAGAATTAGACCGAAGCTTCATGCATTTCTAACAGTCTCAAGATTAGAATTTGTTGGGGAAGTGTTGGCGGAGTGGTCAAGATCATATATAGATTAGTTATAATGAATCCATAAGCGTTAAAATTATTTTTCCGTTCATCGGTGCCATATTTCCGCGTTTTGCTGGCGCAGGCTGTTAAGACAGTAAGCCAATCTATGCTGCGAAGACAACCAACAAGGGATTTAGGCGCTTTAAACGTTTTATAGGAAACGTACCAGGGCTTCCCTCAGGAGGGAGTGCATGCCATTCCCTTGACTCATTTTTATCGCCATCCAAGGTATCATTAATCACATCTGAAAATGTAATTTAAAAGAAAACGTATAGAGTGCAGCGGTAAGGTCATATTGATTTCCCACTGCTTCTTTGTGCTTAGATGCTTTCCTGCCTTCTTTGAATACTGCTCGAATGGAACGAGGAAGGCGATACTTGACTGCGAAAACTAATCAGATGTCGTCTTTATTAACGCACCTGGTCTTTGTGTTGTATAAGCGCAGGCTTAAGGCTCTAGGAAACCCGTACAATGTGCTTAATTTACCTGATGCAAGTTTGGAAATGGCAGAAAGATGAGAACTAGCCTGCTATTCCGTGCCGCGTAGTGGCTCGAACGTGGCGCTCGCGTTATTGCGCACTGTGCTTAAGGTACGTTAGCTATACCCTAGAATAAAAATTCGTCCATGTAGGGGCGTCTGCGTAGTGCAGGCGTTGGGTGCACTGCGATTCCATGAGCACCCGAGCTCATGAGGAGTGGACCCCCTTGCACCTAGCCGTGTGGTTAGAAGGAATACTGGTGGTGGAGCCAATGCTGAGTGCTAGGACCTTTAAGGCCCCTCGGCGGAGGCAACACAATTCCACCCTACATTCACGTACGTGGCACGCCCGCACTCACCCGACCGGGGGAAATCGACCATCGTCTTTTTTTTTTTGCTTTTTCTTGTACCTCTCGAGCCTTTCTCCTTGCTCTCTTCTTTAACATCTCTTCTGACAAATTTCCTTTTTATTCGTTGGGGTTGCCACGTTTCCTTTTCTTTATCTTCAGTCCCTAATTTCCCTGCTGCTAGGGCTAACCTTGCGTGGACAGCCAGTCTTGGTCAACCGATTACAGTGGCACTGCACAAATGACGTGGTCTCGTCTAGTTTCCAAGACGGTCCCCGTCGACAAAACTGGCTCGATGTTTCGCGCTGCTGCCAAAAAAAAAAAAAAAGAGAACATCTGGCCTACAGAATATCGGACTTCCCTATTTTATTGTCATAGCAATTCTGCGGAGATTCGAAGCTCGCTCGCGCCGTTGGTGCCGCGGCTGCCGTGCTACGCCGGTATCGACGTTGCATGCGTTGCCCACGTGTGGAGGGTTAGGAGGCCTCAAGATATGCGCAGTGCGTTTGGCCGCAGGTACGAGGAAGCCAAGTAAACGCACTGCCACACTCCACTCAATCGAGTCGGCAGCGGAGCGACAGTATTCTGGATTCCGCTGCTGACATGAGACACCTCAAAGAACTGAATCAGTCCACCTCAAAGAGCTGTGCCCTACATGCATGGATACTGCTGGTAGCCATTATGAAACGCATTATTAGAGCCCAACAAATGGACTCAATATCGACACCTGCGACTCAGAGGGACTCCAACAGCAACAACTGGCTCTAAGGGTCGTTGTGAAATAAAGTTTCTCTCTCTCTCTCTCTCTCTCTCTCTGTTGGCGCGAGTGTTGTGCGCACGAATATTGAGTTCCTGCTAAGCATCTGTGTGCATATCTATCCAAAGTGCGCATGCAAGTTTGAGCGGAACGGACAGTATAAGTGACAATCTGAAACTACCTAGTACTCTAAACGCCGACAGTGTGCCGTTTACCCGCCGTGGTTGCTTAGTGGCTATGGTGTTGGGCTGCTGAGCACGCGGTCGCGGGATCGAATCCCGGCCACGGCGGCCGCATTTCGATGGGGGCGAAATGCGAAAACACCCGTGTACTTAGATTTAGGTGCACGTTAAAGAACCCCAGGTGGTCAAAATTTCCGGAGTCCCCCACTACGGCGTGCCTCATAATCAGAAAGTGGTTTTGGTACGTAAAACCCCATAATGAATTTTTTTAATTAGTGTGCCGTTAGTCTTATCTCGTGCACCATCTCGGTTACAGTTTAAGAACTACAAGGTTATACGCACGATGTCCAACTGGAACACGATTCGCACGGATCACAAAAAACTGTATTGGCCCGTAGACACGCGTACAACTGTGGTATGAATATAGAGCACGATATAACCTATCGCAGTTGCAATACATCGTACTTGATATAAACGAAGCAGGTGCGCAAACAAAAACAGTAAACGATGACTGCTTGACACCGGCTTCGCCACTTCCACTTAAAAAAAAAAAGGAAGACATTATTACCGTGTACATGCAAGAAAAATATTGTGAGCCTCGAATTTATGAGTGGTACCCGGGGCACACACAAGTACAGAGAATCTACTCACGCAAACAGAATTTGGGCATCATTCTGGCTGTAGGAAAACTTTGCCTCGAGAGACGGTTAGGTACCTAGTGGACCAGGGGCGAGGAAACTCAGGTTCAGCGAGTTTGAACAGCTGTTCTTCTAGATGGGCCGATACTATCACCCTTAGTTTGCGCACTCTGGGGTACATTGCTTTGTTTGATTGCCGAAGTCGTTCTGCAATGTTGAGGAACATCTCAAAACGTAGCTAGCGCTGTAGTAGACGAGACTTGCAAATCGATCTCGCTATGGTGGTGGCCGCATGATGGCCGCATGATGGATGCTCCAAACATTCTTTCGACCAGCTTACTGAAGCTAACAAGAAAATGTATTCACCCATAGGCACGCGTACAGCTGTAGTATGAACGTAAAGTACAATATAAAATATAGCAGTCCTGCAGTGGACATAAAATAGGATGATGATGATGAAAGCATAGCACATGTAATACATTATACTTGATATAAACGAAACCGATCAGCAAATGAAAGAGCTGAGGCAGACTCTAAGGTTTACTTCAAGCGGTTGAGCGCGTGCAAAACAGCTGCTTTCCCCCGTACAGACCGGACTTTGTGTCGCTGGCTACAGGGCGAAACCTGAGCGTCAAAGTTGAAGTTTATGGGAGATATTCATTTCACTGCTCAGCCATAGCCAGCGTTTTAGCTTGAAATATTGAGCGTTTATTTTCCAATTAGCCTAGCATTTGCATTAGCGGAGGAAATTCATTAAGCTGTAAGCGGACTCGACTAGGCTCGGCTTTCTTCCAGAGGTGAAGGGCTAATGCACTGTGTATTTTTGGGAGGAGCTTGCTTTAATTCTTACGTAGACCTCCACCCGAGCGTCACCGACGCGAGGCATCGCTTCTGTACCAGCTGTGCTTGGGAGTGGTTTTCCCGAAGGCGTACACTACTTTGATTGGAATGAGTGACTGTGCAGCACGCGATGCCTGTGGCGTGGAAGAGAACATCGAACATTTATTGTGCCATCGTCACCGATTTCAGTCGGAAAGACAAACATTATCTATCGCATTACGGCGACTGGACGATCGGCCGTTGTCCGTGCAGGCGCTACGTGAAGACCGTCCCCATCACTCGTCGGCCCACAACGCTATGAAGGCACTTTATTCTTTCTTGAGGGCGACTGGCTTATGTGAACGCCTTTGACTCGCTCAGGCCCTCCGCGTGCGTGCGCGATCTCACCTCGGCTTTCCTCCCTCTCTCTATCTTATCTTTCCGTTCCCTCTTTCCCGTCCCCCAGGGTATAGGGTAGCCAACCAGACGCATTTCTGGTTAACATTTCTTCTCTCTTTAGTTCCTCCTCCTCATCCTTGTCACGGACTATAGATGCGACGCCTATAACGCCGCGGCCGGCGTTCCTCACCGAGCCAGCCTTCTTGAATCTACCAGCAGGGCGCTGTTCCAGCGTGCGTACGCGGCAAATCGTCGTTCCTTTCTTTAGATCACTATCATCATCATCAGTTGCCTCGCGTCCGGAGTGTGCTCCACGTCGCCTCCGCGTCGTGTTCGCACACAGTGGCAGGATCTCGAGGGCGACGCTAAACACAGCTATCGCTTTGGATGCTCGATGATAGTGGTCTAAAGAAGGAAATGTGCAACCCGGTGAGGGAGCACTGCGAAGCGTGGTCTTGGTGCGAAACTGCGAATTCTTTAGAGAAAGGATCGCGGACGCCAGTTGAGTTGGACACCAGTAGTCGCTTTTCTATACGGCCGCAGCAGCGCGGTCCACCTGAACGATTCCCGCTATTACGCATGGGCGGGGCAACAATGAACGTTTAATTATCTTGGACCGCTTGTTTTGTTTTTTTCCCTATTGAAAGGTGGCCGCAGTTGCCTGGAATAGAACACTCCTACTCATTCTCTGCAGCAGCAAGGTATGGCTGCTGAACCACCTCTATGTGTAACGCAGAAACAAGCACGACTAAGATAAGAAATGGCGCACGGGGCTCAACATCTCCGTACAGATTATTCTGTGCCTCTTTACTTTTTCGCCTGTTCTGCTGCGCAACATTTAGACGCCACTCCAAGACGACACGCCAAAATCACTATCTGGCCCATTCCAAAGCATTGACGCCAAGAGGACCCGTAATAAAGCAAACACAGTATGGACACTTGTCACACATAAGTGGAGAAATCAGGGTGCTCCAGTGACCGGACAGGCGTACCAGAAATTGCCATAATACAGAACCATCGCCGCACACGAGGGAAGCTTGTCCAAGAACATTAACATTTTAAAATGTTAGGCGGCTTTGCGACAACATCTACTCTTTTTTGAACAACACTAGCTTCATTGATTGATTGATTGATTGATTGATTGATTGATTGATTGATTGATTGATTGATTGATTGATTGATTGATTGATTGATTGATTGATTGATTGATTGATTGATTGATTGATTTTACCGTCCCAAAGCGACACTAGGCTATGGAAGACGCTTGCAGTGGGCAGCTCCGTATTTGTTTGATCAGCTGCGGTTTCTTAACGTGCCCGCCAAACACGGTACTCCAACGTTCTTGAACTGCACCTCTATCGAAACTGTGGCTGTGGCCGCTTCGGCCCTGAGTCGAACCCGCGACCTCGTGCTCAGGAGCAGAAAGCTGTAGCCACTGAGTCACCGCTGCCGGCGTGTAACCTACAGTTTCCCAAGAATCGTAAAACGTCTTAGTTCATGAGAAGTCGCTAGACATAGCATACATAACATTTGGCGATGGCTAAAGCCTCAGTACTGCGGGGTTGATGGGTGTTTCACAGAAATGATGTAGCGAAGCGCTTCTGCGTTGCACCGTATATGAGTGAGCGTCAAATGGTATTCGAACCCGATACCTCTAGAACAGCAGCAGGACCCCTTAGCCAGTCCGTGACGGACTTGGACCGAAATCGCTGCAAAATTGTGCGCATTATTCGTGTGGAGAGCTACACGTGGGCCAGCTATAGCCGGCACCGAAGTATGTAGGCGTGCTTCGTGAAGGGCCCCATATGCCCGCCCCGGCAATATTATTCTCTTTTCCTGAGTCATGATTATGACGTACACAATTCTCATTATTCTTTATCGCTGCACCACCGTCGCGCCGCATGATATTGTGATCACTGTACCATAGCAGGCGTATAGTGAAAAAGGATCCGAGTCTGGGGAAAAAAAAAAGATAAAGTAAGAGATACGCGCGGACTCGAACAAGGAAGAGACAGTTCAAAACGAGCAAGTGATTTGTCACAGGGTTTACGCAACAACCTTGCAGGTCACGACGAGAATGGGACAAAGCGAGTCGACAAAGCGCGAGAAACAATCAACAGGCGGACCTGCCTGCTGCAACCGGAAGTGTGCTTTCCTGCTTAGAAAGGAAACGACCATTCTCAAGAGTAGTTCGCGTGTCAACGCACCCTTGCAACCATTCGAGGCTTTCTCGAAAAAAACGGAATGTCTTGGGGCTTCAGTGGGACACCTAAGCCGGTGGTTTTCAGTCCATGCGTGTCCGCAACTCTTTCTGCCCCTCCATGTTTCGGTTCGTGATACGCAGCTGCAACTAAGCGCTCTTTTTTACCCGCCGCTGACAGAACATATTTTATTTCGCCGACGGAATCATCACGCTTGCCCGGAGGTAGTTGGAAGGGAGAGGGGGGGGGGGGGGCAAAGGGGTCGGTTGTTGGAGAGGTCAATTTATATTTTACTCGGCGAACAATCACTCACCGCGTGAGCGCGCTCACTGTCTTGTTCTTCCGGTTGACCTAGCTTTTGCCAGTTGAACCTTTTCTTAGCGTTTTTTTTTCTTTCCCCCACCTCGAAACGTTCCGCATTTTTCCATTTGGCGCCTTGTTCGTGTCCCTTTTTCTGGTCTTCCTTTCGTTCTTTCTTTCTTTCGGATGTAATTCATCGCGAGCCGCTATAGTCCCCGTTATGCGGCCCCTCACGTCAGCGTCAAACCGCCCCGTCACGTCGTCTTAGTCCTTTCTGCGCTCACGTCCTCGCTGTGACGTCGGCGGCCCTCGAGTGGCTGACAGTAGCCAATCACACTCTCCTCGGGCACGCAGCGCATAGATCAACGACTTCGCTGCTCTCGCGGATAGCGGTTACGCCCGTTGCTGCTGTGGCGGAGGAGAAAAATAAAAATAGCCGGGAGAATTCGCAGTTCGAGCTCATGCCGGAACGTTGCGCGAGAGATGAGCCCTACACTACTCCTACACGCCGGGTGCCGCAGGGTGGGCGCTTATCAGGGTCTCTCCGTCGAGCTTGCTTTGATATCTGGGTCGCCCGGCCGTCTAGGGCGTTCGCCGGCGGAAGATGGCCAGCGAGAAAGCGCCGTTCAGAGCATGCGCAGACAGAGCCCGTCGCGGGAGGGAACGAAACGCCTAAACTGCACTTACGCGTCTCCACGTGCGCGATGTTCCCGCGACTTTGGTTAGTATCGCACCGAGCACTTGACTATAATGCCTGAGGGGCCGCGGACAGGTCATGTTCTTTCCGTATTAAACGACACGCATTTCTATGTTGTCCGTAGCAGAAGATATGACAAAAAAAAAATTGTGGTTTAAGCGTTTTCTTTATAGGGACTGTTCTTGAACGGTGGCTTTCTCCAACCGTTAGAAAGAAGGTATCATACGCTGCGCAGATTTTCTTTCTTTTTCTGATGGGGTGCAATCTTGCTTCAATATATTCATAGTACGTATGTGCGTTCGAACTTATTTACTTTTACTGGGTACTGAGCGCGCATGTATATTAACATGGCTTTTATTCATCCTTTTGTAGCTCGCTCTTAAGTCTGACACCAACCACATCATCCGGCATTTAGTTCTTAATTATTCTATGTTTATCAGCATTTATTTCAGTAAATTTCATCCCTTATAAGACCTTAGCCCATACGTGAGTGGTATGAAGTCGCAGAACGCACGTGTCACCAACCTGTCCGCCTGATATACTCCTGCTAAGTATAAGAGCAACTGAACGCTGATTGATACCGTGGTGGTAGGCTGCCTAAGTATTCTGCCTACTTGGGACTACTTAAAGTGCTCCTAGGGAAACGCACAGGCACTTTATATGTTCTCATCCGAGCCCAGCCATTTGCCACAGTGGCATGAATCTCATCTCTCGACCTCCAGCTCGTCATGCTGTTTCGACAGTGTAACGAATTGTCTGATGGCGTTCCAGCGCTCAAGGAACGTGTATGCCCAATTAATCACTCGTCGATGCAACGCCGTGTCTGCCCGACACAAAATGCGACCACATCTAAAAGGAAGTTGATAGACTACGCCCATACTGTATTTTGCAAGCTTCATGATATGATTTACATAAATCGGTATTACGTCTTTTTATTCCAGTTGAACTGGTCTTCTTTTCTCTGCATGGCAGCGCATATCTTTCCTAATTTATTGTCCGCCGTAAACACAACGCTAACCCCGTGTCAACTCTCTACTGTCTTAAGTCTATTTGAGAGAAAGTGAATGTAACGTACACGAACGACTCTCTTCATCTTACTCTCAATGCTTACTGCAACCATACGCAATCTGCAAGATACGACGTAACTCTTCATGCGTTCCGAAAAGGAATCGTCATGTCCAAATAGTTACCTTTCGCGAGTCGTGTCGGAAATGTTCGTATTGAAAAAAAATGTTGACAACGTTGAACACTGTGAACCAGGCATGCACTGAAACGTTTCTTGCGCCGCGTGTCAAATTTCGCACGAGCCTATCTCGATCGCGACGCGCAGCTTTTCCTCGTAGAAAAAAAAAGGAACGTCGCTCGGAGTGACAGTAACCGAAGCAGGAGAAAGGAAAGAGCTTGATTTTTTGTTTCCCAGTATAGGCGGCGTCAAAGCGAAACGACGTCCGCAGACGCTCTCCCGACGCGAGTTACGAGTTGGCCCTAATCTGACGCGTCGACGCCCAGGGAGCGCTGAACGAGAACTCGCGCTGTCTTCTCGCCGCACGCGCGCGTGTTCGCGAATATATATGTACGTATAAAAACAAAAACACGAGACGCATCACGTTCAATTACTTTCGCGCCTACGTGTGCCGGGGGCGGCTGTCGGAAGAGCGGCTGGCTGAGTGCTCGCGGCCGCGATGCTCTGTGAGTGACGTGCGGGGTCGTTACGCAGCCCGACGTCAGCGCATAGCAATCACGAGCTTAATGCGCGCGTAGAGAGCGAAGCGGCGGCCGCGACAAACGCGGTGATCGGTTGCGAAACGTGTGCGGTGTGCAGGGTTTGCATTAGACCGTCAGTCTGCATCGCGTTGTTGATGCAATAGGCCGCCGGCCACGAATCACTTTCCTTCCAAAAATAGTGCACAGGTAACTGCGCAGAACGCTATACAACGCAATGGATAGATCTTGCGAGAACTGTTGCTTGGGTATGCCGTGGAAGCATGACAATGGACGACAGAGTTCCCAGTTTTACCTTTTTTACCAACGTCTTCTCGTTACTGTATTTATTGTTATCCATGCGCTTACTGTAGAAACAACCGGTTCTTGGTTCATCCCCCATTATGCGCCTGTGTACTGCGTGCCGTGTTTAGGGATCGCTACCAGAATCGTCATCGTTGGCAGCAAAACATCAAATGCTAAGATTAGCTCTGTTGTAGTAACTGCCCTTATAAGCAATACTATCATTAAGTGTTACCATTAAGCGAGGCCGATGTGTTCTGTACCAGCCTGCAGCAGTTCGACTTGGGCTAGTCGGTACTTCTTTAATGAACTCAGTAACGGTGCGCAAAAACTTCGTATCCGTATTTCCTTCGACTCACTTTGCGCTGTTACTGCGTTAATTCAGCATGTGCTTTTTATTCGTGCTGTGTGCTACGCAGTATACGAATCGGTGAAAGTGAGTGACGGAGCTGAGCGCGCACAGATGCAGTCCCGCTGCAGGGGGGATGGGGCGAATCGCTCCGCTCTGTGACTCGTGGTGCATGGTACTACGGAACTGGCCGTTGAACAAGACACTATACGGCGATCTTACGCAGCAGGATGTGAAGCATTGTGCTCTTCCACTCGGAGTTGTCCCTTTCTTTATAGAAGAATCAGAGGCCACTCATCGCATCACAGCCCCTGCAGGCTATGCAATTTCGTATTCTCTCTTTTCTCTTTCTTTCTTTTTTTTTACCGGGAAGTAGCAAGGACACATCGCCTCCCTCCTTTGACACTGCACCTTTTCTTACTGCTCACCGCATTCTCTCGAGCTTCGCCAACCTGCCGTGACAAGTGGCAATTTCGCAACCTTTCTCACGGACACCTCAGATGTCCGTGCAAGTGATCCCAAGCTATATCCTAGTGCCGGTTAAAAATAACACCTTGGGCGAGAATAAGATATGGTCTCACACCGGTACCGACACACGGCAGCTCGCGGTGGACCGAGCGAGGAGTGCAATCGCTCGTTGAAACGAGCCGCTCGCGTGGCCGTTCAACTCGGCGTGAGAGAGAGAGAGCTGCCGTTCGCTGCGTTGGAACGCACGAGTGGTTGGCACATGTAGTACAAACGCGCTCGCTCGAGCATTTGGACATATAGCAAGCGGCGCTAGTTCTGACCTTCTGCGGCGCGCTCGCTCGAAGGACGACGAGCGTGTAATGGTGTGGCTCAGAAGACTATTTTTTTTTTCTAGGCCACCGTAGGTCACGCGAGCCGAGCTGTTTTGCTTTATTTGGAACGGCTTAAGGCAGAAGAACATACACGTGCGAATCACTGCCATGAAAGTTGAAGCGAGAGGCTTTCCTTTCGGTTAGTACAGTGTTAACATTGGAGCCGTTACTGAAGACTGAGCGCGCTAACTTCATAAAGGCGCATGTTTTCACTTTCTTCTTCTTCTTCTTCTTTTTTTTTTTTTTTTGTAGACAAGAGCAGGCGCTGTTTACCGCACAAGTCCCTTAGCAGGAACGAAGCTAGCTGTAGCATGGAGACAACTACAAACGCGGTCGTACCCTAACCTTAACGTGCTAAGTAAAATGCACCCCACACTATATAAGGACAAATAATTAATAATTTAATTATGGGGTTTTACGTGCCAAAACCACTTTCTGATTATGAGGCACGCCGTAGTGGGGGACTCCGGAAACTCGGACCACCTGGGGTTCTTTAACGTGCGCCTAAATCTAAGCACACGGGTGTTTTCGGATTTCGCCCCCATCGAAATGCGGCCGCCGTGGCCGGGATTCGATCCCGCTATATAAGGACAAATGTCCATGGTGCAATGAGAAACCCACATTATACCTCATAACATGGGCATGTCAACAAGCTGACGTAGTTTCAATCATATCACACCCAAGTGCGGAGCAATGGAAGGAACTGCTGTCCAGCGACAGCTGCGAACACCAGCTAGGTCTAGCTTGCGACGTGCACGACGGACAGCAGAGGCCAGCGGTGCCCTGGACAGAGGGCAGCCGACCATTGCGATAGAGGACGGACGAAGCAGCGGATGAAGACCCTCGGGGGAGATACAAGGAGGAAGACTCCCCCGAAGAATCCGCCCCAGCCGCACAAGAACGCAATTGCTAGAGCTCACCAATGTTTCCACCCACTCACTCACCGCAAATAACGGCAAAATATGGGCTATCGGGGTAGTCTTTGCTATACTTTTGTCGCGTCTCAAGGTAGCAACGGGTTTGTTAGAGCTTGCGCTAGAAGAATCGACCTTTTTCTTTATTTTTATTTGAACATATTGCAGCTCAGAATGCGTTATTGCGGCAGTAGGTACACAGTACAAGATTACAAAAGTGCAAGTTTCCAATAATGGGGACATTTTTTCGAGTAACAAAATAAGAAATTATGTTTAATATAGAGATACGGCTACGAAAAGACATTGCCATCATATTCGATGTAAATTTTATTTAGTGAAAGAGAACTAAGATCGCCAGATATAAAATTCCAAGGGTAAGCGCTACGCGGAAAGAAAGTGTATCCAAGTGCGCTAATATAACCGTAAAGCGATTGCAGGTTATGCTCATGATAACTAAGTATCGAAGAATGTTTAGTTAATTATTTGAAAGCTGACACGGGCACAAACTTTCCAGAATCTATTTCACGACGGGTACAGAGCTATGCTAAGTTTATGGATGGAAGAGCAGATTATTGGCATATTATACGCTTGAGGCCCAGACATCATATTATACATGTGTCATCCGCCGTCACTGTTACACGTTGTTGGCTACGATGCCGATGTGGGTTTGTTTCTGAGCCGTATTGAATTGTGACAAAGCCTGTCGGGAACTCGGGGACATCGATAGAAGAACTACAGAGGATAGCTCTATAAGAAGCCAGCAAACACTGACACCAAGGACAACATAGGGGAAGTTACTTGTGCTTACTAAATAAAATAAAGAAACGATAGAATAATGGAAATGAAAGCGGATGAAAAAACAACTTGCCGCAGGTGGGGCAACCTTCGCATTTTGCGTGCGATGCTCTACCACTTGAGCTACCACGGCGCCGCTTCCCTATCCACTTTCTTGTGTATTTGTGTTTCCTAGTAGAACCCCGAGAGTGTTAGCCAGCGCCACCACTCACAGACCTTGGCGGCGGATGTGGAATTTATCGTTTCTTTATTTCATTTAATAAGCACAAGTAACTTCCCCTATGGTATCCTTCGTGTCAGTGTTTGTTGGCTTCTTATGATATGACTAATAAAAATCGGGCCCCTTGGTTGACCCCCTTTCCTCTCGTTCAGAGGATAGCTCTAAGATGATAAGAAAAGTTACACAGGCAAAATCTACCGTTCTTCCGCATCGCGCGGCGCCAGCTTCACTTTGTGTCAGAACTAAGGTCCACCACTTCAAGTTCTTTTATAAATTGCCGAACGGTCACTTCAAGGCCTTCGCTGATGTGAAAGGAAAGAGAAAAGTGAGCCAGAAGCATGACGCAATGTATGAGGAAGATTTATGTCATACGAATTAGTTTTGCGGTTCTATGGTTGCCCCCCCCCCCAAAAAAAAAAAGAAAGAAAGAAATAAAGAAAGAAGGAACAACTAGGATTTTACGTGTCTGAATCACGATCCCATTATGAAGCGAGGCGTAATGGGATACTCCGGATAGTTCTGACCAGCTGGGGTTCTTCAACATACACCTAATTCTAGATACATGAACGTTCTTGCATTTCGATGCGGTTGAAATCCACCCGCCGCGGTCAGGATCGAACCCGCATCTATACTTCGAGCTCAGCAGCGCAGTGCCATAGCCATTAAGC
Source organism: Dermacentor andersoni (assembly GCF_023375885.2). Classification (NCBI taxonomy): domain Eukaryota; kingdom Metazoa; phylum Arthropoda; class Arachnida; order Ixodida; family Ixodidae; genus Dermacentor; species Dermacentor andersoni. Next base: position 66,795,388 of record NC_092818.1, read on the forward strand.
CATATTGGCGTTCTTCTTTCTTTTTTCATTTTTCACAACTAATTAGGTAATGAAATACGCTCAACACATTCTTTTCATAGAGGAGCCGACACCTGAAAAAAGGATTCCTTAAGGAAATGAGCTATGCATACTACTATATCGTCATTGCAAGCGCTAAAGTGACGCCGTTTCATTCGTGAGCGTCTTGATCTTGCCTTGCGTTCTTTCAATGTAAGTGACGTAGTGCAGGTACGTCAGTGCGGGGAATGTACTGCTTGTACATTCCCCGCACGCTATAACTACTCCTGCAATATTGCTGTTCATGTGTGCCAAAACAAATAAATAAATAAATAAATAAATAAATAAATAAATAAATAAATAAATAAATAAATAAATAAATAAATAAATAAATAAATAAATAAATAAATATTTGATGATGTTGCAACCAGCGCATCAGCAAGCCATTCAATGCCTTTCAGTTAAAGAACTTGAATATCTACTCATGCCTGAATAATTTTGTCAGGAGAACGGAAAATTATATGAGTTGGTATCGATTCAGTTTAACGGGCAGCGCTAACGACCATAATGACTTGTCCTGGAGGGCTCTTTCTTTGACCGCGTCGTTTGCGCATTTCCATAATTTTGTTGTCCCACACAATATATTGCAGGGTATCTGGCGGTTGTCTGACATTTTCACAAGTTCCGTAAAAAAAAATATTTCTTGCGTATTTGGCGGCTTTCTTCGAATGATGCCTTCACACGTGCCCTTGTGACGCACATGCCTCGTACAGCTGATACCCCAAAAAAAGTTTCCTTATTGAAAGCGAGCATGGCCGTGTGTGTGTCGTTCTTGCTTGTGGTCGTGTGCCCGTGTTGAGCTACACTTTATTATTATTATTATTATTATTATTATTATTATTATTATTATTATTATTATTATTATTATAATCATCATCATCATCATCATCATCATCGCGGTTGTAATTTTTGCTTCAGTGTTTTTACCTTTCCCATTTCTCATCTGTCTAGCTTTCCGCGTCCCCACGTGTAGAGAAGCCAACCGGACTCGTTCCCATCTTTCCCTTTTCGTATTTCCCTCTCTTTCAAAGCAACTCAGTATGATTGGCTTCGGTCACGTTTACTTCGGCTGGCAGAAGCTATAGGTGTCGCATTACTCCAGGCGTGACTCAAGGCCTTGGGTCAATTTGGGTCATATAGGGCGTATTGCTCTTGGTTAGAGCGAGCACTGTCGGTCACCAATAAAATGTGGATAAAAAAGACATCGGGTTTAGTGGTTTGCACAACATTTACGGTGGTCACCTGTTAATTTGCGTTGTGGCAAGTTGAGCATACGCGCGGACACGGTAAGCGGCAACCGTGTGGAGCGTTTCGACCCTAATTATGGTGTAATTTTTGTGTTTCTGAATTTCCAGTAACAACTTTTTTTGTTGCTCTGAGTTGCGCTTTACGCTATCTCCTCGTGCTCCTCGCCACACCCCCACACAATGCCTTGGGGCGATGTAACATTTGAAAAAAAATGCCAGCCTATTTGCGGCTCCACCTTGCACGGCGGCGGCGCCGGTACGTACATTTTAACGCTAATTGAAGTTGAAGTTTGAAGCTTTATTTGATTCAGTACATACTGTGCAACGATACATGTTACGGACAATATACTGTACAGGAAGAGGTCTCAAAGTGACATTGCTCTAGGGTGGAGCTCTCGTATTTAGTGCACGAAAAGAAAAAAAAAAGAGAATGCGGTGAGGCGTACATATTTACATAAGCGCACACAAACCGGTATATCCAAGAAAAAAAAAGAAATAAAAACAAGAAAAACGCAGCAAATGGTTGCACGGCCCATATGAGGTAACAAAACAAAAATTGATTACAAACATCAAAACTTCACTACATAGTTTATACCGAATACAACGTAGAACATAAGTACATACTAAAAACTTGACGCGCGATGCAGGGTATTTACGAATTATGAAATGCAGAGAATTATTGTATGAACTTAGAGTTCGCTTAAATGATGAAAGGGATGGTTTAGTTTTGATTTCATAAGGTAAGCATTTCATAGCCTAATTAATGAAAACCCAGTCGTCTGAATGCCGTTATTAGTTCGAATTATCGCAAAAGAAGATTCTTTTGTAATGAGATTCTGGTGACATTGTGATTATGGATCTAGTTCTATGGATGAACGGAATAAGAATGTGGTTATTGATTACGCGAGAGGCAAATATTCCGACATTATACACCAAATATTGTGATGATGATGAAAGAGGCGAAAGACATGATAATTGCAAGGGCTCCATGTAGTCGCACGGATGGCTTGATTTTGAGTTCGTTGAAGCGAGCTATGTCTGTTTTGTAACTTAGTCCCCAAGTTAGTCCCAATTCAATAGATTGAGTGAGTGTGGATGCGGGCATAGTAAAGTGTGATTGCGGCATGTTTTTGGAAATGATGCCGTGCTTTAAGGAGAAATGTGATTTAATATCTTATTCCGCAAGCGCATAATGGGAAAGGTAAATTTTAAGGAATGGTCAGTTTGAACACCTAAAAAGGTACAGTGTTTAATCGGTGGTATGGCAAGGGAGTTAATAAAAACTGGGGGTATATTTGAAAGCTTAAGAGACCTTTAACTAAAAATCCTAAACTTAGTCTTTGAAGTGTTAATATGCAATTTGCTTTTTATTTTTTTATTTTTGACACCGCGCGGGTAAATTCACGAAGTCAGAGTTTAGTTCGGATGTTAAAATGCCCAAGCGTGGATTAGAAGCAGTCAGTGTTGCATCGTCAGCATATGGTAAACAGACACTGAATGAGGAAAGGCAGTCAGGGAGATCATTAATATAGAGTAAGAATAAAAGCGGACTCACTGTGGAGCCTTGAGGGACCCCGATATTGGTGGTTGTTGTGGGAGATAGAACATCCTATACTGACAGTCTACTTCTTGTTGAGAGGGTAATTTTGAAACAATTTTAGTGGGGTGTCATTAATTACGTACGCAGTCATTTTAGTTTATAATAGGTAATGAATGATGGTGTCAAAGGCTTTGCTGAAATCAATAAATATGAAGCCGACATAGTTCCCTTTATCGATTTCCAATTTACATCTATCGCGAAAAGTTATTAACGCAAGGTCAGTAGAGTATCTTGGTTGAAAGGCAAATCGTTTTGGGTGTAGTATATGACATTTATGAAGGTAACCAGGTGGTCTAACATTGATCACTTTTTCGATTAGCTTGCTGAAGAAAGGAAGTATAGAGATAGACCCATAGTTGGTCAATAAAGATTTATCGCCTTTCTTGAATATGGGAATTAGTTTGCTGTGCTTCAGTTCTCCGGGAAATGCGTTGGTTTCAAAAATGAGATTGGTAATGAATGACAATACGCGTGTGATATCAATTGTTGGCTTGCTATTGCTTACGTGAATATGGTCGATTTCAGAACTCTTTACTTTCATATTGAAAACAGTATTGCGTACTTTGCAGGGTGAGGTGGGATAAAGAAAAAAAAATGAATGTGCTGAATGACGGGAGATCAGAGGTGGATCCGATGGCAAATCGAGAGGAGGATCAGAAAAAAAAATGCTAGATGCGTTGGCAGTTTCGGTTGTATCAGTGAAAATGACACTGTGATGCACAATATCTGTTATTTGAGGGCCGATGGGGCTGTTAAAAAATTAATTTATCAATCGCCACTGCTTGTTAATGTTGGATACGGAACGATTGACTTCATCCTCATAATAACGCGTCTTTGAGATCCTTAACAGATTGTTAATAATATTGCAGTATTCCTTGTAGCGCAGTTTTAACCGTATGTTGAATGGCTGTTTCTAACTTTTTTTCTACAAATAATCTTTTTTTTTTTTTGCGTAATGATTCCAACTAGCCTGGAGTCAGCCATTGTTTGTGACGAGCGGTGGATTTATTGCACCTCATTTTTTTTACAATACTGTTCTAGTTCAGCTGCATTTTAGTCAAGTACTGCGTTCCGTGCACTTAGAGATTGTTGGTCACCTTTAGCCCCTCTTCAGCCGTCAAAGTTTGCACTAAAGCGTTCAGAAAATTTACGCTCTTCGCCAACTCGTCAATTGCTTTCTTTAGACAATCGACAGTAAAACAAGATTCGGCATCAAATTTTGCCTAAATATAGGCGGTAACACATCATCCAGCTTTCCCTTGAACGCATCTTCTAATTGCTCATTGCGTTTGGAAAGTTCCGCGCTTGTGGGAATCTCGGCAACAACAGCTGCAGTAGCGGCAGTAACGACAAATAAGATATATCTAGGTATAAAAAAAAATTCACCGACGATTACGATACTTCCTAATGAGAAATCCGAGCGCTGCTCTATACGTGTTTTCATTTCGCGATGTACTGAGGTAAAGAATTTGAGGGACACATGTAGCAGAGCGGTCGATCGTCAAAAAAATCTGATCTGCGGGTCAAGCATGTCGGCTTTTATACATGACTCGTCGAGGGTTCTTGCATAGTGGCTGGTGCAGCGTGGCTTCCAGAAGGCGCTACACAATTCGCGTCGCGCGTACAATCATATTACTAAACAATTGCAAACCATGACAATCGAAACAAGCTCGAGCGAGAGCTGGCGCGGGCGGACGATAGTACGAAGCGAGCGGTCCAGCTGAGACCAGGCACGAGTTCTCATCGAGCGGTTGGGCGGGTCCGCATGAGACCAGTTTCCCGCGCGCACGTCACTGAGTGGGCTGCTCCCATTGGTCTGCGGCGTCCGCGGCTTGCATCTTTCAGTTCCCGCTCCGCGTTCGCTCTTTCATCTTTCGCTTTGGTCGTTCGCTCGATTACGCCACCGACGCCGCCACTGCCGATATAGAGTTTCATACAATAACTACTAGAGGGAACTCTAGCTGTACTTTCTGCGGGAGCTGCAATAACGGTAGTTCAGTCAGCATGTGAATTATGGGAGGTGCATGGGTTTGCCTAAACTTCGTCATTCTGGCTTCAGACGGCTTCATGACTTTGTGAACTCATAAGTTTCAACGAAGTCATTCTTTTGCAAAGAGCGCGAATAAGGGGACATAGAAAAAAGGCACACTACACAGGCGCTGACTTCCAACAAGTATGTTTATTGTGCGCGCGCAGAATATATAGGCAGAGAAGTAATAGTCAAAACATAAATGGCGTGAAAACATGAAAAGAATGGCTTCAAAATGCAGGTGTTTACTATCTTTATGTTTTTACTTCTCTGCCTATATATTCTGCGCTCGCACACTCAACGCACTTGTTGGAAGTCAGCGCCTGTGTGGTGTGCCTCTTTTCTGTGTCACGTTAATCGCGCTGTTTCCTAAAGAATGTGTTCGTATCAATAAACCCGGCTGGCTACTTTCTTAAGTTCAACGAAGTACTGTGTAATAAATAATTGAAGAAACGTTATTAAGATTGCCCGACTTTGCGATTAGAACACGGGACACCGAGCACAGAAGACCGCCATTGCGACCATTACGCCACGGCCGTTTTTTTTTTTCTTTATTGCCACGTTACGTCACGATGCATGCGCCGACAAGGGGCATAGAACGCCTTCATGAATTTCTAGCGGACAATTCAGCCCGTTGAGACGTTTGGTGCGTGTCGAGTTGGCCACCTCGACAGGCTGAATCGCTGCAATTAATGGCGATTGTCTGTTTTCGCTGAGCCTTCTGCACCTGGAAAAGTATTGATTGCTCCGAAACCTAGGACAATGGAGCAAGATAACGCACAATGAATGAAGTCGCAAGAACGTCTGAATCCACAAGCACGAAGATCGGACAAATTTATGCACTTCCAATCTTTCCCATGGTGGGCTGAACGATCTCAGCGCCAGAGTTGCGTGCAGTAATTATCGTAGGAAACTCTACGGAGGCCAACGCTCGCCGCAGGAACGGGCGTCTAAGGGCTGCGCTCTGAAATACCAGCCGCAGTACGTTCCGTGTGGCTGGCGATTAAAAGCGGCTGCTCGACGGTATGCGTGCGTCGGCAACGATAACAGCCTGGTTACCGCGAGGTGTTAAATGCACGCGCCGGCGCTAAGTTGTTGCACGCACGTCTACAACTACCGTAATTGCCGCGCTACAGTCCGCACATTGTGCGACCTTTGGCGAAATGACAAAATGAATAAATTAGCAATCTTAACTTGTTCGCTTTATGCACGCACGTCACAGGGGTTACATCTACTTGCCTGTAAAGCGAGAATGATAAAGCATCGATGATATTGTTGTTTTGTACATTGCGTAAGAGGAAATGCACTCGAGGATGGCAAAGAGTCAAGTGGCAGGATGGGATCAGGAAACTTGCAAGTATATAGGCTGGAACAGGCGCTGAGGTTTCGGCAAGAAAGAAAGAAAAAGAGAGAGAGAGAGAAAACAGAAACGGAACAATTTTGTTTTTCTAGTAGTCAGCCTTTTACAGGGAAATTAACGAGAATATTTTGGATAGAATAATTTATAAATCTAAGCTGATTTAGTGGTTCTGTTTTGTGTCTGTTTAAGAGGCCCTGAGTCACTTTTTGTCGACGTTTAGAAATGCATTTGACGTTAAAATACGTTAGAAATACTTAGCGGCAAAAAGTACTTCAATCTGTTCAGAAGAAGCTGAGTTATTGGCAACCAAAGATCGCCCTTGATCCCCTTCACAGTACTCGTGGTCCTTCAGTGTCATTGCAGTGTGAAGGCTACGGAGGAACGGGGTGTTGCCCGCGACGCCCCGACTCCTGAACGTCACCGTGACACGCAGTTAAAATTTGATTTCGGGTGATCACATACATGCCGCTATACTTCGATTTGGGGGCCCTACGACGCGCCAAACTAAGAATGAGGTTTAGTTCGTGGTGTCTCATCCCTTTGCTGTGCTACATGTCGTGCTATACAAGTATAGGCGCGGCTGTGCTCGCACCGAGCGACGTACGTAGCACATATTCTTTAGCACCTGTCTCTACGACAATGACAGAATTTCAGAGGGTCTGACAAACTTCCCGTCCACGTTCGCTCGTGTGAGTACGTCGGCAGCGCGCACATTGGCTATAAGCGATGGATGCCCTCCTCCGGACTCGCGTTGAAAGGATTTCGAACGGAAAGTGCTTCGGACCACGAGGGCGTCACACCTCGAAGGTGCGCAACTCGGGAAGCAGACGACCCTGTTCGTCAGATGTTAGCGCTCGGACCTTGAGTCGCGTCACCCACAGACACCACTCGGAGCAAGCGGTGGTTCTCAGCGAGCAGCAGGCTCGTCGAGCAACCACGCAGCGGCCGCCGTATCTAGGCTATGCTACAGACGCAGCTACATGCAACTGTAGTGGCTGACTATGTGCCGGACAGGGCTGGAGTGCGGGCTCGCGCTGGTGTGCTCCAGTCTGGCCGTGCTACTTAGTGCGGAGCAGCTTTGTCCTGCGCCAGCTTGGCCGACGTATAGGAGCCGCATCCAAGATGGCGCTTCTTGTGAAATGTTTCAATACGAAGCGAAGTCTGCCATGGCGTCTTAGCCATGTGCGGCCAGGAGTGAGCCCGCGCTGGCAAACCTGCGGGTGGTCTCACCTTAAGTGTCGCGTGGTTCTAGGCTAGTTGAGTGTTCAAAACTAATCGGAATTGGCAAGACCCGACGACTACGAAACCGATAAGCGGTGCGACCAAAGTTTCATCATGTCACGTGGTCGGGCGCGGCCGAACGTTAGCAGACAACAGTCGGCGATAGTACGATAGTCGTAGTTCTGGAAGTACATAATTCTCATCAAAATTCGAAGCGCAGAGTTTCGCTTACTTCAGCCTGTTTATTAAATGACGTCAGTAAGTCTATACACAATAACTGTAGGACCAAGCACGCTGATTCAAACGCCCTTGTTGATTGATGTCAGCGATTGGCCAGCAGCAGCCTCGCATGGGTATATACTTTATGATGAAATATATCGCCCGAAGAGTAAGGCGAAGGCTTCTGTTCAAAAGAGAGTGTTTGAGAAAAAGGTGACTTCGCGCTCCACCTACGAGCTCCACACATCGCCCACGACTACAAAATTTGCCTGAGATGTTCGCAGCATCGTTTGCTATGCGCGAACTCTCGTTTATTTTATGAAGCCCGAGGGGCACTTGAAGACTCTTAAAAGACCGTAAAGATGAAGTGCGGCTGTATAACTAAAGAGCTAATAAGTAAACAAAGGAAACTATCGTTAAAAGTAGCCACTCTTACTGTGAGCATAATGTCAGGAGGCTGGAAAATAGTCGAGAATGAAGGACTGGTGGAGACACCGCTTTGAAGTTTCCGCTCTAGCTCGTCGTGATGTCATGGATTTTGACAGCGTGTGCGCAAGTCCGCTTTACTGTTTATCGGCTAAGTGGCACTGTAAAAGAACCCAAGAATCAAGATGGCAAGTTTCGAGAATTTTTTCCTGCGTCAAAGGGGACAGTCCATATGTGAGAAAGTAACTTAAAATCCGCGACAACACGCTGACCCACCCAGCCTGTGCATTTTCTGCGAAATTCAACATGCTAAATTTGTTCGTTACACTCTCCTAATAATGTATTACGAAAACACAGTTCTGAGAGACTACTCTTACAGTTTAAACTGGCCTAGTGTCTTTCTTTCATGTCCATTTCAAAAAAAAAAGTTTGTTCCGCATAGCCTGACAGAATCATCGCGCGTTTTACATAAAACAGCTGTCGTCCTGTGCGTTCTACTCTGCGCGCGTAGTGCTCATTCTCTCAACCTCTCCCTTAATTCCTCTTTCAATTCCCCCTTTCCCTTACTCCTCGAAAGTCGGGCGGGTTCGGGGCTGCTCAAACTGAGCAACAGAATACAAACACAGGTTTAACCCGTGATTAGCTCTAGGTGGAGGATCTTTTACTTTGTTGTAACACAAGCTGAGCAAATAGGGACAATAGAAAGGCACATTTCACCGCTACACCGCGCTGTGTTAGGGTGACTAGCCCCCATGACACAATGCCATCTAGCCATCATTGCCGTATGGTTGTCAAATGTGTCTTCTTGTTGTCCCTGGCGTTGAACTTGCGCTACGACTAAGTAGAAGGTGCCATACCGACAAGGGGGCCCATATAGCTACCCTCGGATGAGGAAACGACAGAGGTGAAACCACACGACTACACGATGGATCTGACTTCGCGTCGAAGGCGTACGTTGTCGAAGTCTATAACCAAAGCTCCCGACCCGTATACAGGCAAAACGGCAGGCAAGATGCGTAGATTGTTCATTGGGACACAATGCACTGGTTAGATTCCGGGGGGGGGGGGGGGGAGTGGGGGGCGGCGACAACACCGCTACGCTCTATCACGTGATCTGAAACATTCTTAAGCTCGTCGACTGCTCCGACCACAGGCTTCGGAGCACCTGAGAGCGCTCGACGCGGGAGGGGAGCGATGGAAAACAACCCCCCCGGACGCAAGGGGCACGCCTCTTTCAACCAGCCGGAGATAAGACTCTTCGTGAGAGCGGTTTTACAGCGCTCCGAAGTGGCCGATCGAAGATGCCATTAGAGTCTTCTCGCTTTGGTATTCAGGAAGCTCGACGCCGGTGGTGGCCGTTGTCGACCTACACAGTGAATGGTCGCGACACTGGAAAGTGCCGACCGCGAACCAGGATAAGTGAGCAGTGCTTTCTATAAAGCTGTAGGGAAAAGCACATTTCCCGCATAGGCTACTCAGCAGACGCTTAAACATGCACTAAAGAAACACGCTAAGACAGTTTCACCAGACAAAGTATAAATAATATACTTCAGTTAAAATCTCGCGGCAACGATCTCATTTCTAAAGAGCAAACTAAGGTCGTATACTTTCATCTCTCATTTCTCAAGTTCCAGTACGTCAATGTGACATCATGTAATTCAAAGTATTTTCTCGTATTTTGGCCCTTGCGGAGGTTTAGAAATCCGCGAAACTTGCTAACTCCAATCTTTTGTTCCTTTATCATGCAATGTAGTTCTTATTTGTGGATAGCGCGGACTTATTTACGGACATAACAAAACCCGAACAATGCAGGAATCTCGCCCACATAGACACGTTCACGGCTAGGGGCCCACATAAGCCGTGCGCACCTTTAAAGGAGACAGCAGACGCCTAACGACCGACTACGAAAAAGCCAACGACCGTTTAGGAATTAGCCCGGTCAGCAGTCCCGTTCTTGAGTGCCTATATAAACCGCTCGACGAGAGAGTGCCCAAAACGGTTACGCACGGACCGCATTCATATAGGGAACACGATACGGCAAGGAGAAAGGAGAAGAGGGGGGTGGGGGGCACCCACACACACGCATATACCCCGTTTCAAAGGCGTGGTGAGACACGTTCCATTATGACGTCAGCCGCTTACGACTGACGGCCCTCTCGCTCTCTCCATCTCGCCAGCGGTGCCGGTCGGGCGTTCCCTCCCCCTCGTGTACGTGAACGGCTGACGACCACTTCCTCAACGCATGCGCGACCCGCACCCGTCGAGACAGCGGAACGTCCGCGTGCGGCACAGACGCGAGTTATTAGGGCTCATCTCGCGGTGCCTTATTAATTCACCTTTCTCTTATCAATTGTGGCAGGCCGCAGCTCCAATTACGTCGCTCTCTTTCCCGTGAAATGCAGGCCGCTATCAAGGTGAGAGCCAAACAGACATTGAAAAAAAAAAAACGAAAAACACGAAACACACGCGCAAACACTAACAACAACAACAACAAAATGACCAAGAAACAAAAGCTTGTGCTGGAGTGCCCACGTAGTCGACGTGGAGGTCCGTTCTGACAGAGGCGGGTACACGGACGCGCACACAAGCGAAATCACGGTGAGAAAACGAAGTGAATGAAAGATAAGAAAAGAGAAAGAAAGAAAGAGAAAGGAGGAAGATAGAAGAAAAGAAGAGAGATGAGAAGAGAAAGGGGAAGAAATAAGAAAAGGTCAGTGACGGGTTGCGCACAATCGTCGTTCTGGAGCTTTTCTGACTCGGGCATGTGTACACGCCCATGCATACACGCACGAAAACACGCACACCGGCAATCACAAGAAAGGAGGCAGAACTATGAGGAAGTGGAGAAGATAATTCCATGCTTGCTCCGTAGCCCTGTTAGAAAGTGGGCTTTCTGAAAAAGAGAACAGAGAAGTGAAATGAAAGGAAGTAATGAAATTAAACATCCCCATTCGTAGCTGTGGCCGAGAGACAAGGATCTATGAAATAAGCGTGTGGTAGTATGCCGGTCTCGTGTCTTTTTTTTTTTTTTTTTCAACAGGTGGAAGCGGGGTTCGCGGGACGTTGTTAATCTTTTCGGTGATTCTTGCTGTCCTTATTTTTTTAAATTTCGCACCGCCCCTACGTAGTTGCGAAAAACAAGCATGCGGTCCGTGTATTGTGCCGCATAGCCGGCAAAACCAGTGAGTAAAATAGAAGCTAGAATAACTGTGACAATGGTAGTTGGTGCGAAATATTTATTCCTAGTGGGCTTTATACATGTTGTTTTGGTTGGCACATTAGACCCGTTATATGTCTTGTCTAATATTTTGTGTTAATTTGATCAGGTTGCTAATATAAATGATGTTGATTAATTAAGTTTTTTTATGGGCTTTGGTACACTTAATGTACCTATGCGACCGATTGCCTTGGCACTTGAATGGTGGCGTACGGCTTATCGCATTTTTAAATAAATAAACGAATGAATTAATATTTAAGTAAGTAAATAAATAAGCGAATAAATTAATGGAGACGAATGAAATGAACGCAGTTTAATTTCCCAGCTTTTCTATAAGTGTAGCATGGAAGAACGTTCATCTTCTCCGATTTAGTTTGACGCAATAGAGAACTACTTAGGACAGGTAGTGACTGCGGATCCGAATCATGAGACTGAAATAATCAGAAGAATAAGAATGGGCTGGGGTGCGTTTGGCAGGCATTCTCAGATCATGAACAGCAGTTTGCCATTATCCCTCAAGAGAAAAGTTTATAACAGCTGTGTCTTACCAGTACTCACGTACGGGGCAGAAACCTGGAGGCTTACGAAAAGGGTTCTACTTAAATTGAGGACTACGCAACGAGCTATGGAAAGAAAAATGATAGGTGTAACGTTAAGGGATAAGAAAAGAGCAGATTGGGTGAGGGAACAAACGCGAGTTAATGATATCTTAGTTGAAATCAAGAAAAAGAAATGGGCATGGGCAGGACACGTAATGAGGAGGGAAGATAACCGATGGTCATTAAGAGTTACGGAATGGATTCCAAGGGAAGGAAAGCGTAGCAGAGGGCGGCAGACAGTTAGGTGGGCGGATGAGATTAAGAAGTTCGCAGGGACAACATGGCCACAATTAGTACATGACCGGGGTAGTTGGAGAAGTATGGGAGAGGCCTTTGCCCTGCAGTGGGCATAACCAGGCTGATGATGATGATGAATAGAGAACTATGTGATAAAAATTACGCCGCAGCTTTCCCTCGGGGCCCGTATTAGTCGGGGAGCTGCATCGGGGCGCTGAAGACCATTACTCAATGTAATACGTGATGCACGTACTCGTACATAGCGTTCTAAGCGAGAGAGAGCAGAAAAGAATGAGGGAGTTCACACGACTTTCAGAGGGCCTATAGCGGCTGCATCTCTGACGCGATCAAAGAGCTCAACGACACAGACACGGCACGAAAGAAAAGGGCGGGAGACGAATCCTCGTCCCGTGTTCATACCCTTTCCTTTCGCGCCGGGTCTCTGCTTCCTCGAGTTCCTTAAACACGTCCAATGCGCAAGTGTTGGAGCGAAAGCCGCGTATAAAGAAAGAAAGGAGACGAGGAGGAACTCCGCATCAGGCGTCACTGCGTCTCGCGAGAGCGCGAGACCGGAGCAACGCCGAGCAGCCCTCTAGACACTGTTGCCGTCGGCGTGCGACTCAAACACTCGCGAGTGTTCTGCACACTGGCAGTCGCGTGTTGGTGGGCGTCGTTTGGTGCACGCGGGCTTGGGCATGCGCTTCTGCTGGGCCGGCATAAAAAGGAAATGTCGTCACCTGTGGATGCCAGGCTTGGGGAAAAAAAAAAATAGAGAAGAACAACACTGTCGGCTTCACGTCCTGGTGCACTCCTAACACATTTCCTCTACGTGCGGGTCGCACGTATTCGTGCGGTTCCGTCCGAGCAGAGAAGTTTGCGGGGAATACGTTTCCGCGAGTTCCCCCCTTCAAGTGGACAAATTCCGCGGTTTAAATGCGCGACAGACTTCAGGAAGCCAGCGTGGCACCACTGAGCAGCTGGCGGGACGAGGTTTACGAACGCTGTTGACTTGCTTGGGCGACGCCACCTACGAGCGAAAGCACATAGCCTGCCAAACAGCAAAACACCTAACGGAGCCAGCTGCAAGGAAGTTTTGAACCTCTTGATGATGCCTATAGTTGTAGATTTAATTTTAAGCTCGGAATACGAGGGAGTGTGTCACGAAGGCCCGCCGAATTATCGCTTTCGGTGCCAAGACTCAAGAGAAAAAGATAAAGAAATAAAGAAAGAAGAAAGGAAGGCAATAAATACAGCCGCCATTACCGCAAGCCGGAAATGGAGCAAAAGCCGCAATACTGATAACAAGCGTGGTACCTGGGCATGGCTTCCGAAATTTAGGCACTGCAAGCGGCGAGTAGGAGATCTCGGAGGTCACGGGCTGGGATTTGCGTCACATCAGCTAACCAGGAGTCACCGGCGTGGCGTGCTTCGATAAAGGTTGTCATTAGGAAAATGAGGCAGTTACCATTCTTGCAGCTATTTTGCGACCTATTATTCATAACCAATTTATATAAAGTGAAATGTCGCCGTAGTTCGCCTTTAAGTCGCTCACTTACACTTCGGGTCTTTCTTTTCGCACTGAACGTTACGGCGTGGCCTTCCGAGAACGGAATCAAGGGGCTCGAAAGAACGGCGATGGTTTAATTACGGAGTAGACGTTTTTAACTCCTATAGCAAATTGTCAGACACCCTATCGACAGTCCGTTCCCTTGTTCAAATTATCCCACCCTATTCGGCAACCTGCTGCAGCTTGGTCGGGCTGACAGAGAGACATATTGCAAGATGCGCAATTCATGCTGCGCGTGTGGTATACCCACCGCGGCAATTTAGCGGCTATGGCGTTTAGCTGCTGAGGGTGAGCTAGGTCACTGGTTCGACTCCGGACCCCGGCGGTGGCATTCCGATACGGAATAATGCAAGAAACGCTCGTTTACCGCGCATTGCGTGCCCTGTAAGGAATATCGGGTGGTCGGGATTATTTCGCTTTGAGAATATTCCCGTGTTACAAATCACATTGAAGCCCCCAACGAGAACATGCATTGTGCATTGGAGTCCCTATCGCCATGCACAAGTCATGGCTTTCGATTGCAGCATCCAGGATTGGCTCTCTTCACTCGGCGAGAGAGAGAGTAGCCATGCAAAACCGGGTGTAGGTAGGAAGAAAAAGCTTCGATTAAAAATATACTGCCTTAATTATTTATTGCAATACTGCACTAAAAGGTACGCCCAGAGCAACAAATGCTCAACTGTGGCATCTTGACCGTTCTGTTTATAGCGTGTGTTGAAGAAATATTTTGGTTGAAAAGGTGGATGCGACTGGTGCCACAAGTGAGGTTCTGAAAGGGATTCATTCCAAAAAAGGCAGTGCTGTGTGGCTCCACAGGTAGTGTCTACGGCAATTGCCGCATGAACGCCCACCAGTGCGCAAACACCAGTAAGTGCGACGCGAAATGCGAGAAGATGTTTGCAGAGCGTGTAGCAGGAACGCATATCTTGTACAAATAGACACGATGTTGGTGTTCAAGGCAGGGCAGGTCTTCGAAGAACATGGGGTCCATTTGACCAGTTAATCTTCTGATTGGCACTTTTCTTACCGGCCACGCGGTTGTCAGGCGTAACCGCGGCAACAAGCACTTACAATGCCGCATATCCGTCGATGTAGATAAGCCGGACCACTATACCGCTCGACCATATACAGGGTGCTTCAGCGAACACTTTAAACATTATTTAAAGGTTGCCTGTGGTAGATAGCTCTATTCTAGTTTATCAGCCGGTCTACTCGAAACGGCGGACTCTAGTTGCACAAAAAATAGCAATGCAATATCGGTTAATTAACAATAATTCACTAATTAATTTTAGCTATTTATCTTATCACCCATATTGCAGTTTACTAATCCTAGCAGTGGACTTCTCGAGGCGAATCCAATAGGAACGAATTCGCAGGACGACAGCACTTTCGAGATATAAATTCCCGAACTTTGCGGAGAAATGCATTGAAGTTCCAGTTACTTGTGTGCTTCAGTGCATGAAACAACGTTTTGTTAACGAATTAATTGGAGCACGAATGCATTCTAAGCAAAGTTCGGGAATTTATATCTCGAAACTGCTGTCATCCTGAGAATTCGTTGCAAGTGGATCCGCCTTACGAAGTCCACTGCTAGAATGAGTAAATTGCAATATGGGTCATAAGATAATTAGCTAAATATTAATTAGTGAATTCTTGTTAACTAGTCGATTTTGCATGCGAATCTTTTGTGCAAGTACAGTCCGCCCATTCGAGTAGACCAGTTCTGAATTAGAATTGTGATATCTGCCACGGGCAACTTTTAAACATTTTTGAAAGTGTTCGCTGAAACACCCTGTATATGTAAAGTGACACTTGGCCCCCATCTTTCTTCTCGAACAAATTGTTTGATTTGGTCGAGGAACGAGGAGCGTGTGGGAGCAGCACTGGAACAGTCGGTCAGGGCCGACATCGTGTCGTCCGGCGCGATAGCTCGGCGCGTATAGTAAGGCGTTGTTTGTGGAGCGCGTCGTAGCTCTGGCGCAGTTTAACCACGTCACCCTTTGAGGATCTTTCGCGAAGAGGATTTGGAAGGCGTCATTCTCTGTGCCTTTCATGACATTCTTTATCTCTTCAGCTTCGGGCATAGCGGGATTAATGCGCGGGAGAATGTCAACTACATCTTCAATGCAGCTGGTGGAGTTTTCACCCTTCTGGTGAGCGCAACCGCAGGCGTTGTTCCGGGGCGAAGCTCGCGCACAGCAGGGTGGCCGAAGACTCCTTTAAAGCAATTCGTAAATGCCGTCCAGGTGGAAAGTGTTGATTCATGATTCCAGAACCGGAGATTAGCGACCCCAGAAAGAGAGAAGGTGACGTAAGTCAGTTTAGCTGTGTCGTCCCATTTGTTATGGGCACTCACGCGGTCGTATGACGAAAGCGAATCCTCCTAGTCGTGATCATCAGTGCCGCTGAAGACAACAGGATCTCGTTGGCGCGGAGTACTGGAGCAGACGAGAATCAGGCTGCGTGGTGTCCTCAGGCACGGCCGAAACTGGAGGAAGCGTCCGGCTGCAGAATTCCAGGCTAGTATAGGGCCAAGAACCACCACCAAATTGTCGAGAGGTGTCCTGATGTAATGTAGCTCTCAGAGAGTAGAGCAACGCAGCGAGAGGTCACACAACTCACGCAATGCAGGCACAAGGCTCAGACCAAACTCGTCGTCGTCGTATTTCTCGAAGCACTGCATACTACTACTGGTTCTTCTCCAGTACAGTACGAACAACTAAGATTCAAGTTGTGGAGAGGAACGCACGAGACAATGACACCTGCGCTTTCATTCCGGAGGTGGTTTTTGCTCGAGATTTCACGCAAACTTCCGTTTCACGGAAGCTATACACTATCACCCTACATGGCTCAACACGGGAGAGCACACAAATAACTCGTCCGCGTGTACGCATGGCAATCTGTACGACCATTACAGGTGTGGCGGTCACCTGACCTGTTGTCTTCGGAATAACGCAACGAAACAACAAAGGCTACCTAAATACTCTTCTCCTTTACTGCTATATATATGCGTCTTCAAGCGCTTCAATAAACTTAGTTGTTTTCTTTGACTATTTCGCCAGTACGTGGGACTTCTTCCACGTACTGGCGTGTTTGTACTCGCGTGCCCGATAGCGCGTGCCCACTCGGGCACGCGCTCTCGCGCACTTGTGAGGCACGCTCGTCGGCCGAACTGTTTTTGAGACGCGTGTGCGCACGCGCGAGAGCGTTGTGGCAACTGAGTGTTTCGATGCTATGTGGTCAGTGGTCCGTGTCGCGTTTTCCTGGGGTGCGCCTAAAGCTGACTGCTGCGGCGCACGCGTTCGTCGCCAGAGCCCGCTATGCGTCTCTTGTCGAGATGGGCCGCTTCAATCTTGTCGGCTGACGACAGCTTCGCATAGACCGACTCCCATAGTGCGAGCGTTTGAGGCAACGTTTTGTTTGACGTCCGCGAGATAATAAGGCGAAAGGCTTGTGTGCCCCATAAAGCGATAGATCCGGCGAGCGTCCGGCGTTAACGCCTGCAGACGTGTTTCTTCATATTTTTTTCTTTAAGAGTGAGTAGGCATCTACTCTGCGTGAGCCCGACGAGCGACCGACCCAGGCGAAACCACGGGATCGTAGGCAACGAAAGCTTCGTTTTAAAAATTGCGACATTACATTAAAGCGGTAGGTATGTCTTTGTGCATTTTCCCCACTTTTGAAGTTGTATGCCAGTTATTGGCTGATGATGCGACCTTGACACGTTCGTGGAAGGAGAATACATGCATCTAACTATTGATTTCGAACCAGGTTCCCGCAGCAAAGAACCCCGATGCTGGAACCAGTATGCCACGGACGCATGTCTCGAAAGGGGGGGGGGGGGGGGGGGGAATCAGACACCCATAAGAATTTACCTCGCACAATCCGGCCCCTTGAGAATTGGGGACATTAGCCGCGTCGCATACCAACACTTGCAAAAAAGTGAGCGCCCTCACCTTCAAGCTGACAATGACGAGAGAGAGAGAAACATTTATTTGAAGGAACAAATGGGGTTTGTGGTGTGGGGCCCACTTCGTTCATGGGTCCCATTCAAGCAGTGGTGGCTGCTCTCTGTCCAGGGCGCCACAGGGTGTTGCCGCTCTGCGTGCCCTGTAGATCAAACTGAGTTGATCGTTAAGGCTGTCGCTGACCAGCAGCCCCTCCCACCGCTTCACACTTGCTTGGTCTATAGGGGGCAGTCAGGGGATGGCCCGGCAAGTCGAGGTGGTGTGTATAAGTGTTCGCTTCTCAGAGCACCATGGTCAACAGAGAAGTGAGTAGACGCACTAGTCGCCAAAAGTAGCAGCTGTGTCTCTCACCGCATGGTGGCACTATGGCTTGTCTCTACAAGGTCGAGCACGCCATGTCCTTGGATTAAACACTTTGTAATGCTGAAATATACTTCCGCTTGCTCTACAAGGTTCACCATGGTGGGGGCATGTTTGTCGTTGAAGTGTACAGCGCGTCTCTCGTAGTAATGTGCCACCTTGCCTCGCTGGCTCATGAGAGCTTGGCTTTGATCTATTGAGAGCAGCATTCCGGGCAAGTTGGTAATCCATTGCTTAAATGATATTGCGAGGGAAACAGTGGCACAGGGATCACGAAGAACATTTAGAAAAGGGCCCATTGAACTAGAAATGAACTTAATGAGAGCAGCATTCCGGGCAAGTTGGTAATCCATTGTGTGTCGTCTTCTTTCACGTCCGTGTCGTTTTTATGTCGCGCAATATCATTTAAGCAATTTAATCTATTCCTACAGAGTGAGTGGAATCTGTATAAATCGTTTAACAGGGAAAACTGAAGGCGGTTTTACTATCAAGCAATGTGAAGCCATTAATTACGTCCCTGCTATAACACCTCAACAAGTCAGCAGAAGAAAAAAATGCTTTTCGGAATCGGAGATAACACACTTAACATTATGGTTCGTGATAACTGCAGAACCCTTCAGCGTTTTCAAGTTGTCCGAACGTAATAACTGTTGCGGGAAGGAAACTTTATGTTTTTTTTTTTTTTTTTGTGCATGCTATATATTTCTAAACAGTCACTGCTGCTCAAAGTAGCCGTGTAGTTTAAAATATTTCTGAATTGCACATAAGAAACCTAAAACGCCTGGGGCAGAAACGACGTTCCACGTCTGCCGCCAAGGTCTGTGAGTGATGTCGCTGGCTAACACTCCCAGGGTTCTACAAGGACACATAAATACCCAACAAAGTGGACGAGAAAACGGCGCAGCGGTAGCTCAATTGGTAGAGCATCGCACGCGAAATGCGAAGGTTGTGGGTTCGGTTCCCCCCTGCGGCAAGTTGTTATTTCATCCACTTTAATTTTCATTAATTTATCATTTCTTTGTTTTATTTATTAAGCACAAGTAATTTCCCCTATGTTGTCCTTGGTGTCAGTGTTTGTTGGCTTATTATGATATGACTAATAAAAATCGGGGCCCTAGGTTAACCCCCTTTCTTCTCGCTAAATCGTTTGAAACATTCGAAGGTATCTCTTGTTTCGGGCGTGTCCTTTAGCGTATCGACAAAAATTGAGGTTGGCAAGAAATCGCAGATCTCACATGCTGTGGGATTAGGTTTGTCTTCACCGGGAAACGCCTGCTTCGACTTGTGGATCTCACGCATGTTGACAAAGGAATGACGACAGCTTATTATTTGACCACGACAGATTATTGGACCCCCTTGGGTATTGTAACGCGAACCCAATGCGCGGTAGAAGGGTGTGTTTGCATTTCGCCTCCATCGAAATGCGGCCACCGCGGCCGGGATTCGATCCCGCTACCTCATGCTTAGCAGCGACATGATGACAATGAGAGCAGCATTCCGGGCAAGTTGGTAATCAATTACTTAAATGATATTGCGCGACAAAAAAACGACACGTACGTGAGAGAAGAAGACACACCAAGCGCAAGTTTTCAACTCATGATGACAATCGGGTGACGATTCTGAAATTATGACGATGCAGTGATGACGACGGCCCAATGACAATAATATTGACACGTGTACTTGCTCGTGTTTCTCCGGTGACCGCTTTTCACGGGCTATACTCGCGCACAACTTTGCTTGTCCTTTTTTTTTTCTTTCAATAAACGTTTTTCCTCCTCCTCCTCCTTCTCCTCTGTAGCTGCGAAACGAAAGCTATGTAGGCAAAACACGCACAAGTGAGAGCGCTTCTGAAAACAGTCCCGCGTTTTATACCACGTCAGTTTATGCTGGGGAAAACAAAGCATAGACCACCGTGGCATAGACACCTTATCAGGAACAGTTAAGTAAGACAGAACACACCACTGCTTTTCTCCTCCGCGTCTGGGGAAACGCGAAACCCTCGCACGTGGACGCTGCGTCGATTCAGCGCCTGTTCTGGGCAACCAAAAGCAGTGTCAAAGGCTGCCGGACTACTTGGCGTGATAACACATGTGCAGCAGCCACGCGCCCGTAGCTTTCCCTCCACAGCCACAGAGCGTTGTCCGCGAGTATAGCAAATGTGAAACTTTATCGCTCAGCACAAGACGCGCCTGCATGATTTGGGACTTACGCGAATCTTATCGTTCATTCTATCTGTTGTGTATGTTCCCACCGAACCATGTATTATCAGATTCCATGCGCGACACGAATTGGGCAATAGTTTATGGAAACCACGCGGGCACCAGCGATAACACTATAGGACCTTCCATGAGTGACGTATAAAAGCCGACGCGTTTGACCCGCTGATCGGATTCCGACGATCGCCGGCTGTGTTCGCCGCTATCGGTGTGCTTTGAGTGTAATTTACTTTTGCGGGCACAGGTTCGCCCAATAAAAAGTTATACACAGTTTTGCTGCTGTATTCTTGCCCGTCACTACTACGCGCCAATGTGACGACAATGACGGGACGATGACGGCATGGCGACAATCAAATGACGAAGCTGGAGTGACAACAATGGAACGACCACTACCACGCATGCGTCATGACACGCATGCATGTCATGCCATCATGCTTGGCATGATGACATGACAGCGAAGGAATGATAACGACAAAATGAAGATAACAGCGGAAGGACAACGGTGCCATGACGATGACGCGTGTGCTTTGTTTCTGCTCCCGTCTACACTTATACGTACATCACATGCCACTCCGAGTTACCTCGGGTGACACTAGATCCAGTTCCGGTTCGTACTATGCCCCCAACCTGACAATCGTGCAAGAGGGCACGCAGATACATCCACAAATGTATCCGCTGAGACACCGAGAAAGCCAGTCACGAGAAACTTCGGCGGGTAGGCAAAGAAAGCTTCGCGTTTAAAATGCTTAGTAGATAAGAACTTAAAATGTGCTTCAAATTCAACTTTGCACACCACTGGACACGATACTCTTACAGCACCTTACTCGCACCAAGATTGGTTAGCACCCGCCGCGTTGGCTTACCGGCTATGGCGTTGCGCTGCTAAACACGAGGTAGCAGGATCAGATCACGGCCTCGGCGGCCGCATTTCCACGGAGCAAAATGCAAAAACGCCCGAGGCCCATGCATTGGGGGCACATTAAAAATCCCTTGGTGGCCAAACATAACCAGGGCCGCTATCTTGTACACGTTCGAAAAGCCGACGTTCGATTTCGCCTCACGCGATTGGACCAGGTTGACCTAGGCCGCGATATCGGCGCAGCCTGCACACTCGTGCGAGGCGAAAACGAACGTCGGCTTTTCGAACGTGTACAAGATAGCGGCCCAGGAGTTCCCTAGTGCGGCGTGCCTCACAATCAAATCGTGGTTTTGACAAGTAAAGCTCCCTAATTCAAGCATTACTCGGCTATTTATCGTCGTTCCAGAGCTACGTCATGGATTGTGATTGGCACCGCAGCCGACGACACCGAATCGAGTGCGACCACGCGAAGTTCCCTCACCTTGCAACCCAAATCTATAAGGACACGGGCGTTCTTCGCACTTTGCATTCACCCAAGCGCGGGCAGTGCTCCCCGAATCGAACGTGCTCTGGAGCATCAGAAGGAAGCGGCCCACCCACCCGCTGCGCGTGCCACGTCCAACAATACCCCCCCGCGTTCGCAGGAGCCGCGCAATCCGGTGTTTTTATCTCTGTCAACACGTCGTAGGTCGGGGTAAGCCGCCGTTTGGTGCACGTGCTCTCGAAGAAAGCGAATCCGCCCAAGTCCAGTTCCCGCGATCAAGACACGACTCGAAGGTGGGCAGGCGGAACTCTCACTTTTCCGCCGTGTATACGTACGTACCTCTCCCACGGTGAGCCCCAACAGTTGCGCATGCCTTGCATGAACCTGCGGTGCCACAGTCTGAGCCAGAGGAAGAGGCACCTATATATTATCACCTTCCACGAGGAAGTAATTTGTATGGCGCCGTGGAGTTGTAGGTCGGGCATTTTCTGCTCTGGTTGTTCGTTTTCTCATCACCACGTGGGACTGAGGAGCCGCGTTTTGCATTTCGTGTGCTCTCTTTTCTGTTGGTGTTCTTTTTTTTTCAAAGGCACTCAAGGGCGAAATTTGCGCTGCGGGAAGCGGCGACACTCCTCCCGTCGCGCGGCGCTGCTTGAAATGCGCGAGCAAGTTCATGATATCGATGATCTACGATATGGTTACTTGCGAACAATAGGAGTGGTTAGTGTTCTGTACATTATAGAGACATGTATTGTACCATTCCTGAGCCGTTGTCGCGTTGGTCCCAATAGCGAGGAATGTTTCGCTCGAGGAAAATGATATCTATTCGCCCAGGTTCTGAAAGCGCGGGTCGTCAGCGATCAAGCTATAATGGGTTGCGATAAGAATTGAATAGGCGATGCATAGCAATGCACGAGGTCATTTCAGTACTAATGCAGCAAGATGTTTGCATGCACACATTTCAAGAGGCTGTTTGCAGCATTCGGGGTTCCATATGACAAAAAAAAAAATGGCGAGAGGTGGTATTCCCGCAGCCTTCGTCGCAGCTAATGAATGATATGTCTACATTGGACGCACCGGCATTTTCGATCCCTGCGTGTTACGGATAGTACCGGTGATGTAGACATCGACAGTGAATGCTTTTGCCAAGTTCTAGGAATACATGTAGATGTTGCTGTCTAATGTAAAACACAAGAAGTTTGACGTTTCTAAGAAAAAAAAAAACGTACCGTTGTTTCTTCGCAATGCATTTGCATTGCACTACGTCTGTTGCGACGTGTTGTAGGCTGACTTCCCGTTAACTATAAGGACTTAAATGGCTGTGGTGTGAACAGTTTTAAAGAAATGACGAAATTTAGGTTACAGATGCATATCATAACCACGCCATTCAGTCAGTCCACACAGGTGACGATAAAATTAGACGTAGCTTTTTGTAATTGTTAATAGGTGGTACATTAGTGATAGCTACAGGGTGTTAGTAATGTCCCCAGTAAGCAGAATACACTCAGTGAGCTTCATAAACCGAGCCGTAAGGAACGGCACACTCCAGCGCGTAATTTTTCACTCCAAATAACGACCTCAAATACAATAAAATAACAATCAGCTAGTAAAGTTCGCCTAGCTTTATTCTTACAGACTACACCGTAGTTATAACAATCAGTCCACTTGGTTTCCGAAAGAATTGCAAAAGTCAAGTATCAATTAACCCAAAGCTTTCAGTCATTATCACGCAATGGTCAAACTGAAAGCGCAAACACGATGAGCCCTTTAGGTTACTGTGCTGCAAACGAAACACAGTGGCGGTGGCGGCTAAAACGTCAACGCGATGTCAGACTTGCACGGAAAACTTCGCACCGCCGCGTTCATATTTCGGCATCAGCTTCCAGGTAATTCTTATGTGCAAAGAGAGAGAGAGAGAGAGAGAGAGAGAAGATCGGAAAAACCGGGAGGTTAACCAGACGTACGTCTGGTTTGCTACCCTTCGCTGGGGGTAAGGGGTGTGGAGACGAAAAGAGAGAGAGGAGAGATCTACATAGTGAAATATACGAATGCCGTTACATGGGCGCCTTCAGCGCTGTGGGTTGGGCGGAAGAAAAATTAGAAATCTAAATGAAGTATTCATCTTCTTCATAATTAATAACTGTTTTTACTTCAAAAAAGATACCACGAGCATCCCACGCAATTTTGTAATCTATAAATGGCACGAAACTCCTTTGAGTTAGCAAGGTAGCGGCGGTAGCGGATGACCTGCGCACTTTTACGGTCACCTGCATAGCTATCGGCTCTCCGTCTCCCGTGGGCGAAGCTGATGCATGATGCTTGACCACAGAAGAATCGCCGAGAGGGGCCCCCATATAGGTACAGCGAAGCACAGCACGTATCCAAATGCATTCTAAGTATTCTGTACTTCTTGCGTCGCAGTGACACATATCCATTCTGAGGTATTGGCCAGGAATTGACATTTACCCAGTGGCCCCAGAATGTGGTAGCATAAATAAAAAAAGTGAGAAGATCGAACAAGTCGTTAGTTATCATTAGACAGTACCGTTAAGAGATTTGTGAGCTCTAGAGATGCCTATGAGCCGACATTATATGTACTACAGCTTTTATGTAAGGGTTATTTATTACGCAGTACGGGTGTGAGCTCACTGGCACTACTTCGCGGCGAACATTCAGTGCGGTATAAATAGTATATTCGCTGAGAAACTATCGTTTTTGTGTACTTCAAGCACAAGAGGCCCACGGCTTAGGCAAAGTAAGCTTCGCTGTAAGACAGCTGTAGGAATCGGAAAGAGTGATTAAAAAATCTTGAGGAACTAGGCGGTACTCTTCAGTCTCCACTTGCTTCGGTTCCAAACAATTGGGCAGCGAACTGGTTGTTTGTCCTCCGGTTAACCTTCCTGCCTTTAACATCTCCATGCTCTCTCTCTCTTTCTGTCCAGCTAAGCGCCATCGCGACCAGCTGAAAGACTTTGGGAGATTCGGTACGCACCTTCAAAGTATGGAGTAAACTTATAATGAGCAAACACCCAACTCGCCACCTCTGGTTAGTGGCCCGTAAAACTTACCAGTCGCTCTTCGCAGTTTTTTCATGTTGCTGAAGTCAGATGTAGTGCAATCGAGGTGTGTAAATGGAATCGGAAGGATAAATGATGTTATGCAGAGGCTAAGTGTGTAATGATTACTGGTGACAACCCTCACAATACCGAAATGAAAAGAAACATAACAATTCTGGGCTTTTTTTTCCTGCATAGAAAATCGAGGACGGGAGAACCCGAGGTACTTCTTCAATCTCTCCTCAGTCATTTATTATACTGATACAGAAGAAAAAGATAAACGCAGTGATTTACAAGTAGACTATTAAAAGCCCATAACTGCAACCTTCGGCAACCTCCGTTCACTATTGATAGTCAATGAATTATTCATTGTTTCCTCAAGTACTCTCAAATAACTGGCTTTGGTATAATATTTGATACCCACTTTCGCTGACAAAAAGAACAATATGTCAGTTCTGAATCCAGCATCTAGATGTTACGTGGTGACGCAAGCTCGCGAATACCTTGAAAATAAGATATATCAATTTCAAATATTTGCTTTCTTTCACAGTCATCTTACCTGCTGTACAGCTGTGCCGATAGAGACTCATCCAACTAACTATGAAACGACTACAGGATTGCGCTGTAGAGATGATTGCCTATTGAAAGAATGTGATCCAAGCAAGTCACAATTTTACAAATTTCGCCCTTCGATGGCCTTCGAAAAAAGAAAACAATGCTACAGATGCGTTCATAGTTGTCCAGTACGATTGCTTCACGAATAATCCCGCTGTACTATAGAACAAGCAAATGGTGACTTACCTATTTCCCACACTATAATTAACGTAACTTGACGAAGAGGTTACCGACGCAGGCAAATACGGTCGCCGGAGCACTCCTATACCCTTTGTTGTGCTTCCCTTTCAAGCACTATCTGTATGTGGACCGTTACGTGATGCGTGTTAGTGAGCAATACCTAATGAGCGCTTCCACAGAACCGCGGAAATAAAATTTCGAGCACTATACGCCGTGTAATAAAAACGTTAACTAATTTTGCAATACTGCAGGGAGACGCTTACTACAGTAAACGTCAAAATTGGGATATAGGTAAATATATCAATATGTCTTAGAAAGCAAACCTTATATTGCCTGCCTCCTGCCAAGTAGTTATTGCATATAAATTGCATCAGCTAGCTGTATAGCACGCGTTTCTCTAAAAACAAAGCGCACTTTTTCGCTCTTTGCTGCTGATTTGTTTTGTAACCTTCTATTGTGGACAGGAATGCTTGCCACTTACGCGCTCTGTAGTCTTTCATTTTTATCAAAACCGTGGTATTGTACGTGGTGTAAGTCATTAGGCTCATCCTTGAAACAGTTTTTTTTTTCTTTTTTTCTGCCTCAACTTCGCTTTATGACATTTCTAAATCTAAGAACAAACTAGACTCAGGCTGTATGTCTAGCCAAAGTTTGCATGCTTTTCATGTATACAAGAGTAACAGTGGACGTAATGTAATGCACTTCATTTCGTAAAGCGATTGTCGATTGCATAATCACTTGGCGAAATTATTTTGTGGCCTCGACTGGAGCCGTGAGTGGAGGCACAATTGAAAAGTGCACCCCAAATAACATTACCCTGGTTGGTTAGTGGCACCGTCGCAGTCAATTTTGACGACCTGCTTCTGACCATTCTTTTTCTCATAGCTTTTTACAGTTTCAGCTTTCTTCCGGAAGAGTGCATGAAACCATAAACAATAAAATTTTACACGGACAAAGCTTTTATTAAGCAGATTACTTGAAAAAAAGAATTATAGTTTCCAGCTCTACTTGAATAGCCTGTGTCGTTTATGGTCTCTCGTTATCGCAGTACATTCGCTTATTGGTGTAACTTCGGCTGCTCACGGCCCACACGATCCCCGTTGTGTGGGTGCCAGCTTTAAGGAGGCAAGAGTGAACGAAAACAGCACAGCTACTCAATTTATACCTTTCCTTGCACGAGATACAGACACAATTATTCGCTGTAGCTCTATTATAAAATATAATATCCTGACAGCTGTCGGTCGTCAGAACTGGTAGCGACTTAATCAGTGCCAAATTTTTTCAATGGTATGGCTTGTTATTGTTAGATAATGCTAATCAAGCTTTTTTGAACAGACACTTCATGAAAGTTCGCTACCATCCGCCTGGAATATCGGAAAGGTGTATCCACTTTCTAAGATCACGTGATAAACATTCCGATATTAATTACAGGCCCATATCACTTACTAACATTCCATGTAAAATCGTTCAACACATTTTGTTTTCTCACCTCGCCAAGTTTTTGGAATCTAACTCCTCCACTGCATAGGAACACGGTTTCCGAAAATCGCGCTCCTGAGAAACACTGCTAGAAGCCTTCGCTTCTGAACTCAAAGTTATTTTTAACAAATCATTGCTAGACGGCTGTGCTTTCTTGCATTTTTGTAAAGCTTTCGACAAGGTGTGTTACCAGCGTCTGCTACATAAACTTAGCTTGCTTAACACTAACAGAAGAATTCCAACGTGAATAAAATGTTTCTTCAACAACCACTCGCGGTTCGTCTCCGCTAACGATTACAACTCTCAGCCCTGTGAGACTTGTACATTGTGGTGTACTGCAGGGCTCTATGCTTGGTTCTATGCTTGGTTTTTATTTCTTACTCGTATAAACAACTCGCCACAGTGTCATTCTTCTAGCCTTCCCTTATTCGCTGATGAATGCGCGATATTCCGCGAAATAACTACCGTCAATGACGTAATCGTGCTTCAATCTGATCTTAACGCTGTTTCCTCTTGGTGTGAAACATGACTAACAGAATTGAAAGTTAATACATTTATGCGTGCAGCTGGAGAAACTAACCATCTTATTCCTGTATACAGTCTGACCAAGTCTCGTTAGAAAATGGGTCCTCACATAAGTATCTCGGTGGCCACGTCGCATCACACTTTTCTTGAAATACTCACGTTCAATTTGTCATTAACTACGCTATCCGCATGCTGGGATACACACGACGTAACTTTTCCAGATCACCTGCTAAGCTAAAGCTTAACCTATACAAAACCCGCGTCAGGACTGAACTTCAGTACGCTGCATTTAAAAGCAATTGAACCTCTTCTCTCGAAATCGCTCTCGACAATTCTGTTCGATTCATACTATCTACCTACGATGGTACGTCTAGTCTGACGGAAATGAAATTAAGCCTTAACCTAACAAACCTAGCAACTCACGGTAAAATATCCTTTCTGGGGCTTTTTCTCGTAGGTTGTATCATCACCTGCAGGGGGCGGCAGAAAGTTACGTGGGCGGATGAGATTAAGAAGTTTGCAGGGACAACATGACCACAATTAGTACATGACCGGGGTAGTTGGAGAAGTATGGGAGAGGCCTTTGATCTGCAGTGGCCGTAACCAGGCTGAAGATAATGATGTATAATCGCCATGATCTACGCAAGCTGTTACTTTCAGCACAATGCATAGCATAATTAAAGACCTGATCACATTCGTAAAGTTGGTTTTCCACGCTGGAGGATGACTTCATTGGGAAATTCATATCTGCCACATACGTACGACGAGTCAAATCATTTTGCTGCAACACAAGTGGCCATCGATGATCATGACGTGTTTCTGCAGTTATCAGCGAACATCGTATAATACGGAAAACACATTTTTGCAACATCTACTGTATATAGTATGTGCATGTGTGTGTGTGCATGGGGGGGGCGGAGTGAGTGCGTCTGTGTTTTACACAGCCGAACGTTGTGCAGTTATTAGGCTTGCCAGTTTTATTTCTCGCTATCGTTGTAATTATTTCAGTAATAATTCCCACAGATGTAGATAAATGTTGTTTCACATTTATAACACATCTTGCTTTCTGTATTATGTAACTATTTTCTGTAACCATTCCTGTTTGGAATACATTTAAACCTTGAGAGTACTTCAAAGAAATAAATGACTAAATGTGTAAACAAATAAACCCAATAAATAAATAAAAGCTAATTAATTAGTGTTCAATGTGCTTCCGTAGCATTGATGTCACTGACGATCTTGCGTAAGCTCACAATGCATAGTGTGGTCCGCTGTCAAAGAGAACTGCACCTTGTATTCTGCCATCGTTTGCGACTGAGATATGGCATAACAGCTCATAGGCTAATTTTACGTACAAACCAGCGCACAATTCATTTGCAACTTCTGTCCGAGAACGCCGAAAAAGAACGTTCCAGTTATGTTGGCAGCAGACGTATTGATCTTACAGCTGCTAATTTTGAATACTACAGCATGAACATCGTATTTAACTTCAATGCGAATTTTTCAGTGTACTGTGCGGTCTCTAGGGTGTTTAATACTTTTCCGGGAAATGGCGGCACACGCAGGGACACCGTGCTAGACAAATGGGATCTGAACGTTTATGAACCATACAATTTGTTGCGTACTCACGAAATAAATAAAGAAATTAACCATACAAACTTTTGATATGGCGAATCAGTCCTGCAGAATTCCGCAAGGTACAGGAAAGATCATCAAAGGACAAATTGACATCCACCCGTATCTGGCATGAAGCTACTATGGAAACCCAACGGCCGCATTTCTCAGAAACCCGGACCAGGAGGAATTGTTTCTTCAACTTCGAAGCTTTGTTTCTGAGAAACGCCTGTGGTTTTCGGTTATAAGTAACAGTTCCAAACAATTGAACTCCTTACTTCTCAACTTCTTTCAGCTCACCAGTTAACCACGTGGCTTATACATATATATATAAATAAATATATATATATATATATATATATATATATAGGACGTGCCTTATCATAATTTCTTAGCAAATATGACACCACAGTAATCTCAGCCGCTGCAAAGCTAGTGATTTATTCAGGTATGCCTCTCGTGCGGATGTCCGACGGTCTACATAGAGCTCAAATGAAGTTTTCTTTGCGACGTGCGTTATATTTATGCTCTGAATAAGCCACAATGGATGCATCGACATATTATACCTGAACTGAACTAATAAATTGCTTCTTTTTTACACAATTTTCACGTAGAAACCGTATGGCTCGCATAATCCCATAACAAGAATAGCGTTGTATTTTTCCTTTGGCAACCATTCCTATGTTTTATTTTGTGTGGTTTGCAGTACAGAGGCTGGTAAGCGTGATACTCGGGCTACGCCATTCCCGTAAGTTCTGAAAGAAAGAGAAGAAAGAAAAGTCTCCTACAGCGGCTACCTCAACTGTAGCTCCTCAACAACTCCGTCCAGCAGCGGCAGTTCTTTCCAGCGCACAAATGACACGACACGCCGGCGCACAGACGCTGCTCATATCTCTTAGAAAATTGGGACTCCCGGTCTCGCCGCAGATCGTCAAGGGCGCCCTTAATGGTGGTGGGGACTAGTAAAGCGACCACCATTCGCGCCTCGCCGGACGCTTCTCCCTGCTGCCAGCCACATGGCTGATTACGGTCGCCGTCCAAGCATTACCGAATATTTCATTGCGCGGTCGGGACTGTGACGCCGTGATGGCCCTCTTGATGGAGCGTGAACATTGCATTACACGTCTGTTTGCCCATAGAAATGCAAACAGTCCGGCCTCACCGCAAGCCTTGCGAGGTTGAACTTGTTCTCGCGCCGCCGAGTCTATTTTTTCTCTCCGCTTTTCGTTCTTTTTTCGGCTCCAACAAGGCAAACGACGAGGAGGACCAAGCTCGTTTCACGCGTCCTGATAGCGCTATCCCGGCCTACGTAAAACGGTATGTCGCGACATGTGATAACATTAGGACGTGGATGGACTATGCGCTTTCATCGTCAAACGATCGTCACGATTTTATCACCGCAGTCATCATCGCCAATATCACCGCCAATATCATCGTCATTCGTCTTCGTAATTACTACTATCATTATCACCAAAGTAAGTATATAGATTAGTCAATTTTGAGTCCACTTGCACGTCGGCGGTCTCTGCCGGGGCTCTCGAAGTGCCCTCGTGTTATGTCAGCCGACTACATTGTGTTTCCAACTTTTGCTAGCTCATTCAACTACGTTGACCTCTGGCATGCTCGACAGCGCTTATCCCCCATAATCAACCATTCTGTTAATCTTATAGACCACGCGTTATCTGCTATGCACATTCAACGACCTGCATGGCTCCACTATTTTCTCTTTACCGGAACTAGAATGCCGGCTAAGCTTCTGAAAGAATACTACCGTGTTGCTGTCCTTGGAGGTTATACCTGTCGTTTTAGTTGCATCGCATGTGGCGCAGTCCTGAGCTACTCATATTCCAGAAGTTTCCGGCGAGTTGCTATCCGTAATCTATGAACAAACTGAGAGACAAACTAGGTTTGCGCTCAATAGCTGCCGTTCATCGAATGCAGATGAAGAGCACATGCGACGACAGATAAGGCGCCAATCATCGGCCGAGTTTGGCAGTTTTCAATTTAACAATTTTGTTCGAACTTTCTCTCAGAATCCTCGAAGGACGACTGGCGTTGGTTAGAGATCACTCACTTCAGCGATATCAAAGTGGCAGGGTTGGAATCACACAAACACACACACACACACAGAGAGAGAGAGAGTAACGAAGAGGGAAAGGTAGTGAGGTTAATCAAGAACTTGCCCGGCTGGCTACCCTACATTTGTGGAGGGGGAAGGGCGAAGAACGTAGAATCAGAGAGTTTGCATTTAACCACTAGCCTTTGCACGGTACAATCTGTCACAGTTCTTATGAATGTTTATGAAGAAATGGTAATAAAAAAAGTTATTGCCACGACACGATTTGCGATTGTGCCGTGCACGCAACCTTTCTGGTCCATCTGTCACCAGAAAAGTAATGCCAGTCTTATTGAATGCTGCATTTCTTTTTAGCTCAGCGTACACGACGCTTCACTTTCCCGGTGGGCCTATAATAACGCAAGTAAGCGTGCGTTCGCACAATTTCTCGCAATTTTCGGTTCTCGTAGGCTTCACTTTTAATGTGCCGCGCGCATAAACGCATCTGTAGCAATAATTTCCTTGGTATATTGTTCGTGCCATAGCGGCACACCAGGAGCGCAGCGCAACGAGATAAATTATTCTGCAATTTTACAAAGTTTATAGCATACT
The DNA here is from genome assembly GCF_023375885.2 of Dermacentor andersoni. Taxonomy (NCBI): domain Eukaryota; kingdom Metazoa; phylum Arthropoda; class Arachnida; order Ixodida; family Ixodidae; genus Dermacentor; species Dermacentor andersoni. The sequence continues at coordinate 66,827,191 of NC_092818.1, forward strand.
CTCTCCAGGTTTACAGCACACTGACTATACAGCACACAGCGCTCACATAGCAACTACATTTCGCAGTTTCATTCACATGAAACTCACACATAAGCCGAGCGGGAATCGGCCGTGGAATTCCTGGCTCGCATTAAGCCCACCGGCATGTGTGGTAGGATGTGGACGTGAATAATTTGCTACGATGCTTCGCGAGTGACCAGACAGGCGAGGCACTTGCGAACGTGAGTCTGCCCCGTTCAATGAAAGCTGACTGCTAGATTTTTTTAGCAGTACAGCGCTTCGCTGCGGCGGAGAAGAAGCTTAAAATGGGAATTGTGGTATTGGGCGTCCGAAAACTGCACAGTGGGCTATAAGGGACGCCGCAGTGGGGGGCTCCGGATTAATTGTGACCAGCTGTAGCTCTTTAAGGCACGGGTTGGGCCGCTAAGCACGAGGTCGCGGGATCGAACCTCGGGTACGGCGGTCGCATTTCGATGGGGGTGAAATGCGACAACACCCGTGGTACCTAGATTTAGGTGCACGTTAAGGAAGCCCAGGTGATCCACACCTCCGGAGTCCCAAACTACGGCGTGTCTCATAATCATAACGGGGTTTTGGCACGTAGAACCCAGTAATTTAATAAATCTTAAAGCTCTCTAAGGCGCGTCCAACGCTTTCGTTGCGTGTGAGAATTGTGTACACTGACACGGGCGCCATTCGAGACAGCGACAACTGTTCGATAGAGCCTTTCAATCTTAGTTATGCTGCGTATTCTTCTGTTTTATACTTAAGTATCACCTAGTGCAAGAATTTGCGCTTTCTTTTTTAATCCTGCGTTACTGACCAAAGGAAAAGGGGTAGCATTCGCAAGCAAACGGCGACAACGACGACTGTGTTTATTCTTATTTCAAAAAGTGAAAAAGAAAAGAGAGAGGAATAACCGCACACGGGCGTTTTTGCATTCGGCCCCGATCCCAATGCATCCAGCGTGGCCGGGAAAGGCAGCGGAGAAGAAAAAAATATCGCCAGAAGGCGTTCATCACATTTAAGGCGTGGAAATATCGGCTGCTATGATCGCGTACGAAATTTACGACAGTAGAGGTCGGATTATTTAGAAAATAATATTCCCCAGGAAACTGATATGCCACAATCAACCACTCTTGAGGGACATCGAAGCGCCCGTATGTCAGATGCAATAAAGCGATTTCACCAAAAAGATGGCAATATAGTACCTTAACAGTCACACAAGGTATTCGCTCCGGTATTTCGCGCAATAACTTGTTAGTACTAATAGTTCATAAAATACGCAGTGAAGAAGAGGAAGATTGAGCACTTAGAGTGAAGATGTGCGTCACGTGAACATCTGTGTAACGAGTAATAAATAGGCAACAAACCAGGAAAAGGCAACAAATAAAATATGCACAGAAGAAAGGAGAGTGCTTTTTTTTTCACTTTCTGATAGAGTTGTTCCGTTTCAAAAGTTCTCACGAGGTGAAAGTGGAAAAATTAAGGTTAAAATATTTGTTTTATCATTTCGCGTTGATCACTTACGCATTTTTAGCTCGGTGAATTACTTGTCGTTGGGAATTACGTTGGAATCAACGCATTCGCGAGCTATTTTATTTCAGAAACTCAGTGCCAAGTACCGAAGCGTAAGGCCCCCTACCATTACGGCGAAGGTAACTCGCGAAGTGGTATCGCGACTGGTCTTCGCATTGCGTCTATACTAACCATCCCATAACAATACTCAGTTCACAGGCATCACGCAACGCGACGCGGTCGGTAGGCATCAAGGTCGAAGCTTGAGTTGAAATAGCAAAACCGAGCGGGAATGCAAGCGAGCGTTTCCAATGCACACGAAGGTGAATCCCAGTGAAATGCAGAGCAACGAAATGTCTAACCGTTCTAGGTCGTAAGTCTCGCATAAACAAAGATTTAATTACGACCGTCCGTCTTCGCCTAGTCAAGGCATTGTACACCGCAGCTGCACGTGGAGATGAGTCGGCGTAGCCAAGTCGCAGATTACAGACGCATGCAAATAGCTCACAACCCTCCAGCTGCTTGCGCTGGTGGGATGACATGTGAGTGCAGCCGCTAATAAATGCAAATACAGGGGTGGGTCTCTAGAGCTGCCCATCGGCCACTTATATTGGGCACCTCGCTTAAATCACAGGCCGTTATCGTCTTAAAAAAGACGCGTCGCTGCGCCTTCATAAGCATCCTCGAAGAGAGTCGCAGGTTCGAGAAAGCGGCGTTCGACACAATTAGACAGTGACAGTTGGTACATCCATGAGTGAAAATGGTTGAGTGGATTATTACTCAGATTGAAGAAGTGTCCAAAGGGTTTTTTTCAGGTGACCTTGTGCTCACCGTAGTCTCTTTCGCAGTCGCTTAGCGTGTTAGGCTGTTTAACGATGCTGACCATTCCTCGTTAAATATCTTCGAGTCCCACCAAAGAATGAACGTGAAAGCTTGTTGGAATCTAAGGGCCCCTTTTTCTTGCCTGATGAGCTTCCAAATTGATTCCCCTAAAATCAGCTAACTTACTGTAAAGACGGCGTTCCGAAAACCAACGACGGGACACACGTCCGCGCCGAGTACTATTTCGTAGGCGACGACCGTTGTCCACCTCCACGCTTCGGTCAAGCACCAAAACTCACACCAGATCCCACGGTCGGGCCAACTACCACCACTGCCCGCCCGCGACTCACCGGCAAGAGAGCGGTAATCCGTTCGTGGGGCGTCACACCGCAGAAGGCGAGTTTCTTCATCCGAACGACACCGGGGGTGTTGACAGTCGCCTAGCCGGCCGGCGTGGTCGCGGGCCACCCGAATCTCGGCAGCTGCATTACCATCGAGTACGAGGCAAGCGGCGTCGGGTGGGCGGAGTCCAGCGGTCGTCGCGCGGGATCGCGCGTGGCCACTACACTGTCTGGACCGCTGCTGCGGCTTGCTGGACTGCAGCGACCGGTGGTTGTTGTTGCGTGCGCGGCGCCGTTCCTTCCATTCCTGGATGCTGCCGTTCGCCGCCGAGAAGGGGCAGCCGACTCCTTCTTCGCCCGCGGGCGGCTGCAACGGCGGCCGCCGCCTCTCGCCCTCTCCCTCGCTCTCTGACCGCCTTACCTGGAACGCTGACCTCGATTTGGCAGCAGCCACCGCTATATACTCTGGCTGCTCAAGCCTGCAGCAGAGATGCTCCTCACTCCCCCCCTCCACCAGCACCCCCTCCTCTTTCCAACATCGCCACACCGTCTCCCGAATCGGCTTTCCTTCACGAAGCGTCTTCTTCTGCTTCTTCTTCTTCTTCTTCCCGGGGCCAATACGCGCCGTTGGTGTACGCGCTGGGCGCGCGTCGGGACATTTGCCCGAATTGGCGCGCCCCCGCTGCACCAGCCGGGCGAACGTGCCTGCCCGTTTGCCGCGACGGGCCGCGAGCGAGCGCGAGCGGACCCGTCCCGCCGCGCGATCCATTCGGCCAGTTTTCCATTCGGCCGCGATCTGGGCCAGGGACGGTTTCGCGATAGAAAGGAAACGGCGACCTTCACCTTGGCTGCCGTCGTCGCCTTCCCCTTGCGTGCGTGCGCGTGTGTGTGCGGTGGCCGCACCGCGGCCGGCTGCTCTTCGGTCGGTCGCTCGTTTGTCGCCACTTGAACGCAACGTCTCGTCTTTGGGCGCCCGCTACCCTGTCCCGATATCCCGTCGCCGCGCCGTACTACGTCTCCATTATTGACCATCTAGGCGGGGAACTCTCCCCCGCTTCGGAGTAGCGTACTTTCTTCCGGGTGCTCACTCTTTTTTTTTCTGTCTTTCTTCTTTTTCTTTTTTTTGACTTGGGGCTTCGCGGTGTTTGCAGTTGCAGGCGTTTAGCCTCGCAGCCTTACACGTTGAGCTCTCGTCGTTGAGTGGACGGTAATAAAGTGGCTACAAAAGACGCACGGTGGAACGTTACTTGAAGGCGCGCAGCTCTCTTTGCGGGAGGCAAACGAACAGCGTATGTCAGCTTTTACTTCCGCATGCTAATCACGTCAGCAACGCCCCTACTGTCAACGAAGCGTGCCAAGCGCGTGCGTGGCTGCTGCATGTGGTTAGGTTATTTCACATTTGTGTATTTTTTTTATAACTGAAGCATTTTGTAAATTAATTTTATCCGTGAATTAATATTTCATCTGCATGTGTCCTAGTGCGGGCGTTCACACGCTGCACTTACCGAGCCACCTCAGTTGCATCCCTTCGGTTTCCTTGAAATCCGTGAACACAGGGGAGATCTGCACATCCCACATGGAATGAATGCACGTAGACAAAGATTACCAACATTGATACCGTTTATTTTGACGTAATCCCTGTTGTGACCTATCGATTTCAGTGCGGAGTAGCAGACTCGAACGCACTATAGCTCAGGTCGACCTCTCTGCCTTTCCTGTCAATAAATTCTATCTATCAACAAATAAAACAGTGGTACTCCAACCAATCCACCACAAGAGAGAAAATAGCCGTAGTGCCCTATGTGTGGCCTTCAGACGGCGCCACATTTAAAGCGTATTTGTGGGAGGGCCGATCCTGGCCGCCCAGAGGCAACAGGGACTGTCTCTTCGTGGTGCAGACAAGTAGGTCTACAACGAATGGTGCACATCTAATAGCAAGTCCGTCTACACGATATGAAGAGCAACCGCCTTTACCAATTAATTTATTGCCTAAGTACTGAGGACATGTAAGCATTCTTTTTTAAATGTCGTTTTTAATACAGACGTTTCACATTCACTGAAAATTTCAGTGCACCAAGAAGATCAGTAAAAGGATACGTTTTGTCTATAGAGGGCTGCTCTTCAATGCCAAAAGCTATTATTTGCCATTGTACGCCGTGTCTTTAACGGGATGTTAGCACACAGTGGACTGCACCTGTCGTCATATAATTTGCAGCCGACCACCGAAGGATTTCGGTGCGCTGGCATTTCAAAATGCTGTATGGAAATCTGCAGTCCTTGGTCCCCGCTATCCGTATTAGGCAAAGCTTATCTTTCTTGAGGGCGAGGGATAAAACTCAATTACTGTGCGTTAGTAATTGATCAAGCCACTGAGTACAGGGTCTCGCTGCGTGGCTTCTGGCATCATTGCAGATAACCGACCAGATACCGTTCATCCTCAGGGAATGTGGCCTGAGGCAGCCGTTCGGCAGATGAACGTTTAGGCTTGGAGAGTACAGTGGCGGCAGACGAGGCCCACATCCCCATAAAATTTCTGCTGTGGTGAATGCCGGTATACTTGTGAGCCGACAGAGTCTTGTAAGCATGCAGAATGTGCGCGGATGTTGCGCTCTACACTTGAGTCTAACTTCACCTTTGAAATCCAAGTTGCAGGTTAAAGTGGTAAATTATTTCAAGGTTTTCGCAGTGTTCACCTTGCGCAAACTTTTGTCGACAGGTTCACTCTTCGTTTCTTTTCTTTTCTTTTAATTTCTTAATTCTCAGTCTATCTAGAATTACTTTAACGTTCCACGCGCCTGATATACCATTGACACAGCATGATTGTACATGCGGTTTATTTCATTTGTGCTCCTTTTTCTTTCTATCCCCTTATTCACCCCCTCCCCTGCCCGCCGCCTCCTTTGTCGGATACCGAACCCAAACTACTTAAGGTCAACCTCCCTGCCTTTCCATGCATCATTTCAGTCTTGATTGAACGTACGCTCAATCGAAAGGCACTTTTTCGGAAGTAACGCCTAAATTGCCGAATGTACTAGTACCGCGTACGCGAAAGCTTGTCAAATTTAGCCCGCAAATTCCACTCCTGTCGTGGCAAGTGTGCCTACCCCTTCCTGCGCGCCGTTTTCATGGATCCACCGGGACGATCTACGAGGCGCCTTTCTGCGCATAGCTGCTCGAGACTTCCCGGTTATTACGGCGTCTTATGTAAATTTAGAATAAGCGGCTTACGGAGGCGGCACGCTGGGTTGGCCAAGCATCTCCAGGCTCTTTTGTTCTTGTACATCTTGTTTTGTTTTTTTTCATTACGCCCATCCACGGTGTGTGGCACACGAGGAAAACACCCGTTGACTGCAGCGACCTGAACGGTCCACGGAACAAATAGGGCGCAGCGGGCGAAATCGAAACTGCTGGTGAAAGCGGCTTCGCAAAAAACGTCACGCCTGAAAGGAGCCGGCGCCCAACTATGGCCCAGAGCCCCGAGCTGGCCCGTAGTTCCTCAAGCTCTCGCGCCTCGCCAGCCGCGTACCTGTGAGAACAACAATAGCCGGCTAGAGACCACCACTCGCTATTACGTGCGAGCACTGGCTTGTGCATTGTATACATTGCCTGTACTGCTTCGAGACGCCTGCGGTCGTAAGCGCTCGTAAACGCTCGTAAACGCCATTACTTCCTCATCAACTCCGGGAGCTCGTTGAGCCGGGAACAATCAATCGATATCCGATCTACATTCCTTCCCGGGCAATCATTTTCGGCATTGCGATCAAGAGGCATTAGTTTTGCAGAGCCGGCGCTTACACTCATAAAGGGCGCTAGCGCTAAGGAAACGCCCTTTATCGAACTTTCACTTTTGGTTAGAACCTAAACACGCTTTCTGCTGCATCCTTAATCCCCCTCCCTGCCCCCGTTTCCCTTCCGAACACTGTTTCGAGTAAACGTCGCGCCGCTGGCAAACTTCATGCATCTCGGTTGCTGACCGGTAAACTCTTCCGTCCACTTTAAACCCAGGCACTTCTGAGAGGTCTACGTTACCACCGGGTCTCACTGGGTGAATCCCTTCGCATTCTATAAGGATGTGCTGACTGGTCTCTAGATTTTTGCTGCTGTAATTGCGTTTGGCAGGCATTCTCAGATCATGAACAGCAGGTTGCCATTATCCCTCAAGAGAAAAGTGTGTAACAGCTGTGTCTTACCAGTACTCACGTAGGGGCAGAAACCTGGAGACTTACGAAAAGGGTTCTACTTAAATTGAGGACGACGCAACGAGCTATGGAAAGAAGAATGATGGGCGTAACGTTAAGGGATAAGAAAAGAGCAGATTGGGTGAGGGAACAAACGCGAGTGAATGACATCTTAGTTGAAATCAAGAAAAAGAAATGGGCATGGGCAGGACATGTAATGAGGAGGGAACATAACCGATGGTCATTAAGGGTTACGGACTGGATTCCAAGGAAAGGGAAGCGTAGCAGGGCGCGGCCGAAAGTTAGGTGGGCGGATGAGATTAAGAAGTTTGCAGGGAGAACATGGCCACAATTAATACATGACCGAGATAGTTGGAGAAGTATGGGAGAGGCCTTTGCTCGGCATTTGGCGTAACCAGGCTGATGATGATGATGAATTGCCTCCTCGAATTCCAAATATTTGCTCCAGTATGTTTTTGCCCTCAGAGAACAGGCTCCAGCCACAAATAGCAAGGCACTGCCCTTTGGGTTATCGTAGCAATTTTTTTCTTGTAGTTACTTTCTTCTCATTCTTGTAAATCTATATGGTCCTTTTTGTATCCATTCTTTGCACCCAATTTAATTGTCTCTGTTTCTCTCACTTTCTTCCTCATGACTCCTGGTAGTCTATTTATAGTTTCAATTACCCTGTACTCGGTTGCCAACTTTCTTTATCTCCTTCTCGTCCCTACGCTCCCTACGCAGTAGCGCCGTCTGACTGGTGTATCATGCGCCTACGTACACTCGGTCGTTCATTTGTAATAGACAGATCTTGAAATGCACCAGCGTGCACACAAAAAGAAAAAGGAAAAAGAGGCAGGACAGCGCTTCTGGACGTGGCTTGCCTTTCATGTGGCAAAATGTATGTGGGACAATAGGGAAGGATTCGTCAACGATCGCCTCAGGGAACATCGTGGTTGGTTAACAAGCTTCAGGATCTTCACACAAGTTTTGACGTGTTTCTTTTTTCTGTTCTGCTTGGCGCGTGTGCTGATGCACCTCAATAATCTGTCCATTATGAACATCAACCAGCCCGAGTCGCCACGATCACTTCGTTTGAAAACGTCGTCTTTCCTTCTACGATATTCCTAAACAGACGTTGCTTCGTTTCTCTCGCGAATTTCCCTCGTATCGGCTCACTCGGTTAGTGGAGACAGGTTTTTCAAAGTGCCCGCTTTCCTCGAGCAGCAACACGCCTCGTCCATCTGATGGCACCGTTTTGCAGCTTCAATCAGATAGTTTTGTCGCTTTTCAAGGTCTCACGTCTCTCAACGTGTGCGTCGCTGTGGCGGCTTGCACCCGGAGTGACGTCATGACGGCGGTCGTGCGCCATTTCCATCTCTCTCTCTCTCTCTCTTGCAGTGAATGAATTTGTTGGCTCGTTATGCTGACTGCGTGGAGGCTGCGTTTCAATCACGAATATCTCGCTCAGACAAAGTGAATACGCAAGTGCAAATCGGAAAGTTTGGCACGTCTCATTTGACCTCGCAGTTTTGTGTTTTGAAGAGGACAAAGGAGAAATTAGTAGGTTCAGTACGAAACCGAGCGTGGTGTGGCAGATTTCGATAACTGTGCTGGAGCACTGCAGCAGGCTTTTTATAGCACCTGCCTACTTTAAGGCTATGCAGATGTCTTAAATACAACCTGTCGTAGAGACAGCAGCTATGGCAAAATGTAATAGTGGCTAATTAGCATAAATTCAGTAATTACTTTTCTATTCTTATTTTTATGGCATATATTACATCTACGCTATGTGAGCAGGAGGGTGGCGTTAGCATACCTTCTGACCTTTGGTTCCCCTAACTATGCGGAACGAAGGTTGCTTTGGAAATGAACAGTTCAATTACTTCAAATTGGGTATCTACGTGCTAACTCTCCCCTTCCCCATTTCGCGTTAGCACTAGGAATCTCGCAGTCACGATTAAATATTTTTTTTCCTTCTGAGTTGTATGTTTGTGTGCGTGCGTGCGTGCGTGTGTGTGCGTGCGTGCGTGTGTGTGCGTGCGTGCGTGCGTATGTGTGCGTGCGTGCGTGTGCGTGCGTGCGCGTGTGTGTGTGTGTGCGTGCATGCGTGTGCGTGCGTGCGTGCGTGCGTGTGTGCGTGCGTGTGCGTGTGCGTGTGCGTGTGCGTGTGTGTGTGTGTGTGTGTGTGTGTGTGTGTGTGTGTGTGTGTGTGTGTGTGTGTGTGTGTGTGTGTGTGTGTCCACTGAGCAGTTAGCTATAATAGGAAATCAGCGCAAGTGATATTTGTTTCCTTAATCTGTGTCGTCGTAGCAACAAGTCCGGCTAAGAACCATTAAACCCGCCCATGAAATCAGTGGTGATTGAAGGCGCAACATAGATGCGCATACGATCGAAGCCAAACGGTACTTTTATAGAACTGTAAGTTCGCGCTGTGTTAAGCCCTCGAGGGTAAATCTGTTTTCAAGTAAGCTGATAGTCAGTGATAGTCAGTTGAGTGGGGACTACAGTATCACATAACAGCGACGAAGCTGCTTTTCTCCTAAATGTTTCAAAAACGAACTGCGCAACTAGATGGCGTAACCTCTCCTGCAAAAGAAAAAAAAGGAAAAACGGGTGTTACGTTTCGCCTACGGCGCGCGGTATAGCCGGCGCGGATGCAACGGACGCCGGGGCTTCGTTCAAAGCGGCGGACATTTTGGCCCGTTCGGAGATCCTGCAAAGCCTCCCCGCCAAGCGCGTCCAGGCGTGTTTCAGTGCCACGTGTCTTCGTGTGTGCGTGTGTGTGTGTGTGCCCACGCTCGTCAAAGCGCGGCAGCCGGGGAGAGGAGCTCCCCAAGTGTGAAGCGAGGAGGTCTGACCGGCGCCGGGTTGGCGGATGCGTCACTACACTCGTCTCAACATGTCTCTCAGCGTGTCCGTACCCGCCGTCACGTGGCCTCGTCACGAGGCCTTCCTTCTTGCCCTCAACTGCGAAAGTATAAGAGCAGCTGCCCCCGGACGCCTAGAGAGAGGCTCCGATTTCTTCCGTTGAGTTACGTGCTCTCCTGTCTCTCCACTTCGGTCGACCTGACCGCCCGCTCTTTTGCGATGCTAGAATAAACAAGTTGTTCTGTTACCAGTCGACTCATGCTTTGCCGGGACCTTCGGATGCTTCCAGTTATGCCCCAGGCCGCCAGGCCAACGCTACCCTTGGGGCTTGCGACCCGATTGCAACAACGGGTGTCAGCGCTGAGATTCCAACACGGGCTAGAATGAGTGAAGAAACAGGAGTTTGCGATGTCCCTCTCAATACAGTCTTGTGACTTATTGCAATTTGTTTTAATTAACTATTGATAACAAATTTTCTCTCTCTGCGTGTTAATTTGATTACGCTGTCAGTGCCAGAAAACTTGGGGGACGCGTGTGAAAGCAACGAAATGCGCTAACTTTTCCTAAGCCTGGCCACGCGGCGTGCATTACAGTTCTGGAGGCTTCGGGCTCCAACTGCGCGGGTATTCAGCTTGATAGCAGAACTCTGGCCCCACAATCTTTAGAGCATACGACGCGTTCACGCTACATTGCAATCGTTTTTCTTTCTTTTTTTGACGAATCTGTGCAACCTCATTTGAACGTACAATATATCGCATAATTGTTTCGTTTCTTTTTTTTTTTTCTCTTCAGCTTCGAGACATGGCGCCGCCACATTAGGGGGCTGTCTGCTGAGGCCCGCGAGTCCCCCCTCATACCGGGAGCTCCGACAGGCACGTGCCGCTGCTGCTATAGAAGAGAGTAGAGCTTATCGTTGCGTTTGGGCCCGGTCCCCAGGAAGGTGATGAGGTCAGGCGTGTGTGGAATAGCCGAGTTGGCGATTTAGCTGACCATTTGCACACGGTGGAAGGAGCTTTTATTACCGAGAAATCTTTCTCTCTCTGCATGTTACTGTCACCTTTTGTGTGTGTTTGTGTGATTGTACATAGTGCGTGAGTTGAGTTTTTCGTGTGCCTGTCGCGTGCTTGGTGCTTGCCATCCTCAATGAGCCCTACGCGCCGAAGACGCCGGATTCCGTTGCATCCTCCACACTGAAGGGAATCTCTTCCTCCTTCGGGCTTGTTGGCGTCTTCGATAAAGTGACACGGCGCTCGACCAGGTGCCATTTGTATCCGTGACCCCCCTGAGAAGTAACGGGAGCGCCCCATACGCTTACATCCGCACAAAGAAAGAAGAAAATACGGCGCATGCGTATATTTCCTCCTGTTGCTTCTTCGCAAACTTGGTTCTCGGAGACATGCTCGAACGAGGCCGTAGCGTTTCAATTTCTGATGCATGGAAAACGCGTACATTCGCCCGCGACTATACCGGGCGCTTGCATGAGACAATTGTTGCTTAATTTGAAGCGGCTCGAATACATTTAGGTACGTTTAGTCGTCTACGTAGTTAAGAGAGTATCCACGTGACGGCACGGACGCCATCTTGTTGTCCCATTCGCAGCATCAACTGTGTCGCTGGAAACAAACCTATCAAAATGAAACGAAGCTTTACACCATGCTGGATGTAAAACAATATGGCGGCGCCACTGACATCAGCACATAGACCCTCAGCATGGCAAAACCGCCTGTATTGTTATCCTGCTTGGTGAGTTATCATGTATACGTAGACCTTAAAAAGATGAGCGCACTCGTGCCCGCTGCAAGAAAACAACTGTGCGTAATATACTTTGGGCTATGTTGGCCGGGTATTTGCAATTGGCACTGATTTAATTGAAACTGTATCAGCTTCCAATATGCACCGAAGTTTTCAGTGATGTGAAGCGTCAGATTAGCATGCTGTTACTCAGCCTCTGGCCTTGCCTTTTGATGTATGCCTGCGCAACAAATACATGAAGACAAAACACATTTGCGACATTTCTTTCAAAAACAACTTTGCTGTCTGTGGTGTGATGTATCTTGGCGTTTGCGTGACATTTCATATGGGCTTTATGTTGTCGTTCTTCCTTTCTTATCTTTTACGCTCGCTAGTACTTTGAGAATGTGTAGTGCATCCCAAAGTGGGACAAAGGACATCGGAAATCACTCCTGCTCTCCCATCAGCACACAGTAAACTAGTAAAGAGGGCTATTCTTGACGCTTGCTTCTCTAATGCATTAGACCGGTCATACCACCACAGACTAAATGACACTTTTCAAGCAGAAGTTACAAGCCTGAAAGCCTCAGGTTATCCTGACTGACTAATCGTCTCAGTAGCTGAGGCAATCCGTAGGAAAAGAAGGAAATCTAACAGCGAAGCCATGCATGGCTTCGCTGTAAGATTTTCTTCTTTTCTTGCGGATTGCCTCAGCTAGCCATGCATGGCTTCGCTGTTAGGTTTTCTTTTTTTCCTGCGGACCATGGTCACCGAAGAGTGGTCCACAGAAAAGGACCGTAAGGTCGCGGTGATTGCATACAAAGATCAAATCGCCCATGGACTTAAAAAAAAAAGTTGGTGAGGGGGCTGGTTGGTGTACCTGTATTTTTTTCTGCCTCACACAAACTTTCTTCGTTATCAAAGAGAATCACACCAGCCAAGGAGCAAAAAGTCCAGTGTTAAGTCAAGCACCGTAACCGTTGCGTGGATTGTGTGCAGGAGGTTGTGTGCAGAATGCTCTTGAAATGCGGCGCATGCTACGTCGGTCAGACAGGCAGCTGTCTGAACGATCGCTTGCGTGAACATGCGAATAATGTGAAGAATGGAAAAGAAGGTTTTTTAGCCCTCTGTTTGTAAAAGCAAAAGTAATATTCAAACACAAGGACGATTGAACGCGTGTCATCGTTGAATCGGCTAGCATGGCACGTGAAGTATGCCCTTGCATAAGTACGCCATCCCTAGGCTTATCACAAAGGGAGTTGGCGTTGTTAGACAATGGCAGCGCGACCAGTGAGCGGTGATGGCAAGCATCTCTCTATTTCACATATTTATATATATATATATATATATATATATATATATATATATATATATATATATATATATATATATATATATATATATATATATATATATATATATACATATATATATATATACATATATTATCAGACAAAATTTCAGTGTGCAGTAAGCGCTTGTCCTCATATTTTTCCTGTGTCCCTTTTCCCACATCGCGCTGCCCAACACAGCCTCATAGATAACCGACTAACCAAACCAACACACTTGGTAGTACCTTGTTTACCTTGTTCGTTTGCGCGTATGACACCCGATTATCTTGTGTTATTCGTGTGATTCCTCTGTTATTGCTGTTGATTAGTGTGATAACGTCTTGCTTCAAAATTATGTTTTTGTTAGTCTCGCTCTAGGAAGTTCATTAGCAGAATCAAAGCTGAAGATTACACTATCGGTTACGTAATTTAAAATAAACGAAAGTGTAATCACCAGCGCCGGTACATCAGCATGACGTCGCCAACTTCAAATAATTTTGGTTCTTTTCGTATTTGGGCTGTCATGACGCTGTGAAAGTTCTCAAAGTTCGCTAAGTTCATTGGTTGGCTTCTTTACAGTAAGACTTAGTTCACGTTTGCCGATTAAATAAATCTAATCTAACTATACACCCTAGCAGACGCAGCCAGAATCTGTGGCGTCAGTGTTAGCTGATACGCGAATTACTTTAGATTTGCCGATAAAAAGTAATTATAGTCGCTGTCAACCTCAGAATTCCGTACAAGCTCCACCCACAAAAATACAGCGCGCCTACCCTTCCCCTCTGAAAGAGGGCCCAGCCAAGTAGAGTCCGCTCACAGTTTAACGACTTTACTCTGCTTGCGTAAACGCTAGTCTAACTGACAAATAAAATCTCGTTGTTCCAAGCTAAAATATAGGTTCTGGTTGAGCGCTGATGTCAGGATCACCAATAAAATTTGCCTAGACGTTCAGGCACCACTAGAAAACCAGTGACACCATAACATATCTGTACAGGCAAAACGGCCGTCCTGAACACGCTAAACTGTTTGACGTCACAAAAGCAAGCGACCGTAATTGGCTGGCGCATCCATGCAAATTTTGTTTGACTTGAGCAGCGTAAACATACCATTATATTCTGAGGTTGTTGAGGGCGCCGTCAGAATCTACAACGTCACAGCGAGCTGATGGGGGTACTTCAAGGCGGTGTTCACTCCTTGTTTTGTTCTTTCGTCTTTTCTCGCTTAACAGTACTACGGTCATGGTAAGAGTAGCTTTTGTTTTGTCATTTGCAGAAGGGTAATTTAGTTAAACAGCTTGACTTATTTGTTTCCTTTTCAGTGTCTCCCTCTAAAAGTCATTCCCAGTCCACTTGCCCGCCAGCAGTGCTGCTTGCCTCGCCGACGTGACCGTTTCCGAGAGTGGCCGAGATCGAGAGCATAACGGCAGGCGTAGACCCTGTGTAATTAAACAGGAACGCAAGCCTCTGCTCACACAGTGGACATTCCTGTCGGGTCACTTGGAAGATATAAGCCGCAAGGAAGAGACGCTGATTACACGGCGCTCGAGACGACTCTTTCGGGACAGGAAGAAGGGGCTCGCTGACCTGAACAACCCGTACATTTTGTAACGACGAGGCGAAACGTTTCGGGAACGAGACGGCTCGAGGCGTCCACCGTCTACAAATTTGCGGCGCGAATTTTTTTTTTTTTTTTGGACCGCGCCGCGCGCATTCTCTACTTCTCTCCGTTATAAACTGCGTCGTCTCGAGTCTCTAGGAAGTGACGCGTTTCGACGGCGTGTCGTGACGACTCGTCGCGTCTCGCATTTCCACGCGATTAGCGTGGAACTGCGCGCGCCACGGCCGGAAAACGCGCCTTGTGCGCCTTATTTTCTACGACGACCCGGTACGATGTGCGTAAGATTTACACCAAGTTTGTTCGTAAACACAGCAGACAAAAGAAGGCTAACTTTAGCTTTCCTGAAATCTATCCGGTGCCTGCAGAATAACTGTCCATGTCCGTGTCGAGCGACGTCTAGGAAACGTTCTGAAGTAAGCGTATATCACCCGATTTCGGATTTTGCATTGTTTACGAGAGTAGAGACTTGGGCTGGTTAGCCGGCCATTTTGGAAACGCGACAGCTCTTTGTTTATTTGTTTCCAAACATTTGTTTTTTTCGAATGAAAGTGTTGGTGGTCACCCACGGGAACAGCTGTTGGAAACAGCTGGAGTATGCAATGACATCAGCAAACGTTTATCACGAGAAGGTGCTCAGACAACTGTGCAAATATAGAATAAAGTGCAGCCGAAGACACCGCATTTGCATGTCAACATTCTGAATATGCGACAATCCGGCGCTGAGCCGCTAACAAGAATAAGAATATTATTATACCTAGAACGTTTATAATTACTGATATTTATTAACATAAAGTGGTGTCAGGGCAGGTAACTCCATAACGTGACATGTTGTTCGTAATCGGTTCATGAAGAAGTGCAATGCCATTAAGTAATTGATTGAAAACCTTAAGAACCAAATGGTGACAAGTAGGCTGCAGAATTTCCATGGAATAAAACAAGATTTTAGTAGAAAAGAAACGCGAAATCCAAAAGGCCCGCACCACCATAAGTGTAGCCGGAAACAGCTCGTATAAACGTTTTATTAAGCCTTGATGGTCTTCAACGTACATGAAACAGGTTTGTTTCAAGATGGCATTTATCGTAGTGTTGACTGCTTAGTATTTAATACTCAGTAGTTAATAATGATCTCCGTCGACATTCTGCTGCTACAAATTAAGGAATACGTTTAACGTATTTGGTTGTGGGAGATGGGTATGTGAAGAAAAATATACGATGCAAAACAAACGGTATTAGTGCGCTAGCAAATTAGTAGCTATACGAAGCAAGGATACTAGTTTTATCGGTCGCGTAAAGATGGAAACGTTCGTTTACTAACTGAATCAACAAGGATGGTGTCAGCGCGCACAAGCAAACATGAACACATCAAGCTCGATGAACGCGGACACTCGCTCTGAAAACACTGGTGCGAGCAAGTGAGGCAGCACGAGAAGCGAGCGAAGTGACCTTCGTGAGGTATATTGCTTAAACGCAAGAGCGGCGAGAACACAGCGTGCAGAAAGGTATGAGCCGTCTGCGGGTCCCTTTCAAGATACGGTGTGCGCGACCGCCCGTGGCCGTGCAAAGTATGCACCTAATGGCGACTGGAGTGTTCATATAATTGCTATCGCAATAAAAAATAAACAATAAAAAACGTCGGTTTGCATCCTTTGCAGCTGCCCGTGTTTCTCAGCCCAGTTGTTTCTCACAGGACGCAGCTGTACTGCTCTGTGAAGTAATGATTTGCACTCAAGTTTTCAGACTAATAACTGTGATATAATTACGCAATTGTCATTTTTGTTCGAGAATGTATTTGCATAAATCTACGAGACAGCAAGAAAAGAAAAGATAATTCTTGAACGAAATTCACAATTGCAAGTTTCTTATGTCGCTCAGCTGCACCGTGCATGTTTCGGTAAACATAGGTTGCACAGTAAGCGAATGCTCGTTATATGCTTTGTGTCGATGTGCGCGTCGCACAAAGTATCCAAAGATCGCCTCAAATTAAACGCGTTATCCATGTGTGTAAAGTGCGTCTTTCAGACGCACAGCTGCACGCAGACCGATATTCCTTCCGGTGCCTACCCTGACTCAGAAACTTATAGGAAGGGTAATTAGTTTAGCGGTGGGATACTAAAAATATCCTGCCAGTGAGATAACGTAGGTCTCGCTGCTTGAATAAACTGATTTCTTGTGCTTCGACGGCCGAAAACGCGGTTTCATAAAAAAGTAACTCCGGCAGCAACTGCACATTTCGCGACCAATCTCGCGCGCCATAGCTGGAGGAAAGCGGCGAGGTAGAGCGCAACGTAACGTTGGTAGCACGCGAGGGAGAGGTGGCTTCGACTCCGCCAACGAGCTCGCAATTTGCACGGCCGCGCTCGGTCGCGCGCGCCTAACTCGAAAGGGATCTGCAGACGGCTCATTCCTTTGTGCGCGCTGTGTTCTCCGGCTGTTGAGTTGAAGCGACAGCCCGCACGAAGGTTACTTCGCTCGCTGCAGCTGCCGCGCTTGCTCACACCAGCGTTTTGACAGCGAGTGCGCGCCCATCGAGTGTGATGGGTTCATGTTTGCTTGTGCGCGTTGACATCATGCTTGTTAATTCAGTTAGTAAGGGAATGTTTCGAAGTTTATAGTGCCGATATAACTACTATCCTTCGTATAACTGTCAACTTATTTGCTACCGCAATCGATGCTTGGCCTTACGGGCCAAACTCGACTTTTCTATTTATTTATTTATCTCTGTGTAATACCGTTCCGAAGGCGGTCTATGACGGAGGTACGTGAACTTCCATTCAGCCTTTAGGTGAACGCGCCGTGAAAGGTACACTGCAGAAAGATAGAGGTGGAAAACGACAATGCACAAAGCGATTTGTCTGCCGTAACTTCTCAGACAGTGTGCCGCAGGCGTTTGGGGGTCACTCGACTGTATAGTCTCGGACGGCTTCAAGGGTGAGCGGTTGGCGTTTGCGTTATGCTGCGCGCTCTCGAGGGTGTTTGGCCGGGGCGGTACCCGTCGGAGCGGTCGTTCGCGTGGGAGTCTGTTCAACTCGGGCGGCCGCTATGCGGTCGCGCCTTTCGCATGAGTCGACGGTGATTGTTGCGATAGAGCGTGACTCAGCGAAAGAGGGGGGGGATATTGGGCAAAGACGTTACAAGTCTCCTTTTCTGGCTTGGAACATTCATCTCGTTTACGTGGATAACAAGATGGGCGCATTGTGTCGCGTTGCATAAAGGGGCCCTGAACCACTCCTCGGGATTTGCGAAAAACACATTCAGCGGATGGTACATGCTGCTGCGAACATCTCAGCCAAATTTTGCACACGTGCGCGGCGCGTGGGGCTCACAAGAGGCGCGCGAAGTCACCTTTTTCTCAAACGCTCTCGTTTCAAAAGAAGCAATTTTCTCACTCTCTTCTGTGTGCTTTATTTCGTCATAAAGCACATTCCCTTAGACGGCTGCTATTGGCTCATCACTGACATCACTCAAGAAGGTTGTTTGAATCACTGCACATCTTCCTGCTGTTGTCGTGTGTATTAATTGACATAGTTAACTAAACGGGCTGAAGTATAGCTGATGTAAGCGAAAACTTCACTTGAAATTTTCACATGGATGGCGCACTTCCGGGCGAAACCAACTGTCGTCTGCTGTTGCTCAGCCATGGCTCAACGGCGCCCAGAACCAGCGCGCCCGCATGCGTTCGAACAATTTTTGACTGCACTGCCTTTTCGGCATCGCCGCCTTCGTACCTCGTTTGTTTCGAGTGGTTTTGAACGAAAACCTTACGAAGCTTATGATGCGGCGCTGCCGCTTAGTTCCAACGCCGCGGATCCCGTGCTGGTCAGTGCGCGCACTGAGTATAATATGCAAGCACGGAGCGCGGTATCCATCGGCGAGTTCTTGGGCGCGCTACCGATGTAACTACGCACACTACTGAAACGAACCGCGCACAGACGGCGTAACAAACAGCGGTTTGGAGAACCAGTTGCACAGCCGCGCGCACTCAGAAGCAGGCGACCTGAAATACCATGTTGCCAACAGCACACAGCACCCGTTAATATGCGCGAAAAGTTGAAGCGAAAGAAGGAACACAACATTAAAGCCTGGTGACCTAATGCCGTGGGCGGGGCATCATCATAGGCTCCGCCTCCCTGCGTCGGAACGGAGGACGTTGAGGAGGAATGAGAGAGGTCAATATTCCTCTCGTGGTATCTACGCTCCTGCTAGGTCTTGTTAAAAAAATCTTTTCGATTATACGTTCCTGGGAGGTACAAACCTCGTCCGAAGGTACTTTTGAGGCTTCAGAGAAAGGTGGTGCAGGGCCCCATTAAAGCATGAAATGCTTGATGGTCTCAGTGTGTGTAGTATCAGGATGGTGCAGGCCACAGTAGACCGAAGTTTAAAAAGAAATCAAACTTCTATCAAGCGATAGAAAGGGAGTAGAACTTTACCCGCAGGCGTATCTGGGGGTCAATTGACAAGGTTCCACAAGCACCGTATAGTTGAGGGCTCCACAATAAATTGTTTTTTTTTTTCGAAGTTCAACGAACGCTCGATAGGGTAAAGACTTTGCATTTCACTTTCAAGGGAAAGAGGCAGTCGACAATGGGAGTTGGACTTGCGACATCGTTCTCAGCGGCAAAAGGCGGTTGCCACTATGCCACCTGGACAGGGTACTTGTTGGGTGGATGCTAGGATGACAACAAAGAGACCCGAGAACAAATCAGAGACAGCGAATGGAGTCGGCTGTACTGAAAAGGGCAGCTGCAAATTGAAGACACATGGAATTACTGTACAGTGTGAACTGGAGGGTGAACACGCATACGTGATTGTTTGATATTAAGAGCTTGAAATGGAGTTAGACATGTCGCGGTATGACCAGAACAGATAACGGCTTGTCCTGTGGAGAACTTGTTGGCTATCAAGGGAAGCGAAGCATTGTTCAGGAAGGCAGATGATCAGGCGGATAGGGTGATAATGCAATACTTCTTGCAGACAGAGCCTCGGTTCGTCTGACGCAGAACGGTAATAACAGAAGATCCCTGAAAGGCGTTTTTCTTAGAACTGGCGCGTAATGATAATGATGATAGTACAAGCTCAGTTGGTTCAACGTACCTCGCTTTCCCCTCTATCCGGTGAAGTTGATGTGGTTGGAACTTTCACTTGGTTTTGCTTGTCTTATGATTACGATCTTATCTCCTGCATCATTCATTTCTCGCTTACCTTATGACGGGTTAGAAATAACATATAACTCATCTAAGAAATATAGTGTGGGACTTAAGACGTCCTCGGTTTTTAATTTTGAATATTATTGTTATTCCACACAAGTCTACCATAGAGACCACAAATAATATCGCACTGGCCTCCGCTACTGATTTATGCTAGCGTGCGCCGATGCGCATAATAGGAATGTTATTGGATTAAGGTGCCAACAACAGTGTGTTTGTGCCGTTCTTTTATCACGTCCTGACATTTTAGTAACAAAATATTTATTATTAGGTTGCTATACTTTCCGCATGCAGAGTTTACTTGCGGCATTAGTGTTTCGACATTTGAGGCTGTACGATTTTAAATCTATAGCATCACATTCTTCCTGGTAAAGAAGTCTCAGTCGTCTCAATCGTGTACTAGGCTAAAGAATACTGTACTAGGCTTTCGACCCTTGTTACTAGGCTTTCGACCCTACTAGTACTAGGCTTTCGACCCTTGTTAGATCACTGTCGACTGTTTCAGTGTTTTAATCGTCTCAATCATGTACAACCAGGAAGTGCATTAATGAGACGATTGAGACATTGAAATAGTCGATAGTGATCTAATAAGAATCGAAAGCATTGGGCTGCGGTCATTGTTCCAACGAGGGGCTTGTCTGGGCCATCACTTGGCTTCGACGATTTGACTTCACCCTGAGACAAACGACCGGTGTTATCCTAGCTGCAGCCGTCCTACGCATATTAGTCAGTTATCGCTTGGAAATATATCGCAACACTAGAACTTCACCGCGGCATAAAAAAAGGAACTTCGAAATGAACTCTAAAAATTGCAACCGCTGAGTATTTCGCATTATTTAGCCCATATTTGACGTGGACCCCTAAAGGTAGCGAACTTTTCAGGAGTACCGCAAGACGACCTTCAACTCATTTTTTTTTTGCCGCATTTCTAGCTGCATGGTAGGTTCTACTTTCACAAGCACCTTTTTCCTTGTTATAACTTGATGCAACAAACTCAAATTCAGAAGCACTGACTATAGGGCGTGTGGGTAATCCACACTCAAGGAAGAATGGCGCAAAAGAACAGGGACGAGATAGAAAAAAAATCGCCGACGAGCGCATTCCGTGTTTACCAATACGCCCAACAATCAGTACTTCTAAAGTCGGCGTCTTGAGCAACGCCGACTTAGATTTGTGGTGCACCTCCCTTTTATTAAATATGTACATGCATGGTGTTTCATAGAACACTTTCAAAAATATTTAGAGGTTGCCTGTGGCAGATATCACAATTCTAGTTGATGAGCTGGTCTACTCGAAGAGGCGGGCATTACTTGCACAAAAATTTGAGATGCATAATTGTCTCATTAAAAAAAAATTCCCTAAATAAATTTTTAAATAATTACCTTATTGCAATATTGCAACTTAGAAATTCTAGCCGTGGAGTTCGCAAGGCGGATCCATTTGAAACGAATTCTGAGGATGGCACCAGTTTCGAGATATTAATTTCCGAACTTTGCGGCGAAATGCATTGGCATTCCGGTTAATTTGTTACCTAAACGTCGTTTTATGCATGAAGCACACAACTAGAGCACCAATTTATTTATCATTAATTATTAATTACTCTAATAAATTCCGCAAGTTCTTCCCGTTACAAATGCTGGAGGCTTGAATAGCTAGGAAAGGTATGTTCATCTTGTTCGTACAGAAAAATGGCCTGTATTTATACGACACGCGTGAGCCACATGAAGGGCAAGGAAAGCAATAAGTCCGAGTCTCAGTGAGTATGTGTCCAGGTGTGTAGAAGGTGTTCGGTATTTATCACGGAACTCCGGGCGTGGAACAGTTCGAGCTTTCGTGATGGGTGCTTTGCTTATGCTTATATCGAAACGTTCCGCCAATGTGCCTTCGGAAATCATCTGCCTGCTCTGAACAGGAAGAATGGTTTATTTCTTCGCCGGGTCAGGATTCCGAACCATGTCATAGCCTCCAAGATTACGGGCCCACTGCCCCATCTAAGAGGTCATGCTCATGCACTTCAAGTTCTCAAAGCTGCTGCGACTGCATGCCTTCTGAGCTTGCAGCTGCACTCCATTTGTTGTTGCTTTCCTGCGTGCTATCTTTTATTTCAAATATGGACCACACCGGGAATGTTTCCCCACTGCCCCCTGTGAATTAAGAGTGTCATCGAGCTCCCAATTTGTAGGAATGGGGGCGATGTTTTAGGTGCGTTTGTGGCCAAAATATAAATATTTTGGGTTGATTGCGCGTCTTGCATTAAAACATTCTTGCACCACCGTGAAAAGATAGGCAAGGTTTGATAGACAAGGTTCGGTAGATAGCGCATGTTCTGGCGGTGTCCTGAAAAATCGAAATTTCGCACCCAGTTTAAACTAGCATAATATAAAAGCCATGCCATATGCGGGCAAAATTATTCCAAGAAAATAAGTGTGCGTTAAATACAGGCGTTAGAAAATTAATGCAACTGCTAGACCGGAACGGCTCTGTTGCAAGTTGAGCTGAAATTCTCAGAAAGGTCGCCCCAAGGCTGTCCGGCCTTTTAAATATCTCCCTTTCATATTTATATTCTTTCAAGCCCGTTATTTCTTCGTTATTCAGATTCGTTTTTACTGCACTGTTCTCAGTGATGTAAGCGGAACAGAAAGCAGCAGTTGGTGGCACTTCTGTTGGTGTACATTTACTGCGCTGTACTCATTGATTTGCAAATGAGAGAAAGGCAGGGAGGTTAACCAGAGTTAAAACCTCCGGTTTGCTACCCTGATTTAAGTATAATACACAGCAGTAGCATGTATGCCAACATAAGTGTCCCAAACACATAAAAAATTAATTACTCTCTATGGTTTACCATCCCGAAAGTGAGCAGTGGGCGAGGGGCGCCGTAGTGGAGGGCACTGGGTTAAGTTTGACCAGCTGCATTGAAATGAATGAATGAGGCTGAATCATTTTGGACAGCCAAAGTATACTTTCAACGCTGTACTTCCGTTAATTTCGTAGCCACAGCTTGAGTATTAGGAGACAAATTGACGGCCAAAGTTCCATATTTGTTTTGATTTCGCAGCATAGTCCCGAAGCTGGCACGCCAGTGTGACGTCACAGATTACGAAATAATCTTTTCCCTGTATTTGTTCGGTTGTGGCCCACTTAACGTACCCTGAAACTTACAAACTTCAGGCTAACTATTTAAGAATGCACGGTAGCCGATGTTTACCAGTAACCAACTTACTAGGCCATATCTGACGCCATCAAAAATCGATGACGTCACGGCGAACTGGTTTGGAAGGGGGAGGCTGCAACGTGTGTTTCGTTTTTCTTCTTTTTTTTGCGTCTTTTCTATCTTACGAAGCCTTTTCTCCCGCTAACTGTTATTTTCTTCTTTTTTTTATTATTGCAGAAGGTTAAGTTATAAACACAGCTCACACTG
Organism: Dermacentor andersoni; assembly: GCF_023375885.2. Taxonomy (NCBI): domain Eukaryota; kingdom Metazoa; phylum Arthropoda; class Arachnida; order Ixodida; family Ixodidae; genus Dermacentor; species Dermacentor andersoni. The sequence continues at coordinate 66,850,222 of NC_092818.1, forward strand.
ATTCTTTCTTTTTTCTTTTGTCATTTGTGTCCCTTTAACGCGCATACAAAGCAGGGTGCCCAAGCGTTTTGGCGTTCAGACGCCGTCGAAATGCAACCACAACGGCCGGGAATCGACACGCGTCCATGTGCTGAGTAATATACACAACGCCATGGCCATTGAGCCACCACGTGGAGTCACAGAAATGTTCGTTTATTCCCAGATCGGACAGGGCTCTTGTTTAACCGAGCGTTAAGCAATATTCTGCGACAATGCTTTTAAGAGATTTCTTCTACTTCACTGGTTTTTTTTTTTTACGTATAGTGTTGTTTATTACGTGCACAAAATCAGCACATCCACGTTCACGGATGAACCCGTAACCACACGGCTAGCAGAAATTCCTTTGCATCTTCGTATCTTTAATAGCCTTTGATAACTAGTTCACAACTTAGTCGCTCTAAGGAGAAAAAAAAAAAAGAAAGCGGCGAAAGAGAGAACTGCCGCCAGGCTGAAAGCTCTTCATTACTGCAGTATGGCGTGCGAGCGCACTTGCGTTTTCCTTTCTAGACCGGTGAACGAGTTTCAAATTGCCTTCTTCATTTTTTTTTTTTTTTTGAGTCTCTCCTAATGACAACTAGGCCCCTGTCGTGCGAACTCTCACCAAGGGCGTGCAATTCGCCAGCCACGAAAATGAGCGCGGCCCTCTCCTGCAATGACGTCGCACATACGGTGACGACCTCTGACCAGCAAGCATACTTAGTTCAGCGCGCCGTCACTCGGGGTCAAGCGCCAGCCCCCGCGCAAGCTCGTCTGAGAGCGCGGAAATGACTTTTGTTTGTATTTTTACTTCCTGGCGTCCATAGTTGACGCCGCGCTCCACTTATGGTCACAAGTTCTTCTTGCACGGAGCACGCCCGCGGTGTTACCACCGACCGACGCGAGACACACTTCCTACGCGTGCGCGGATGTACGAGAGACAAAGACACCGCGTCCGCGTTACATTGCAGCCGAGTAATTCCGTGCAGTAGAAGATGGCGCGCTGCAGCCGGAACGTGTTACATTCGGGAAGGGCGGAAATGGCGCGCAATTAATTGCCTCTTTTAGCCAAGAGGTATAAGTCGCTCTAAGGCGTGGCAACCTTGCTCTCAGTTAGGGCAAATGAAATATATTTAGCGGTGAGATGCAATTTTTTGGGGTGGAGATGCGGTTAGAGGCTATCGTAAACCAGCGCAATGCAACTTGCACGACTCAAGTTGACGTGGAAAATACTCCCGTTTACCTTTGGATGCGATTATACGCTGATCCCTGTCTTCACGTGACCACTCTAGAATACACTGTAAAATAATTTACACCCTAAAAAGTGAAAAAGGGTGTAAATGTGTCTATAACTCACACCCTTACGGTGTTATCTATATATAATGGACACTCTAAGGGTGTGAGTTATAGACACATTTACACCCTTCTTCACTTTTTAGGGTGTAAATTATTTTACAGTGTACCCCAGTCCGGCTAATACGCTTCCCATAGCCTGCTCGAATCAGTACAGCTCGATCTCGATACGTCGCTTGTAGACACGTTTCACTGGGAACCTAGCGCACTGAATTATGCTTCGTGCTTCGACCGCGCTCGAAGAGTTCGATGCAGATTAAGTTCAGTTAAGGGCGCGTGGCCTGTGCGCCTGAGATGCATTTAAGTATGTGCTTGCTTACCACGAGGCAGAGGATGGTCGAGCCGCAGGAGCCTGAAATGCTAACTCAAATGCTTATTGTCAGCGAGCCTGTACTTAAAGCCGTCTCATCCTTTTATCCACTTTCCTAAGTACTTCTCGAGCTATCATCTTAATACGTTCTTCCTGTACGGAATGAAATGAAGATGAAATTGAAGTAGAAGCAACGAAGTCACCAAATTATATAAAAAAGAAAATTAAAAAGACGGAGAGAGAGAGACAAAAGGGGAGGAAAGACAGGGAAGTTGGCGCGAAGTGTAGGTACCGGATTCGTGTTCAATGCCCCATGGCAACACTGAGAGACGGCGTAGCGGACGGTTCTGGAAATTTTTTGGCAACCTATAGGTTACTTCAACCAGGGCAGTGTACACGAGGGGGTGCGCATTTCGTCCCCATCGAAATGCGGCCGCCGCAGCTCGGGCTCGAACTCACGAACTCGTGCTCAGCAAGAGAACGCATGGCCACTAAGCTACCGCGGCAAAAAGATGAAGAGGCGACGCGAAAAAAAGAAGTTAAGGACACAGACAGATGAGAAAACTCCTTGCAGCCGTTGGCCTGGTTTATATATATATATATATATATATATATATATATATATATATATATGGAATTACGTCCATCAGAAGGGAACCAGAGAGATACCGATAGAGGAAAGGCAGGGAGGTTCACCCTGGCCTGGGGTAGATAACATAGGGGTAAGAAAGAGGGCAAAGAGAGCGAGAAAAAGAAAAACAATAACAGCTTCGCCACAAGTGCGAAGCAATTAATGCTACAGGAACGTGTGAGAATATTACGCGAAGTGTGAGACTTGTAGGAGTAGCAGTATGAATTGAAGCTCAGTTATTGCTGTGCAGTTTTAGTATTTAACTCTGAGAGAGCGAGAAAACGAAAAACAATAACAGCTTCGCCACAAGTGCGAAGCAATGAATGCTACAGGAACGTGTGAGAATATTACGCGAAGTGTGAGACTCGTAGGAGTAGCAGTATGAATTGAAGCTCAGTTATTGTTGTGCAGTTTTAGTATTTACCTCGGAGAGAGCGAGAAAAAGAAAAACAATAACAGCTTCGCCACAATCGCGAAGCAATGAATGCTACAGGAACGTGTGAGAATATTGCGCGAAGTGTGAGACTCGTAGGTGTAGTAGCAGTATGAATTGAAGCTCAGTTATTGTTGCGCAGTTTTAGTATTTAACTCTGAGAAGATTTATGATGAAAGGCATGTGCTATCGGTGTTTTGTTTCATTATATTTATTTATGGGGTGCCATTCTCGAAATTCTAAGGAATGATATGGTGTCAGGAATGTAAGACCTGGTATGACCAAGTTTATTGATAGAATGGTGCGGCAATATAACCGGCTTACACCGCATGCAATACATCAGGGCGTGGCATATAGCATACCTAAATAAATGCGGAACCTCACGGCGACGCCGACGACGGCAAAAATTCGGTTGGAGTGTCCATATGATCCCTATCGCAATAAAAAACCAGGAACGGGTAACAGAAAAGGCGTTCTAATGACAGGCCGGTCAATCTCAAGACGGCTCGGCCTTCTGGTGCGATGTTAAGTGGCATCGATGTCTCAAAATTCTTTCTTCCGACAGAGGCTGGTCGTCCAACTGGTTCAGCACGATGGAAAGCGATTGTCTGTGCACACTCTACCGCGGGCTCTAGCAAAGAACATGCCGCATTGTTTCCGCGTCGCCGCAATCGCCACTTGCCGCGGTATCGGGCATCCCTATGCGGAACGCGTAGCCATTGATGAACACGTCGCCCCACCATAGCCTGCACAAAAAGGGTCGCGTCTCTTCGGTGAAGCCTCGGTGGAAGTTGAACGCTTAAAGATGTATAAACGCTGCGCCGTGTTTGCGAGCTGAAACCTCTGGCACTGCTGCACCGAATTCACGAGCGGGTCGAGCACGTCCCCCGCGTGTTTATGGGTGCGTCGTGCTGTACCGCTATAGTCACGCACGACGACCGGGCCGGAACTGGACGCTCGGCTTCTACGGCGGAGGCTCCTGGCGTGCGCACTTTCTCGGTGTCACGGGACGGCCTTTGTTTTCTTCCTGCGTGAACGCCGAGAGGAGGGCTGCCTTCCTTCCTGCCTGCCCGCTTCTCGCCCGGCAACGGAATCTGGCTGCCCGGACGCGTGCGACACCACCACACGCGTGCAGGGCAGAGCTGAATCCCTGCCCCCCCTTTCCTTTTGCTCCGCGGCGCGTTCTGGAACGGCGAGCTACTCGAGCTGGACGAAAAGCGTGCCTCCTCTGGAATTTCTTCCTGCCACTGTGATTAATTATACCGCCATCGAATACCTTAACCTGGCGCCGTCGCCGTTATCAAAACGGGCGATGGCTCCTGTATTCCCTTCAAGAGCGCCGTGCGCAGTCATCCAAACACATGGCACGTACGGGAGCAGCGTTTACCCTGCGAACGAATATATCGCGAAACGGAAATAGTCCCTTTGTTGAATTGTAAATCGAACGTAGGACAGCGAATCCTAGTTTCCGCGTTGAGCGCTGTATTCGTTCAGGCGGTCACGTAAGCCTTCGGCGTATATAGCGATTTTTTGGCTATCTCAGTGTAAGCGCCAGGGTTCACTTTACTGTTCATGATCGTCCAGGACCCGGGAGAAACATACATACATTTACACTTTTTTTTTATTGGCATACGGTGCTGCACTTAACATTGGGGTATACCCGAGACTACGGAACGAGTCTCGTGAAGCTGCCCACGATATGCTGGACAAAGACAATCATTGGTGCAACATTTGTTCAAACTTACCAACCAACCTTTGTCCGAAAAGGTTCTATTCGGACCTTGGCTGGATTCTTTCCGACGTGATGTCCTAAATGCTCTCGTCAAAGTCTTGCACGAAAGTGGTCTAGATTTGAGTCTTCGAAGAGTATTCGCTGTTCACGTTCACTCACCACCACGTTCACCCTCAGCATCGACACTTCTCTCCCTCTCTCTCTTTTTACTCCTGCCTCTCTCTCACAATGCTGAGTAGCAGGTCAGAACATTGATTCAGGCTGACCTCTCAGCTTTGTTGCCATAACAAACGTCTCTGTCTTCGTCACATAGGGGAGAAACAGAAAGAGAGCTCTTTATTGAAAAGCAGGCAGGCTTGCTGACGTGTAGAGTGTTTACTGCTACGGCAGAGAGCTCGGACTAATCTCTATTCGTGTACGACGGCATTCATGACGTAATAGCTCAAGCCATGAAATCCGTCTTTGGATCTTGACAGTAAATTTCAACGATGGATGCCAAGTATGAATGGGCGCGCGCAATCAGCCAAAGAGCTGAAACGCGCGTGCGCAAATCACTCTCTACAGATGACATTCGTGTAGCGAGCCACACACAAAGGTAGGTTCTGCTGCAACTTGACAAGTTGTATGCAATGGCGGTGAGATCATTCTGCACAGAGGTTGATTTAGAGAAGTATCTCACGAGAATGTGGAATATCGCGCGAAGCCTACGCATACGGCCTTCCAAAATTCACCGAATTCGGCCTTCACCAAGTTGCGCCACAAGCTGAAGGACCGCTTTTAGGAACGCTTTAAAAACGCAACCCTACACACTCCTTCAGCAACGGGACGTTGTCGGACCGAGGTAATGTCCGTAGTATCAACTGCGTCCCACTGAAGAGCTTATAGCATTCATGCTGGATACAGGTCTGAAAAATAACTTCACTCTTAGAGAGAGAGAAAGAGAGTGTGTGTGTGTGTGTGAGAGAGAGAGAGAGAGAGAGAGAGAGAGAGAGAGAGAGAGAGAGAGAGGGAGAGAGAGATGCTTAACAAGTACTATTTTCTTCGCGCACAAAACTGAAAGTAGATACGACGGGCGACCGTGTGAACGCGCCCACAGACCTTATACGCATAAGCATATGAGGCGCACAGGTGCGACATCCATAGGCATTTGTAAGTGCCACGCCTATCCAAACAGGGCGCAGACGCGTATAGATTAGCGTCGCGGCAACCCTGATGGGAGGCGAAGCGTCACGGATGGACCCTAGGAACGCACGGAGAGCTAGAAACTACAAAGCGCCACGTAAGAACATATAACGCCTGCATTCTGTACGCTCACTAACTCAGAGCTGTCGGCCTGTGCAGCCATCGTACTTTCGACACCTTTAAAAAAAGATGAGACATCGCAATTTGTTAAAGTAACAAATTTCTTCGTCTATGGAAGTATATAATTCGATAAAGGACGTACTAGGCAATGAAGGACTGCCAGCACAAGAGGAATGTGATGGCCATTGATACAACCTGCACACGTTACGGGAGCGTCTCCGCAACAGAGGTAAAACAAGCGGCGTCGTGAGTAAAATGTAAGTTTCCACCGCTGTTCCTCGTGAGGTGATTGGCCGACTCGACTACTAAAATAAGTAGCGCCGGCGATCGAGTTAGCTACAATGGATCAATCCCAGCTGACGACAGAGTTAAAGCCGACTAGGGTATCAACTAGGTAAGGTATATAGAATACGATCTAGAAGGAGACCACTGGTCGGAACCTCTTGACAACGGTTCACGATCACTAAGGCAGTTTTTCCTTCGTCTCCCCGTTCGCTGCTTGATTCCCTCGGAACGGTCAGTATTCTCACCTTTTTGAGCATTTAGATACGAGACTAAATGGACGTGACGTCCACGAAGAATCCGCAGTCAAGTTATTGTGAATCCAACAAAAAGTTAAGTGGTTATTCGGAGGAAAGTTCGTAGAATGCAGAAGAAGGCCGTAAAGTCCAACTACAATTATACGTCAAACAGAGTGTTGAAGAAAAATAAACCTTCGCTCGGCAGCACCACTGAGGCTCGAAGAAAGGTGTCTTAGTCCAAGTGTATCCAAAAGCCGAACGCTTCGAGAACAGTCGCGCACAAGAAGTCGCCACCAGCAGTACTCAGCTATGCGAGCTTCCTTTCCTTTCCTTTTATTATTTTTTTTTTCGTGCTCTTCTCGCTCCAGTATACAAGACTTTTGGCAATTTAACAGGGTCGCGGGGCACGTCAAAGGAAGGTTCAAGATGATTGCTATCGGGCATGAATTTTGGAGGCAAGCCAAAATAACACGCTCAAGCAGGGCCAAGTCGGGAACAAAGTGATGAGCTGGGCCATCGACGCGTTTTAGAAAAAGAAGAAGAGAGAGAGATAGAGAGAGACAGCGGTGAACACAAGCAAGATGAAGAAGCCAGTCAATACAATCGTCTTCTTCGTCTTGTATTGGTGTTTCCTATCCGTGTTTTTGTCTTTTAATTAATATACTGAGGGCCGTCCAGATTTTGCGAGATCGGAGTAGCCCGTGTCGACGTGTTTATAGACGAGAAAATAGAAAGTGATCGCATAGATAAGAAAGGTACGCAGGCGGAGGCATTCCCGTGACTCACCCTCCCTGTCGTAACTCGCACACAGCTTATGCGAGCCGGGAAACAAAACACCACAGCGCTGGAGATACATTTGCGGCGAAGTCTCCCCCATACCCTCGACACCGAAGTAAGTGAAGTACAGTGAACGTCGTGTGGTCTCTGAACCTTCCAAACCGGGTGTCCGATGCACCTTGCGTGGCCCTCGGTGTCGTACATGGTGCGAAAGCAAGAAATAGTCCCGGATGTTTCCTGCATAAACACGATATTATACGTGTTGATTCGCACATGTATGCGGAAGCTACGTCCTGTAGGACTAAGCCTAGAATGAAAGCACCTAAGCTGATCATGTTTAAAAAAAAATATAGATATAGCATTCCATGGTTACAATAATTTCCTTATATGGGATAAACTGGCAAATGATTTTTGCTTTCAAAAAGTTTATTTGTTATTGCTGGTCTCTTTTAACCTGATCGACATCACGGTGTTTGTCAGCGTCTTCTCGCGCACCTCAGTAGGAACCAGAAGGGCTCGATTTGTTGGTGGCTCCATGATGCGGTTTGTTCAAGCATAGACACCTATGTGGAAAACTCCAGGCTCAAAAAAACAAAAAAGGGCGAAGTACTTGCCATTTCTTCATAATTTATTTGTTTATTTTTGAGTTATTTCAATGCACTGCAGTTCTGACGGCCCACGAAAATAATAATCACGGTTAAATTCAGAGCGCGTACTACTGGGACACAAACTAAGGCACAAATCCATTCTGATCAAATGAGAATGCTTCTATAGGGCGTAAGGAGGATAATATGGTACTGAAAAACAGTTTCGGCAAGGCAGAAACAAACGAGTGAGACGAACGAACGAAGGCAGTGCTACAAAAAAAAAAAAAAATGAAGAAAGAATGATGTACGCAGTTAGTTATACTGTAACAATGCAATATCGTGGCATCCTGACATGAAAGAGAAGCAACTGCATAGTAGTATATAACACACAATAAATAATACGCACTCTGTGCTTTGAAACCTTATTAAAGGGATACTCCTTACGAATTTGATTAAGTTGTCGCAGTGAAACAGCGACATCTTTATCGTCAGCGCGGATAAACAATTAAAGCACGCGATTACTGGGAGATTCCCACAACTTGGCTGCGAGCACTTGTAACAACCGTCACATGAAAACACTTCACAGAAGCAGATTTCACACCTAGTTTCCTAGATAAGACTCATCGCTCGTCAGTTGCAGAGACTGTCCGACCTTAATTAGGGTGATCAAACGCTTACAGCCTCTTTTCCTTCTATCTCATTGCAGAACGCACTCCGCCTATAGTGTCTTGGACGTCGGTTACGGCCACTCACTCTTCGGCAAATATTTTCAGAAACAAGGAAAAAAAAAAAATACCCGCTCATCGCGGTTTTCCTATCTGTTGCGCACTCAAGCGTTTAAAAGAGTTTAAAGCAGGAAGAAAAAAGAAAAGCAGCCTTTGTCTCAACGCATCTGCAGAATACACGGTCTTCAAGCTGTCTTTGTGTTGACCCGCCGGACTTAACATAATATCGCGGGCGAGGGCCCCGAGGGTAGAAATTACGTCTCCCGCGTGGTTGTATATCGTGCACCAAAAGGCGTCGTGCGCAGAGGACCCCGGTAATTCATCCCATTAGACTGATCCTAATCTGGCTTGCGCCGGCCTCCTTCAAGCGCAAGGCTATAGTCTCGCCGCTCCTGTGTCTTCCCATAATGGGATTACTCGCACCGGTTCGAAAGCGTGTTTCTTCGGCTAACAAACGCGCCATTCTCTCGATGGTTTACCTTCGGGACGCGATATAATCAAGGGGCTCTCAGACTCCACGACACGACCATCGAGTATCGCTCCCCCCCCCCCCCCCCTGTCCCCCCTCCTTTTCATTTCACGTTGCACTGAATTGTACCGAGCACGCAAACAACACGTGGCCCCTAGAAGAGAAGCAACCAAGAATACCGAAAAAAAAAAGAAAACGCGGCTACCGACACGATCCCCTCGGTACCCTCTTCGAACTTTTGGAAACGAGGTCAAGTGGATGTCAAGCGTCCGCCCGCTCCTACGTGGACATTTACCTTTTCTTTCTTTGAAAAATTGCGCTCGCCTTTTTTTCGGCACCTGAACGAAGAGAGTGACCGCCCAGAACTTGTTTTTGTTCGCAGCTATACGACGACGACGACGACCTATTGTTCGATGAGCATGCCAGCGCGCGCCTGTCGGGGCGCATCGTCGTCGACGTTCGTAACTCTGATGTCTACGCGCGCGGCGCGCTCCTACAGACATTTGCCCGAAAGGCTCAGCCACACGTTCCCGAAGACAGCGTGCGTGCTGCAGAGATTGCATCGATTATTGATGACCTTCTGCTCGGCGAAAGCGCATAGAAAAACAAAACAAAAGAAACAAACGAGCGCAATGCGGCGGCGGCGGTTGTGCCTCGAACGCGGCCGCCGTAATGCGTAAGAACGCGCGTAAGAAAATAAGCCGAAAACGGGCGTACGGGCCGCCAACTGGTCGCTAAAAATAGTCAAAGTCAGCGAGGACCGTCGTCGGTTCGTCGTCCCTGCGGCGGGATGCCTGCTCGTCTCGTTTACGGTGCGGTCGGCTGTGCAAAGGTATGCGCACGTGCTCGCTCCCGTCTCTGCAATCCTATATAGCCGCACTCGTTATCTCTTGTATGCGTGTGGACAAACCGCGCGTGATTTTTACTTTTGTTTATATCTCTCTCTCTGTCTCGTGTTCGGCAGAAAGTGTCGACCGCTCGCAACGGCCCGATTTCGAGCCTCTGTCTATTCTTGTTTTCCCTGTAGGCGGGTACAAAAGTGCAGTGCACGATTTTTTTCTTGCTAATAGCGTGTGCCGCAGCTCTCGGCTCTTCCACGTCGAGTGCACTGCTGAATAGACAAAACAAACAAACAAACGAACAGCAAGGCGGTCAGCCAAGGGACTCATCGCTTTCTCCACGGCTTGTTAGCGGCGTCTTCACTGTCCCTCCGCGCGCTATCGTCGTTCTCGTCGTCGTTTGATCTATTTTCGTAATGACAGCGGCTCCTCCCAGCTGGTCGAGAGGCGCCAATGTGGCTGCGGACGGTAGCGGAAAAGTGGCCTATACCCCGTGTATACGCCCCGCGAACATCGTACGAGGAATAGCGATAATTTGTTTTTTCCCCGCGACTCCCCCTCCCCAACGTTGGGGCCTTCGTTAGCTGTATCTTTCCTCGTTGCTTATTTATTTCTCGCGGCTGCGCGCTCACTGTTCGTCGGTGCCGAGTACACGGACTGTTTCGTTGGCGTGTACGGCGATGCAATAAAGGAAGCGAAAAAAGAACGAAGCTAGGGAAAGGCAGGAGGGAAAGAAAATATAGTAAACCGTTGTGTGCGCCCTTGAAAACGAGAAAAGAACGGCTCCCGGCCTTTACGTCATGAAGGCCGAAACGCTCTCCTCCGCCGCCAGGGGCCCCTGGGGGCGATCCCCCGCTTTGCATGGGCGCTCTCGGTCAAACACGGCAGCAACGGCAGGCGGCAGAGAAACACACCGAGCAGTGCGAAGTCACCGCCCTCGCCAAGGTGCCTCGCTCTCCAAAAAGCGAGGTGTGTGTGTTTGTGTGCGTGTCTAGGCCTTCCTTAAGTGGTGCTGCCGCGTCGGTTTTCTGCCTGCCGAGGGGAGCCACATTCTATTCATGTTTTGTTTCTTGTTCGGCCTCTTAAAGCGTTCTTACCATTCGGCTATCCTTGCGCTTTCATTCAGATGGAGGCCCGAGATATCACGGTCAAGAGCAAGGGGGCGAGAGGAGGGGAGAGGGAGGAGGTATGCGTATACGTTTAGTCCGAAGCCGCACCGAAAGTGTTTGTGCGTGCGTTTGTCCGGAGCAGAGTCGCCCGGGCTGTGCAGTTCGCGCGCGCAGCCCGGCTTTCCTTTTCGAATGGCCCGGGCGCCGCCGCCGCCGCTGCAGTCGCTCGCCTGAAGCCGCCCGCTTGCTCGCGGGTAATGTATAACCTCGCGCTCGGTTGCCGAGGATGATGCGACTTCGGTGGGGCGCGATGCGTTACATTGCGGCCGTTGACTCCTCCTGTTCGCAGGGAGCCGTGTCTCGAACACCTTCCTTGTTTTTCCGCCTTGGTTCCGCGTGTATACAAACACGCTGCGCCCTTATTCCGAGCCTCTCATCTGGCCGAGTTTGATTGGTGCCTGTTGACGTCACCCCATTCAGCGCACGCTGGAACCTGACAGCACTGCACCGTCTGGACCTCGAGTTATAGGCTAAGTGAAAAGGAAGCGCTGCGGAACGTTTCTGCTTAAGAGAGGCCAAGGTGGTTACGTTGTACGCGAGCAGCTGAGATGGAAATGCATTACAGCCGTAGCTTAGTGCGAAACAAGACTCTTTATGCAACATGCAGCATTGCTTTCTTTTACAAAATAAGGTATGACATGCCTCGGTAGTAGCTATCCTGGGTATGGTTGCGCTGATGCGGTATGTTATATCAGCAGTATCAATAAATTGGCGATCTGGTTACAGAACCCAATGTCCTTGATGCAAAGAGGACAGAAACGTGGCCACTTCGGTTATTCACAATTCCACATTGACTGTTTCCCATGCTGCTATCAGTAGTATTACGTGTGCAGGCAGCAAAAATTCCCGCAATGTAGGTTTCTGTCATCTATTGAACAAACTACTTGTAGGAGATTTCAAATATATTCAGTTACAGAGCATGTCGCTATGCAGCCACACCCAAATATAGCAGAATTCGTAAATGCGTAAGCATTTCCATGCCTACCCAACGAGGAAATCCGTCCCTCCATCTGTCCGTCACGTAAAACAACGATCGCTTTCAAGATAGGGCCAACAGCAGTGAGTGAATTTATTTTCGTGCTGCCTCTCGCTTCAGTGCGAACTAAGCGCAGACAGCACAGCGCACACGAAGCTATCAGCACTCGGTGCACTGCGTCCCTATCGCAGATCGCCTTCAAGATAAAGCCCGCGCAGTCGCGCCATACGCAGCCACCGCCGGATTAGGGTTGATAACGGTTGGTAACGGTTCGCATAGAGAGGAGACGGCGTCATCGACCACGTCTACGTACGAGGTCTACCGAACGTGACACTGTTCAACCACGTCACGTACTACAGCACGCATCGACCAGGGCTCATCTTCCACGAAGCAGTGGCATCGTCCAAACGCACCGTCGTACAATTTGAAGATAAATAAGAAATGCAACAAGAACCAAACAAGAGAAAGTGTACATAATAAAAGTTGTATATACTATTCGCTTCATGTGCACAATATATCTCGTCATTTCATCCCGCGTTCACATCCAACGAACTAACGAACGCGAGAAAAAGCCTGTGTTGAGAAGATTCAGAACAACTGCGGGCATGCACAATTTGATGTTTTATATCGGACGTTTGCTTAGTAGTTTTTTTTTTCGTCGACTGTTATTACAGTACCGTATTTGATAGCATAGGTTCTAACAAAATGTAGATCAGCCAGAATAAAGCAATCATCTAACTCAGACTCCGGTCTGCCTACTTGCATTCAAGAGGCGTGCTGAGTTCTCGCGAGGACCTACAATTTCAGAGCCTCTCACACAAACTCTGCCGTAGAGCGTTTCGTATTGATTGTAGGCTGCGTTAACTCGGTATAACCCTCATCGCGTAGCCTATCCTGAGAAAATCACAGGGTGTGGGAGACATTACAGATGGCGAGAGAAGTAACAATACCAAGTCTTTAATGTTCGACGATATAAACCAGGTGCTTATGACCGCTCTTCTAACTTTTTTCCTCTGCATGCGTAGTAAAGGATCCTAACGTTCGTATCCTAACATTCAGCTCACCGTTCACCAGCGCAACTTCGTTACTTCAACAGCATGGCGCGTTATTAGTGTACAGTTTGTTAAAGTATAAACTGGGAATTCTTGTTTTCGAGTCTCTAAACGGTACCATAACAGCTGATATGTTGCAGAAATGACATTTGCGGAACTCTAAACCGACTAGGTTTGCCTCGAACAACGATATTTTACTACCATATGCACGCACTAAGTATCGCGAACATACTTTTGCGGCTATTCAGTTTTGGAATACCATACCATTAAGCACCAAGCAATTGTTAGCTTTGGAGGGTTTAAGAGCTTGTTTAATTTATTCTTCACTTTTGAACGTTGTGTAACTAATCTGCGTTGCGATATTGTTGTCGTACTTCCTTTCAATTTTTGTGTGCCTTTGCATTATTCACTGTGTCTATAGTGGTTTCATTGTTACAACTAATGATTTAATGCTATTTGTTGCCATTTTTATATTCGTCTCCACTTGATTCTAACCGCAGGTCCTCTTTCGGTCAGGTACTATGGGACCTCCTTCTGAGTATGTACCCCAATGCGTGTATTTGCTTACAAATAAAGATCTCTCTCTCTCTCTGTCAAAAAAGAAAAGCAAGTTGAGAATGATAGAGAGACAAAGCTCCATAATGAAAAAAAAAAAGCAGAGGATTCTGTCTGTGATACTACTCTATAGAGATGCATGTTTGGGGACAGAACGCACTAAGAGGAAGGTGGGAAACTGAAGAAATGCGCGAGTAAGAAAGCACACGATCAATGGTATGTACGCATACATTAATCAAAGATTCAAACGCGATAATCGGACAGCATTGCCGCCGGCGTTTTTTTTTTTTTTTTGTGCTTCCCACGGGCGCTGGGCCCGCCAAGCTAATGCATTGTGCTCCAGGATTAAAGCGAGGGCCTCTGTGACGCATTGCGACTCCGAGTGGCCCTCCAGCGATCACCAAGCGCTTCCGCGGGGTGCAAGGAGCACCGGCCGCCAAGCGGGCAAATTACCGAATTTGAACCGCCGAGCCACGGCCAAGTTAGAGGGGGCGAAGAGCGCGCGTGTCTCCCCTCTAACCCGGCCGTGGCTGCAGAGCAATGTACAGATTAGAGAGATGTATTCAGAGACCTATATAATTTACAATTACTTATTTAAGCCAATGCTTGGAAGCAGTGAGAAGAAGGAATTGAAAGCTTGACGGCGCTTTGAAGGAGAATGCCTGTAGGATCTACAATGCTTCATGTAGCTGTACTTTCTGGATATATGGAGACGGAGCTCACTCTAATAAAATAACAAGTATATTGCGCGCATTCCTCGGCCTATGCCTTTTCCCTATAGATAGCAAATTTAATCGTTGACTATATACCGTTTAAACTTCATTGCTGTCGTTTATTAGTATTTTCTTTATTTCTAGCCAGTCAACGGCACGTGCGCGCCTCAGAGACTCCAGACAAATGGGCTACCTAATTTTTTTTTTCATCTTTTTCTTTTCTATACCAACGCACTCGTTTCTTTCCAGCTTGTTTCGTGGCGCGCCTGTTTCGAAACGAGAATTTGCAGTAGTCGCGCCGCATACAAAATGAGCCGCCCTCCGTCACGTCATCCCGAAGCTTATAGAACATGCGAGGCGATGGCGCGCTCACGTGCCACCGTGGAAGCTCACTCTCGCGTCGGCGTTCCGCCCCAGCCTCGCGTTGACGCACGCGCCTAGGTCGTCCACCCGAGCATTCGCCAGAAGCGAGGGTTCACTGGGCCGAGACCAACGTACACCCCGAATGGCCGCGCGCTGGTACATCTATACACACGCACGTACAGAAACACATATACATAACGCGCTGCATTCCTGCGTCGATTCTGTTTTGGCGAAGCATATCGTGCGGAGACGCGAAACTCGAAAGGCACACACGGACAAGCTCAATTCTGTTTCGCGGTCCCCGCAGTGCTCAATTACGTGCATCGGCGTCTCACTGCGCGGTCCTTTTTTCCTTTTTCCTTTTGCCCCCTTTGTTTTCATTCGGCGTGCCCAAATGGCGACGTCACGCGAAAGCAAGAAGCGAGTCACGCGAGGATGTTCAGCGACTTGAGTGGAGCGCCGTCGTCTCGAAGGTTGCTCAGCTGCATCCCGGGGCCACGGGGAAAGCTCGCTGGCGTACAGCGGACCGGTCACGGGCATTCGAACACTTTCTCACACTCACGCCGTCATCGTCGACGTCTTGCGGTCGGCCGCTTGTCCGTGTCCTCGCTCGTCATTACGCCCGCGGTGTACGCTAGAGCGACAGGAATTCTTTTGTTTTGTTTCTGAGGGACAGTGTGTCAAGCCGTAGACTGCGAAACCGCGGCTCGTGTGACGCTAGCAATTGGAGCGGCGCTCACGAAGCAACGACCGCGGGAGATGCGGGACAAACGAGAACATCGAAGCGGGTAAATATTGCCCCAAGATTTGCTGCTAACGAAGACCGGTAACGAACCCGCGTGCGAATGCGGTTCACCGTTACAGGGAACGCTCTAACGTGGGGGCTCTCACTTTGCCGGTGCTCCGTAGCCGAAAGCGCCGGTCGAAGTTGTAGATGGGCGGTGCACACGTGTGTAGATAGGGTGCCAGCGCTACAAACAACAACATTTGGGACAAAGCTGGGTGACTGCGCGCTTGCCAGAGAGAAGAAATCGCACGTGCTTTAAATGCAACTGGTCCCTCTATCATGTGGACCACTCAGTGCGTAGGCGCAACGAGGCTCGTGTTGGCGAATTGCTAGTTTCGGGTAGTTTCGCGCTATTCAGTCACTCCGCACCTAGGGTCTTCGCCATCCTTCGCTACGAGGAGAGACTACAGACGCTTTGCCGCAGCTGGTTTGTGCGACGGAAATCGGGTGGCGCCACCGGCACGCTATCCGTGGCCTCGGACGCGGTAACGAAAGGACGAAAGTTCCATTGCGCCGTCGCGATAGGACTAGCCGGAGTTGTCTGACAAGCGCCGTTTGCTGAAATCTGTGCTTTCGGGTGACGTGGAACATTTGTCTCCTTAACGTGGAGATCTTGAGAAAAAACTTGTGCTGATGTCGGGTGCAGTATATGTGATGGAGGCATTAAGCAGTGGAACACGTCGGTGTGTGAACTGCATGTGCCGCTGCTGCATCAAGACTGCCAGTGCCCGAGGCCATTTCTGTGCGGGCTTCCCATGTCGGGCGATTGCCTTCACCATGTATGTATGTAGACAACTTGATAATGCATGTGGACAACTAAAACTGGAGAAAAGCCTGTGTACTGCAGCAATGAAAAAGAAAAGCAACTAACAAAAGCTTATCCGTATTTACTGCTCGAGAAACCTGCGGATGTTTGAAAAAAATGTAAGATGACACCATAGTAAAGTCTGGTATTAAACTGATCGTTTCGATTTCTCCATTATGGTTTCAGAGTGCCAATAATGAATAAATATTGTTCGGATTACTGAGATGATGTTGCTCTTCTATGAAGAATTCGAATGGTTGAAACGGGAGCTCTCAGTTATAAAACGCTTGACTTATAGCCAAAGTTATGCCATATCACATGGGCACTTTCAATCGCTATCGAACCGCGATACGGCTCGGACTTTCGAACACTCAAGGATGGGGATCGTGTTGGTTGAGCTCTAACGCTTAAAGTGCAACTAAGTAAGTTGCAAATCATAAGTATGCCTAATAGGTATTAAAGGTAGCTGTATAAAAGCTTCACTCTTGAAAATAACTTCTTCATTCCTTATTTTAGGTAAAAGACATGTCATGTCCGCCGATTCTGACCATGTGCAGCTCTCAGAACTACATGCATGGCGTCGGCGCTACAGATAGAGATATACAAAATCATATACAAATAAAAATTTTTTTTTTCACTATTGAATAAAACTGCCTTTTTGGGGATCATTCCTTCGGTTCTTTTTTTTTTCTCTTTGTGACTCGTGTTCTAACACACTGAGCTAGAAGCTGCTTACGTCAGTCTCCGGTCGCAATCGGGCATTTCGGTGACGACTCTCGGATCACGACTTGTTGGATTCGGATTGAAGCTCGACCGCGATCGGAGGTGACTGTGTAGCAGCACCCGAAATGTGTCGCCTCTGTCGCAGTCGGGAGAGCTCGGGTGACAGGGGATATTACTATGAAACAACACCCGTTTGGGGGGCACCCAGTCAGTTCGTCCAAGAAACACAATCGGCAGCTCCGTCCGAGGTCAACTACGTGGAAATATGGCGCCCCTGCCGTACTGGCGAATTCCGCAGGAATCACTACACCAGTATCGGGGCAAACACTTATACCTTAATAAATGTGAGAAGCTAAAATACCACCGAGCGCGATGTCAAAACACAAGCGGACACAATTTTTTTTTCACTCGGCGCTCAAGCACACACATTCCAGGAAGTGAACCAAAGCGCGAAAGGCTGAACAGCCATTTTAAAACAGGTCGTGGCGTAAGTACACCGCACTAATCACAAAAACAAAACAAAAGACCTGTAAAGAAGCCTTCATGAGCTTGAATCGCTCGGCGGGAAGGAGGGACGCATGCACTTGCCCGGTGACCGAGTGCCAGAGCTCGAGCACATCGAACGTTAAAATGTCGAACAATGGTTCACTTATGCATTCGTTGAACCATGTGCCAGGACTTTGTGTCGTCGATCCAGCCGCTTTCCGTCGGTGGACCTGAAACAACGGCGCTTGCCGCACCGTCGCCTATGCCTACAGATGTATACGGTAGCTTAGCTGGCTTTCAATCCAAGGCCAGTTTCGCCTGCTCCATCACATGATCAAACATGGCAGCGTCGTCGCACCGCTGCTAAAAATTGTCTATGCAGGACGAAAACGCAGGAAATGTTAACCCTGTCCCCGTCTTTCCCAAAGTGTTTTCTCATGTCAGATAAGTCCAAGTATAACTTAGGGCTAACTAAACTTTCGGCACCGCACAGACAAACATACAAATGAAGCGTTTTGACGCGCTAGTGCGTTTGTGAGCCCAAATGTATGTTTCAATCGCTTCAAGGCGCGAGCTGCCACGAACAGAGAGGGCTGTGTTTCCTGAATACATGTCAGTCCAACACAGTGATAATGGTGAGTCGACTTTAAGTTATCTTGTGTGTTACCTTAAGCTAGGCGCTCTTCCTTCGATATCGAGAATCATGCTCAAGAAGGCTTCACCAAAGATAACGTCGGAATTTCGCTGCCGAGGTGAGATGAACGGTAGCGAAAGTTTACAATACCTTTCACTTCAAGTGAAGGGGATGGACGGTTTAGAAACGGCTACCCGTCGGCAGGGTAGGGCTAAGGCCCTACCCGGCCGTGAGGTGATGGTGCAGCCTCCGTGAAATGAAACTCTGTGGAAGACTTCGAATAAAAAAAAAACGCTCTTGTGGTAAAATTTGTGCAGATACCACGCAGCGTGCACACAAAAAAGCACACATGTGAAACTTTGATGAATCGGCAAGTCGACACAGTGAACCCTGACAAGAGACGCGCAGAGGAATACAGGGACGCCCGCAACTATCAGCCCAGTTGGTGGAGTAATTGGCGAGTCCAAAATCTGCTACTTGTGCTGGCAACGCTGTCCAAATAAACTAAGATGGCTACGTCATCCACTCTTACGGCGGCTCTTTCCCTCGGTGCTTTGGTCACGTTTCTCTCTTGTGGCGTCGAGTAGAGGTGTTTCGTGGAAGCCGAAAGGATCCTTGCTGCCGATCACCTTATTCAGATAGGGCTGGAGGATTTCGGCGACGAAATCGCGGAAACAGTTGTGCTGTGCGTGCAAACGTCTGGCCTGGCTAGCGAGCCACGTCAGATTTTCTTAAAGACAATGAGGCTTTCAAGCGAGCCGGACGTTAAATAAGGGAAGTGTTCGTGCGTAGCGTGCCTCTCCGAAAGGAGCAAGCACTTGCTCGCGGCGTCGCTCCACTGCTACAGGTGCGATACTTGACTGTTTTCGACCTTCACAGGCAACTCCACACTCGTGTTATTATGCGTGATACACTCGTGTTGCAGTGTATCACGCATAGCATCTCACAATAGGTAGGCAGCAACGCCTGTCGTGATTTCAGAAACCAAGCACACATATCCTGCACTTATAAAACGAGGATAAAGACTGTAAACTTACCAGTTCAGTGTGCCAAGGGATCAGAAGAAATGAGAGTTCCGTTTGTGAGTCGGGGTGCGCCTTCTTTTTATACTTAGCTAATACATGTGATAAGGTCGTCTGCATCCGATAACTGGTGCTTGTTAGTGCTCGCGGCTAGGACGCAGTGTTTGAGGTAGGGCCCCGGCTTGGGGGACACAGCAGACATCTGCCGCCCGTAGAATCAATCAAGCCCGGTGAAACGTGAGGAGTGAATAACAACCAATAGGACCAAGTTGAGTTTCTTCAAACAGGTTTACAAAATCTAGCGAGACGCTTCTTTCGGCAAAGTAACTTGTATTGGTGTAAATGTATGACTTCGAAACGAATTGCACCAGCTGTAATGGAATTTAGCTGTGTGTACTGGGTCGAAGAGCAAACTAGCGGCTCTGTGTGTGGGCCAACACCGAAACCTGGAAGGAGCGCTGTTTCCAGATCTAAATTTTTTGCTAGCAGATAAAGTGACAACTGAGCGCGTTGAATGAGAAAGCAGAATCTTCTACTCGAATCGCTAAACTAAAGCATGCTATGAAAACGATATGTCGCATCGCGGTGTAACATGTGTCATGATCAACTTCAGACTTTCCGAGGTAGTTATCATTCCTGTTACCGTGCCTGCAGACAAAAGTACATGAACAAGAATATTCCTTCTGCTTAAAACATTAATAACACTAATGCTGGGGCAGAAAACTATAACACAAAACCTAATGAAGCCTTAGCGTACACTACTATAATTTATCAAAGCGCCCGCCTGAACAACGTACACTGCGTGATTTGAAACGCCAGCAAGATATAAAAAAGAAGACCAATGGTCTTCTCGCCGGGTAGAAAGAAGTCGTCCCGAGTGAATCGTTTCAAGCAAACAGGTATAGTATCGGTCACCATTTTCCCAATGCGGAAGATTCTTATCCAAGTCGCTCTCCGATGCGCCTCGTCTGCTGCTTCCTAGAGACGATGAAGTCATACATTGCTGTCTTTCCACCTCGACGGCAAGCATAATGCTACACAACAAGAGTTTTTCGACATTCGTAAATTTTTTTAGTTCCGTGCTTGTGGGCGCATGCTCCCACTACCAGCAAATGAGATCAAGATCATCGTTAGACCCAAAGGAGCACTCAATATTTCCAAGGTCGGCAGCCCTACAGTGACTGCAGCTATTCTTCAAGCAGCGCAACTTAGCTCAGAAGACAGTCAAAACGACACAATATGCTCGAACAACCAGCAAAACATCATGGTGATCAGCACGCCCAGCCCGCAAAATGCGGACCGGTACGTCAGAATCAAGTCCATCCAAGTCAACGGGGTGACCCACGAGGTCAGCGCGTACGAAGCCGCCCCAGATAATACCACCAAAGGAGTCATCAGAGGCATCCCTCTCACCGATGACGCCAGACAAGTCGATGCTAACATCATAAATGATCGTAATCCTCTAGCCCTGGCCGCAAAGCGAATCGGTTCCACCACGACCATCATCATTGCCTTCGACGGACCTGACGTACCATACATGGTTCGGTATGGCGCAACACTAATCCCATGCTCCCTGTACCGCAAGCAGATCGATATATGTTACCACTGCGGCCGCCTCGGGCACCGCATGGACGTTTGCCCGTTCCCTAATAACAAGATCTGCCGGGGCTGCGGTGCTCGCAACCCAGATCAAGATCATCAGTGTACACCCAAGTGCATGTTGTGTGGTGGACCCCACCCCACAGCGGACAAAGCCTGTACTGCCAGATACAAAACGCCGTACGTTATACGAAGACGCCTCGGAGAACGCCGAGTAGCACAGCATTCAGCCCTTCATTCAGAAGATTTCCCGTCCATGGAGACCAAGCACCGGTCCCGGTCCCGCTCCGTCTCCAGACCGAGGTCGGATCGAGGTCGGTCCAGATCAAGATCCACGTCGACTCCAGGAGCCAGATATACCTCAGAAAAGGTGAGCTTCGCAGAGGCCCTGACGGGCGTCTCGCGAGAGGGTCACGTTAAATCCCCCCCACTGCCTAAACCCAACACAGACAACACAGATAACACAGACATCGAACACCTTAAGAAAGAAAACGCAGTTATGCGTGATTTAATCCAAAAGCTTACCCAGGAGGTTCACAGCCTCAAACAACCCAAAACCCAACCCACACCTAACACCCCAGAACCCGCTACCAGCAGCCAAACCGAAGAACTCTCAAGACCAGCCCCAAAAAAGCGAGCCCTCCAAGAAGGAGCTCAGGGCCAAGTACGCTCCGAAGTCAAGGATATGCTCATAACACTCCAAAGCACGGTGGAAACTTTACAGAATTCTCTAATCGCCCTTATGCACAGAGTCACCACCATGGAAGCTAATATTCAAACCCTTTTCACACAACCCGCTTCCACCGCTCAAACCGTACCCATGGACACTACAGGAACCGTCGCCGCCACCCTGCCACCTGTGGCATCCCCTATCCTTCATCATGGCCCACACTAAAACTGACACAACATTGTGGCAGTGGAACTGCCGCGGCTACCTCCATAAACAACCCGTTCTCCGTCAACACCTCCGTGCTACTTCATGTCAACCCGACGTAATCTTGCTCCAGGAAACGCACAATACTCCGGTCAGCCTTCCAGGATATCACTCTTTCACTGCGAACAACGCTCCACACGGAGTCTCCACACTCGTTCGAAAAAGAATTACCGCAATCGAACACGATCTCAACGATCGGCGCACCGAACACCTCTTCATTGAGCTCATCCCGCACAGAAAACGAAAGGAAGGAATATTTATCCTCAATATCTACAATACTCCATCTCAACGCCATAGCCGATTTCTAACCCTCTTCAAAAAGGCCCTTAACATCGCAGGCAGCGGCCCCCTTATCATCGGAGGTGACTTCAATCTCCCGCACACAGGATGGGGTTACAGACGCAGCTCTGCTGCAGGTCATAACTTATGGCAAGACTCCCATGATCTCGGGCTTACGCTCATTACTGACCCAGCCTTCCCCACTCGCCTCGGCACTTCTACTGAACGAGACACGACGCCAGACCTCACTTTCACCAAAAACGCAGACAACGCCCATTGGCGCAACACCCAACACGACCTCGGGAGTGATCACTCTATCATCGAAATTACTCTCCCACACCTAACAGCCGTTATGAGAAGAACAAGGGACTTTACTTGGACGGACTGGGATGCGTTCCGTAAACGCCGTGTAACAGCAGCGACGGACACTCCCATTACCGACATAGAATCATGGTCACGTGATCTACTGTCTGATACTAAATCGGCCACCCGCATTATCACAACAGACGCCCCGACTGAGCGCATGGACAGTAGACTCGCCCACCTTATCGAGGCCAAATCATCCATCCTCTCTAGATGGAAGGGACAACGACTCAATAGAAGACTCAGACGGAAGGTTGCACTTCTCAACAAGGAAATTGAAGCACACTGCCGCGTTCTAAGTCACCAACAATGGACAGAGCTCTGTCACTCTCTAGACGGGCAACTCCACCATCCCCGCTCGTGGAAAATCCTCAAACATTTGATTGATAGCACCACCACCCGCTCATATCAACAAGATCGCCTCACCAAGCTTTTATTCACAGAAAGCAAAACGCATGGCCAGGACCACGTTAAGAATAGCTTATGTGAAAAGTACATCCCATCTGGGCCCACTCAGCCTCACGGCCCATACACAGGGACCTCCAACCCTGCCCTTGATGAAGATTTCAGCGTGGCAGAGATTCATGCTGCCCTACATAAGCTGAACAGCCGTTCGGCGCCAGGCCCAGATGGGGTTACGAATAAAACACTAAGAAATCTAGATGACCCCTCGGTGCAACAACTCACCGAATACATCAACAACTGCTGGCGCCAGGGATCAATTCCCCCGACATGGAAAACGGCCAAAGTAATTCTCATCCCGAAACCCGGTAAGCCATCTAGCCTCGCCAATCTCCGGCCCATATCGCTAACTTCATGTGTAGGCAAGGTCATGGAGCACGCACTCCTAACCCGTGTAAACACTCACCTCGAAGACACATGTGCTTACCCACACTCGATAATTGGCTTTAGACAGCATCTTTCCACCCAAGACGCTATGCTCCAACTTCAGCATCAAATCCTAGATGGCAAATCCCGTCACACGAAGGCGATCTTGGGCCTCGACCTCGAGCGCGCCTTCGATAATATAAGGCACTCCACCATCCTCGAGCGCATCTCCTTGCTCAACCTTGGAGAACGCACTTATAACTATGTAAGGGACTTTCTATCCAATCGGAAGGCCTTCCTGTCGGTCGGAGACATTCGATCAGAGGAACTCTCCCTCGGCAGCACGGGCACACCGCAAGGCTCTGTCATTTCCCCAATACTGTTTAATCTGGTTATGCTCGGACTAGCACAAGAACTACAAAAACTCGACGGCATTGAACACACCATATACGCCGATGATATTACAATCTGGGCTGCAAAGGGCAGTGACGGCCAAATCGAAACTGCCCTACAAGACGCCATTGACGTCGTAGAAAATTATCTTGAAGGCACGGGACTCCGCTGTTCCTCCGAAAAGTCGGAGCTTCTCCTATACCGACCCACACTACGTGGACGCCCCCCGCGGGGCTCCACGACTAAACGCCAATACGAGGAAATAGAGCTCAACCTGAGGGATGGCAGACCTATACCCGTGGTCCCTTGCATCCGCGTTCTTGGTATGACCATAGAAGCCAACGGAGCTAACTCTACGGCTATCTCAAAGATCCTTCGACAGACCGCCAATACATCCAGACTGCTGAAACGAGTGACCAACCGGCGAGGGGGTATGAAGGAAGACAGCCTCATCCGCCTTGTCCAATCTTTTATCGTCTGTCACATTACTTATGTTGCGCCCTTTCTCAACTGGTACAAAGCTGAAAAGACTAAACTGGACATCATCATTAGAGGAGCCTATAAGCAGGCCTTAGGACTACCCAACCACACCAGCACGGATCTTCTACTACAATTAGGTATCCACAACACGCTAGACGAGTTAATCGAGGCCCAACGTCGATCTCAACTAGAGCGGCTTACTCTCACGGAAACGGGCCGCAGCATTCTAAACAAGCTTAATATCACCTACCACCGTCAACATGGAGACAAACACCCAATACCACGCGAAATTCAGCAATGGATACACGCCGACCCTATTCCGAAAAACATGCACCCAGACTACAACAAAGAACGCAGGAAGGCACGAGCTACTTCCCTCATCAAAGCTTACGCCAACACAGCGGGTGTCACCTTCGTCGACGCAGCTGAGTACCAAGATGGACGGCGCTTTGCGGCGGTTACCACAGCAGGCGGCTTGCTCCGACATGCTGCCAGCATCATTACAAAAAATGCCGAGACGGCCGAGGAAGTGGCCATTGCCCTGGCCACTCTTGACCCATCCTGTCACACCATACTGAGCGATTCTCGCGCAGCAGTCAACAACTACATCAAAGGTCGTATTTCTCATCAATCACTCCGTATCTTACGACAAGCCCCGCATTCGTCTGAAAATCAAATCACCCTCGTCTGGATCCCAGCACACGCCGGCGTTGTCCACCCGCACCTCACCAACCTCAACGAGGTTACACACTCCGTAGCACGAGGACTAGTCAACCGTGCCGGAGACGGTGCAGGTGCACCCGCAGGGCGCGACCGCCTTACAAGATACAACGACCTTGTAAAGTCATTTTACCTCGCAAGAAGAACCTTCCCCACCCCTCACCGCAAGTTAAACAGGGCACAGGCAACCACCCTTCGCCTGCTACAGACGAATACATACCCCTCCCTCACACGCTATCACACTATATACCCCGACATCTACCCGAGCCAGACGTGCAAGGTCTGTAAAACTGAATCGGCAACACTCCCCCACATGCTATGGGAGTGCAAACGTCAATACACAGACCTTAATCCCGTGACCCTCTCGTCGAGATGGCACGCCGCCCTGCGCAGCTCCCATCTCGACGACCAACTCTGGGCGACCCAGCAGGCCTACGAAGCGGCGAAGAGGCAAGACCTCGACGTCCCATCGTGGGAGGCCTAGGCCCAGCCGACAGAACTGCTGGTGTTCATTAAAGTTTACTCTCTCTCCGTGCTTGTGCACGGCGGCATCACGGCGATTTGAGAACTATCAGTCGTTCAGCGCATGCCGTGATAAGACACCCTCTTTCGCTTCAAACCTCAACGTGAATCGGCAGTTTCTCGGTGCGGCCACCAGGTAGCGAGCATTTACTTGGAGTCACGAATAGGGAGGCTTCACACGCGCACAGGCATACAAACAGACACGCACACGAGCAAACATACGCGCGTGCCCGAACACCTACATACGCTCGCGCACACACGCAAAAACGCACGCTCATGTATACGCGTACGTTGCAGTGAGGATATTGTCACGTAGTCGTGACAAGAGCCCACAGTAGCAATACTGCGAATGGCGAAACTAACTTTTATTGGGCGAACCTGTGCCTATAAAAACAGGCCACACTTAAGAGGAAGCTTTAGCTCGGACTGAAGCTTCCTCTTCCGACGCGGCCTATTCAAATACATGTAACACGCAAAAACGCTTTTCTGAGATAACCCCTGGAGCGACCTTAATGAAATTTGTTGCACTTGAGAGAAAAAAGTCGTATTCGAGTGAGTTTTGGCAGCGGAATTAGAATTTAGGGCTTGAATTTTGCGAAAAGGATTTTCAAAAATTCGGAAATTCGAAAAGAATAGACGCACGAAGTTTATAAATTAATATGTCTGCATCAAGAATACATATCGCGGTTCTGTAAACGGCATCCATTAGATCATTCAAAGCAGACAACTTTAATGTGTCAGTTTATATCTTAAGTGAATTTATTACGTTGTTTACAAGGGTTCTGCAAAAGCTGTGATTCCATATGGAACTTTTTTTATATTCATCTGTAACACATCAATTTTGTCCGCTTTAGATGTACTACCAGATTCAATTCACAGAATTGTGATAATATTTTGGCTTGCTGAGTTACAGAGTTTTAAATCTGATAGTTTCGCGTTCTGAAAGCTTTCGATTTTTGCAAATTTTTAATAACACATTGAAGCCCTAATTCGAAAATTCGAAACCAACAGTCCCTAGATTGTAAGTTTTTCTTTTAAATGCGACAAACCTTGTCAAAGTGGTGCAGTGGTTGCCGAGAAAAACGATTTCTCCGTTTACAGGTGTTTAGACAGGAGCACCCGAGCTAAAGCTTCCTCTTAAAGCACAATGGCGGCGAACACAGTTGGCGATCGTCGGAATCTGATCTGCCGGGCAAGTGCGTCTGTTTTTGTACACGAGCACTCGAACGTTCCAGAGTAATCGCTGATGTCCGCGTGTCTTCCAGAAAGTTCGACACCATTCGCGTTGCGCATACATGCAATCAGATTACACAAGCTTCGCTGACAACAGACAGCGGACAGAATCATCGATAACATTCCAGAAACTTCCGATACATGCAGGCACGTCCCACGCTGTGCGATAACATTTGTTAGACGGTGAAAATAGCTCACCCGAAAGCGATAAACAATTCCACCTGTCAATATTTATGTAGCGTTTGTTGTTTCGTTCCGTAGAGAACAGAGCCTGGGACGGGCACATGTTCAGCTGTAGTAAAGACGCCTATGCGTGTACACCGACCCGTTATATTTCTGTTGCCCTTCATTTATGACAGGCGAGGACGTAGTTTACTGGAAACAGACGGTTCTGGTAGATATCGAGAGAAACGCTTCTGTACAAGAACTGCTACATTATGCGATTACACCTCCTGTGTTCAGCCATCAGTCCTTTTCCGCCAAGAATATATTTTTTTTGCACTAATTACCTGGATAATTACAGAAACATATTTTAATGAGTGCTTTAATTTGGGATACGACTTTCGATGGCGAAAATGCTATTGCGCTCGAAATTTTCAGTGCGCTGTGTCCTGCAAAATGATCTTTTTTTCCGTGCGTTACTCGCAGCGCGGTAAACACGAAAAGTGCCACGTGACAATGGGATAGGGGGTGTTGCTTCGGAGTTTCACCCGGGGTGCAGGGAACACCGCTGTACATGCAGTGTCGTCCTATCGCGTGGCAGCGGGGCTTGTAGCGAGGTTGCCACTACGCGTGTCTGCTGTACTCGCAAGGTTTCTCTATCCACGGATGGCACGGGGATCACAATCATCATCATCAGCCTACCTTATGTCCACTGCAGGACGAAGGCCACGTAGTGGCCTTCGTGTGGACACTACGCAAGCCCACTACGTAGTGGCCACTACGCAAAACCACTACTGCAGGACGAAGGCCACGTAGTGGCCTTCGTCCTGCAGTGGACATACAGTAGGCTGATGATGATGATTGTGATTCCCGTGCCATCCGTGGATACAGAAACCTTGCGAGTACAGCAGACACGCGTAGTGGCAACCTCGCTACAAGCCCCGCTGCCACGTGATAGGACGACACTGCATGTACAGCGGTGCTCCCTGCACCCCGGGTGAAACTCCGAAGCAACACCCCCTATCCCATCGTCACGTGGCAGGTTTCGTGTTTACCGCGCTGCGAGTAACGCAAGGAAAAAAAGATCATTTTGCAGGACACAGCGCACTGAAAATTTCGAGCGCAATAGCATTTTCGCCATCGAAAGTCGTACGCCATCGAATATCTGCACTCCCTGCGGGGATATGCAGGAGCAAATACAAGAAGGCTATCGCTTACTTTGACAATCATCTTCGATTGCTTCTGTCGAGATATCTTTAAGAACAACCGACCTGCACGAATGGCTTTACCGTGAAATGGTGTTATCGCGTTGCCCGCGATCTTGTGGGAGGTGATCGCGACAGTTGGTGACCACATCTCTGCTCTGTGCGACCCCGTTTACTTTCTTCTTACCGTTCAACTCCCAATCTCCCGTTCCTATAGTGTAGGGTAGCAAACCGGAGTTTATGTTCTCTTTTACCTCCCCACCTTTCTTCTTTCTTTTATTTCTTGTTCTGCAGCTGTTTCGCCAAAAAACCTAGCACAGGGACCATCCCCCCATTATCATATAGCTTCTTGCAACATCACGCGAGCTCGTGTGTCGATAACCTTTAGGGCTGCACACTAAACATTTTTACGCCCTTATGGGTGTTAAGAGGGGTGCTTTCTGCATTTACAC
Organism: Dermacentor andersoni; assembly: GCF_023375885.2. Taxonomy (NCBI): domain Eukaryota; kingdom Metazoa; phylum Arthropoda; class Arachnida; order Ixodida; family Ixodidae; genus Dermacentor; species Dermacentor andersoni. The sequence goes on from NC_092818.1 coordinate 66,878,371, forward strand.
CCCTGTCCACACCCTTTTAGCACCCCTTTCAGTCAAAACACCCTATCACAAGGGTGTACACTACACATAGGTGCGACTTTGCTAGAAGAAGGGTGTTAAATCGACGACTGAAGGGTGTTGAACGCATTGATGCATAAATCTAAGTAACATGTACACGTCCACGCATTGAGCAATGTGTGTAGGTATTGCATTTTTAATGATAAAGCATTTTATGGCCTTTCAGGTAGGAAAGATGGCGTTCTCCGCAACAACAATCCATACGGGACCCTGCTCATGTCAATCTTGTCATTTCCCTTGAAAGCATTCAGAAAGCATTCAGAACCGCGCCGCCCTTTTATTCTCTCAAATTATTCACGTCATTTTAGCGTCACGTCCATGAAAAGAACACTAGGTCAACCTGACCTTTGGTTACGTCGTAGGTACCTCCGTCTCTGTATTTTTCATAGAATATGATACTTTAACCCTTCTCTTAAAGAAAATATTTCACCACACCAAGTTGTATCTCGTCTCGCATCGACCATCAACACAAAATTGATGTGCCATTCTTCCTTTTTGCCAAGAACAGCCACTGAATGGAACCGCCTTCCCGCCTCCACAGTCTCAATTTGTGACACCACTAATTCAACATCGCTGTTCAAAGTGTCTTACAGTTTAATTTTCTATTCTTGCCCTGCACTGCAAATATTGTATACTTTCACCCCTTCTTTCTGTTGTGTCTACTAGGCCTTGAAAGTATATTATACATACTTTCAAGGCCTAGTAGACACAACAGAAAGAAGGGGTGAAATTGCGGCATTATTGCATTATTTACCCATAATTGCTCATAATTAACGCTGTTCTATTTACTGCCTTCTGTATCACTACTGACGTCATACAAGACGCTGATGACGTCACATTTTATTGCTTTATTATACAAAGCAATAAAATGTGACGTCATCAGCGTCTTGTATGACGTCAGTAGTGATACAGAAGGTAGTAAATAGAACAACGTTAATTATGAGCAATTATGGGTAAATAATGTGAATTAGGGTAGAATAAATTCGGTTAAGGTTCGTACAAACTGTAGCAAGGTGGATTACGGCAGATGAAGGTAGAATTGTGAAGACACGTGACAATGTATGACGTATCACGGTCACGTGATAATTGCAAGTGTACATCCATGAAGTGATTAAGTTTTCGCATTCCTAAGTGACTGTCGATCTTTTTCTAGGATTCTGATGTTACTGGCATGACGGCCACTCCAAAATGTATCATCAAGAAAATGTACGCACTTTCACTTACAATTTAATTATCACTACATTTTGTGCTCACAATTATATTATCATGCAATTAAACACTTCTAAGACTAACTGCAGTAGCAGAATGAAAACGCGCGAGCAACTTGCACAATTCTGCACGAATATTTCGGTGCCCTTAAACGCCCAACAAGAAGTGGCGAAATTAAAGAAGCTGTCTGGATACATTGCTGAACAAACAGGGACGTGCTATTAGACGAGCCTCTGATGTACAATGGCATCAACGTACAATTTGCTTGGTGAAGCCATAACGAAGACATTTATAGCGGCGAGATCACGCTGGAAGTTCTCAAATCCGAATCTCCACGTACCTTGCCTAAGTTATTCAGAGTTTTACTGAGCTACTGGTCTGCCTTCTAAGCGCATCCTCGGACACAGTTTGTAAGGCTCAGCCTATATATTAGGGGCTGGTGTCGTCAAAGCTGTAATTGCTTATCCACAGCATACGCTCTTACAAACGCATTCTTCAGTCGCCTCATGAATGCTTACGCGTCGCTGTCGCACGACCAAGATGTGAGGGTCTTTATCGAGCCAGGATATCGCTGTAACTACGCTGTGACTTCGCAAGGTTGCTTCGTTTGGACGCAGCGAATAATATAATCGCACCAGCAGAAGAGCGCCGATCGTCTCGCTCACGGTCCCGATTTGTGTACTGTACCCTCAGTCATGCAGCGCAGACTGCGCCCCCCCCCCCCCCAAAAAAAAAAAATATGCTCGGCACGAACCGTAGTAGCAACTACCCGCCTCACCGCTCTTGTTGGAGACCACAACGAAGCAGCAGCTAACGGGCGGCCATTCGAGCAAGCAAACCTGCCAGAATAAACGTTCAATTTGCGCGCCCGCCCCCTGCCCAATGAAAAGCGACCGGAAGTGATGGGACGACGCTGTACAGTCACTTCGGCGCGCGGCACGATGGGAAGGCGGAAGCTACGCCATTATTGCATTCTTTAGCTACGTGAAATGCGTTCGCGTCTCGCGCTGTGCGACATAATTTTAAACGTGTGATTAGTTTTGTGCGCGGTGTAGAAAAAGGTGTGGCCCGTGCTTTGTGTATTACTCGTGGTCCACTTCAAAGCAAAGCGTTCGTACGCACTGGAAGATGGATCCACGGACGCTGAGACGAGCAGTTGCAACGTGCCCTGTGTCGGCGGTCGGTAGTACTGCCATAATGGAAATTTTCAGGCAAGTGCCCATTTATTTGGTATTTCTTTGGTTTGTTACGTGTTTTTGTTCGCTCTAGAAGTATCTTACTGTGATCTCGTAGCATAATTCACTAATGTAAGAGCAAGAGCAGCTGCACTCCTAGTAGGGCAAGTTAACTACCTCGATCGCGCCCCGTCTTACATCGGGCGTGATGCGCCTGCATAGTTACGCTTTTCTCAGCGCTTCAACGTTCATAGATATGCTTCTTTTGTGCGTTCAGCGCGGCTTCTTGTAATACGGTCGCTCGCACTTAAGTTAAATGTGGTCGACCACTTTTGCGTCGCGTAGAAAAAGGACGACTGACTTTGCCACCTTTCGAGAGAACTGGCGCGGTATTGGTTCTCCCTGATGCGGTCGCGTGCTGCTGTTGCTGCTTGCCGGGCGCCTTTAACATGTTTTCGGCTCGCTTTGCCTGTGCGTGTGTGTGCATGCGCTCAGCTCAGCTCGCTTTGTGTGTGTGTGTGTGTGTGCATGCGTGCGTCTTGCGCGCGCATACATGCCGGTTTGTATGGGCCGGCGTGCTTGCGTGTGTCTAGTGCGTACGTGTTTTGTGAGCGTGTTTCTGTGTGGGTCACTGTGTGTGCGTCCACGTGTTAGCGTGTCTGCCTGCATGTATGTGTGATTGTTTGTGTTTATCAATGTGCGCGTGCGTGCCTTTGTGTCTGCACTTTGAGAGTGCGTATATTTGTGTGCGCGCGAGTGCGTTTTGTGTGCGTGCGTATGTATTGCATAAGGCCGGTAGAATTTTACTCGCAATAAAACTCTTCCAATTTGGTGCAGCGAGTGTTGCCGCCTGAAAGCCGAGTTTGGTTTCAAGCCAACCTGGACAACTGCTGTATGAGGCGCTGTTTCTCAGGAGGATCAGTGGGAAGGCGTCAGGTATACACTTCCTCCTTTTTCCCGCCTCTGCCCTGGTGAATCGATATCCTTGATTGTTATTCTAAAAGAAACGTTACATCCAGAGCACAAATAAATGATTAAGAAATATGGTAGTGTGTTTCGCCATTACACTAATTCTGATCTTAAAGACGTGAATTTCCCATTAGCCCACAATTCCGTTGATGCATACAACCGCTGAAATTGTGAACAGCAGGTTATTCAAGACCCCCTGTTCTACGTATATAGCAATTGTCTTCAGGAGCTTTAATGAATTTTGAAAATTTGAAGTGTTGTTGTTGCGCTTTAGAGGTATCATATGCAAGCTTTAGGTCTCTCCGGGTAGTTTGCATGCTCTTCGAGAGCTGTCGCCTATAGCCATATTGAAATTCGTAATTACAGTTTGGAGCACTAGGGAAGCTAGAAGGCTTGTCCTGGATCTCGAGAAAGTGTTTAAGCTGGAAGTGTAGGTTGAGGAGTTTAGGGTTGGTCACACGAAGGCTTTTTATGCCTTAGCAGTAGGAGTGTCAAAGGATAAAAAATGCTGTGTGTCAAGCGTGGGAAGCTGCTTATGTGGTAGAGGCTTGTGCGTGTGTGTGTGTGTGTGCGCGTGCATGCATGCGTGCGTGTGTGAATTCGCTCCTCACAAGGGAGTGTGTGTGTGTAAGTGAGCTACTTCTTTGCTGGTGCTATTTGCCAAAAATTGGCAAGAAAACACAATAATCAATATAACTTGAAATAAGCTATGCAAAGCATGCTGGCACAGTAGCGACAGCAGCATATGAGCATACAAACATGCAGCTGTGTGACAATCTTAATGCATGACTGCAACATCTGGAAGGAAGCTTGCTTCTTTTTTAGTAAGCAGCGCAAAGTCCATATTTTTTGCTTTTCTCATGCAAACCAAAACGAGGCTCATTACCAGTGATCTTGTCTTTCATTCTAATAGCATTTGTTTATCTTAGAGTGTTGTTTCTCGCAGGTCATGCAGATGATAGCATCAATTTCACAATGCCCAGCCTTGGTGCCCTCCATTAAGAGCAAGCCACTTGCGTTCGCCTTCAGGCAGATGGTTGATGTCTTCTAGGAAGCAGTTGGGAAGACTACATTCTAAGTAGATATAGGTGTGTAGTTTAATATAGTAAGTCAAGTTATAATTTAAAACTCTGAGGCTCTTTGGCGGCCTAAGCTTGATATCATATGCAGTTGTGTGTGTTTTTAAATATTGCCGATTGTAGTGCATACTGCAGGTATGACTGTTGATCCAAAGCATACACTTGCATTTTCTTGATGGCCTTTCATAACGAGGATTTTCTTTGTGCAAGAATATTCACAGATGGGGGCATTCCAGCATGATATTCTTTATTGTGCATTCAGTGCTAATTTCGTATGACCTTTTTGCTACCAATGTTTTTGCAGGAAAGGAATATTTCCTTACTCTATGCAATGAGCTTGTTATTTGCTCGTTGCATTACTTGTCTACCTTTAATTTAATCCCGTAAAATTCTCAAAACCTTAATATTTGAGCTGTTTTTATTTCAAATACAATATTAACATGCGCCGGATTGCAATCTAGACTGCAAGGGATTTGAAGAAATTACAAGAAACTAGGACCTCTCATGCGTGTTAAAAACATTTCCGCAGGCATTGCACCTATTTCTTGTACTGAGCTAGCTGCTCATAAAAATTGCAAGCATATGTCATTTCATACAGTTTTGCAGGATATAGCAGGCCTATCATTGTCACTAAGCACAACCTTTCCTCATTTGCATCATGAAAATCTGCCTCATGCTTAATTTGGGACAAGTCTTGAAAAATGAATGCTTCATAATTTTGAAACTACACAAAGTATTGGTTGGGGCTTGGCAGTTTTCAGACTTGACCATGTTGAACCTAGCCATTACAAGACGAGAAAAAAAACATGCACAGGAGGATTCATTCAATCAAATGCAATGCTGTGGTCATTTTCCATGTGGCAAAATGTACTTTTAGGCGGGGGAGGGCGGGCAGCCAATTTACAACCATTGCGACTCATGCGGGTAGTGGCAACACAGGATGAGAAATGGTTGTGGCTCTGATGTTCATTGAATATGTGAACACTTATATGCAATCCCTCCCCACCCCCCAAGTGAAGGGTAACCGTGCAATATATTTTGGGCGGTAAAGATGATTTTTTTAGGAGACAAGAAATTTCAGGCTCTAGTTGAGATGCTACACAAAGGAGGACCATGTATGTATTCACCGAATAACATAAACTGCCTAGGAGGGGTATCACAGTTTAGAGCATGAAGTAGAAATTGGGAGCATGACGAAGGATCATAAGTTTATTTGAGCTTATGATCTTTGAGAATACTACTTGTCACCGTTTGCCAAGCTAACCTATTGAAAGAAAGGGGCCTGCTCTAAAAAAATAGTCAACACATGCTAAATTTTCAAGGAAAGTATGCCGAACTGTCAATTCTTACAAAATTAGTAAATAAGAAATACACAATAAATTTTAGGATACAGAAAGGGTCTAATAAACTGCATTGGGGAGTTTGAGATTGTTGGGCTGGATGCATGTATTGCAGGGCAAATGATAATGCCAGTGGGGGTTCCCTCATTTTCATTTTGTGTGCACTCTGTAAAATTACTCTCTGTCTCCTAGTGTAATAATGTTGTGTAAAAACAGCCATATTTTAATGTCTTGTGCATGTCAGTCTTAATATGCCATATCCCGTAAGGTTCTCAGCTGCAGTACTTATAAAGTGTAATGCAGAGATATATTCCACATTTCATGTCAATTTTACATTAAGGTCACATACACACTCTTGGACAAATTTCTGTTGTTGAGAGATGTCATTGGTAGTGTCCTTAAATTTTATTCACTCTTATTTTCTATGGTGAAAAGGCTAGTGTAAATTTATTTGCTTTTGCTGCTGTATGTGCCTTGTATTCACAGTGACATAGTGGTTTAGTGTTCACAGTAAATGCAATTCCTAAATTTGCAAAATAGAAATTTCTCCTACCTTTCACCTGTCTGCCCAGTTGCCTGAGCTGTTCATTGTTCCCAGTCACATTAATTAAGTTTGTTACTTTCAGGAGCTTGTTGCCTTATCAAATTTTCCACAGTGCACATGTGTAATTGCACAGACTGAACTCTCATGATTCTCTTCTTATTTTGCTAATGCAGGATGCAAGATTCCAGCAATGCCATGCGCTGCATTTATTGGTCAAGATGCTCAGAGAATGGAGTCCCTGCACCTCGTGGTGAAACGTGAACATTTTCTTTCTTTTGGAAAGCTAAACGTCATTTGCTGTATCAATTGCATTCTTGCAGCTCAGATGTGTACTATATTTTTTCTGATTTTGAATTAATTAATATTCACTTTTCAGTATAAAAATGACATATAGTGTGAAGGACAAGGACTGCGAGAGATGACATACACTGCGCTGACTGCCAACAATATTTTATTGCGTTGCCACATCGTGTGTTTATACACAAGAAGGGCCATGCGCAGAAAATGAAAGGCAGTCACAAGGGGTGTTCTAACAGCAAGTCATTGTACTAAGAACATGGTCACTAAAAAAAATCACAATTTCTATCTGTGGAGATACAAGACTTCACTAGGGGTCAGCGTGATAGAGGGGGCACTAACACACACACTACCCATTTTTCTGGTGAAATAAGCATCAATAATGTACCGGGTGAGCTGTGTTTCGCTAGAACTTGCGTATCTTCAAAGAGGGGCATGCAGCGGCAGTCCTGGCAATGAATGCCCAAGTGGCCTTGAACAGTGTTATGGACGTTATAGTGCACTTTTAAACGATCATTTAGGCACCTGCCTGTCCGTCCAACATATTTACTGCCTCAAAACGGGAATATGGTAAACGACATTCGTTACACATATCGCAAAACGTTTTCTGTGCCCGACAGAGCAAGAACTCTGACACGATTTAGGCGCGTTTACACGCTTATAGAGCTTTGCCAGCTTTTCCGGGGCTGAGAAAAGGACTGGGATTCCTGGAGGTTGCCAAATCTTTTTTTAGCCTATCGGAGACATCATGCACATACGGTAGCACTGCGAACCAGTCTTTCAACCGGCTGGTTCCTTGACTGAGTGCGCTCATCACGTTTTGTGCCCTTCAGAAGCTGTTCCGCTATGTCTGAAATTAAGGCCAAAGGGTAGCCAACCCAAGAAAGGCGATCAACCTGTGCAGCAAGACTATCTTTCATTTCATGTGAGCAAGATTTATTGAGGCTGTTAACGAGGCAAATCTTTACAATACCTCGTTTAACAAGCTTTGAATGTGCAGAGTTAAAGGGCAAGAGTGACTTCTTACTTCTCGGTTCAAAGCACTAGCCCACCTGTTTATTTGTAAGGCACTGCCTGAGATCAAGAAAGCGCAAAGAATCATCAGTGGGGACCTCATTTGTTAGTTCTAGAGGCTGCAGCTCTTAAAGATCTCCAAGTCTCCCAAGCAGCAGGCTCAAAAGCATGATCAGTGCAAACAATAAATACCAGGTAGTCGTCCACAAACTTGCACACTTTGACAACGAGAGACGCATCTAGGGGACCTTGAATATTTCAATCATGATTAGCTAGATAAATATCACTCAGTGGTGGCGCCAGGCACGATCCTGCACAATATACAAATAAATGGTATTTGTATAGGATCGTGCCTGGCACCGCCACTATGTTATATTTATCTCGCTCATCATGATTGCAATATTGAAGGTCACCTAGATGCGTCTCCTGTCAAAGTGTACAGGTTTGTGAATGACCACGTGGTATTCATTGATTGCGCTGATCACACTTTCGAGCCTGTTGCTTCGGGAGTCTTGGAGATGTTTAAGAAAGCCTCTACAACTAACGCATGAGGTCCCCATTGATGATTCCTCGCGCTTTGTAGATCTCAGGCTGGTGCTTCGATCTGAGAAGTGAGAAGTCACTCTTGCCCTTTAACTCTGCACACTCAAAGCTCGTTAAATGAGGTATTAAAAGTTTTCCCTCGTTAACAGCCTCAATAAATCTTGTTCACACAAGATGCAACATAGTCTTGCTGCACAGGTTGATCACCTTTCTAGGGTTGACTACCCTTTGGCCTTAATTTCAGCCATAGTGGAACAGCTTCTGAGGGGCACAAACCGTGATGAGCCCGCTCAGTCAAGGAACCAACCGGTTGAAAGACATAGTTTCGCAGTGCCACCGGTGGGTATGTGCATGATGTCTCCGATAGGCTAAAAAAGATTCGGCAACCTCCAGGAATCACAGGCCTTTTCTCAACCCCAGAAAAGCTGGCAAAGCTCTGTAAGTGTGTAAACGCGCCCAAATCACGTCAGAGTTCTTGCTCTGTGGGGCACAGAAAACGTTTTGCGATATGTGCAACGAATTTGGTTTACCATATTCCCCTATTTTGAGGCAGTAAATATGCTGGACGAACAGGCAGGTGCCTAAATGATCGTTTAAGAGAGCACTATAACGTCCATAACACTGTTCAAGGCCACTTGGGCATCCATTGCCCCGGGACTGTGACTGCGAGCCCCTCTTAGAATATACGGAAGTTCTAGTGAGACACAGCTAACAGGTCATCCGGGAAACTATAGAAGCAAATTTCACCAGAAAACTGGGTAGTGTGTGCGTTAGTGCCCCCTCTATCACGCTGACCCTAGTGAAGTCTTGTATCTCAAAAGATAGAAATTGTAATGTTTTTTTTTTTCAGGTGACCACGTCCTTAGTACAATGACTTGCTGTTAGACGCCCCTTGTGACTCATTTTCTGCGCATGCCCGCTCTTGTATACATACACACAATGTGGCAACGCAATAAAATATTATTAGAAGTCAGCGCAGTCTATGTCGTCTCTCGCAGTCCTTGTAATTCACGCTGTATGTAATTTTTTCGCATTAATTGCCAACTATCCCAAGAAAGCACCTTTTTCAGTATATTTATAATGTTTGATACGACCATTTGCTGGCAAATGTTAACAGTGTGATATTTAACTTGAACTTTTACATGACTGCCTGTGCCTATGTTCTTTTAGTAACCAGAATATGGCTAATTTATTAAACCATATTTGCTAATTTGTATACTCACATGCTACAGCAAGCCCTAATCTTGTATACTGCATCTAAGTGCAAATAATTTAGAAATTTACTATGTATTTTAAAACTGTCCACCTTTCGTGTTCAGCAAAATTGTTTAATCAACAGTGGTTTGCTTTTATCAGGCCTTTTACTGCACCTTGCACCCACACAATAGTAAATGTGGAATACTGCCTCTTGATTTATGGTAAGAAAAGAACCTATTTTCAAACTGCACATTGTATATGTACCATTGTCTTCGGGTTACAAGACAGAAATGTATAGAAACTGGAATTGTAGTTAGAAAATCTCCTACACAGCACTTTTAGCACAGAGAACTCTCGTTTCACAAAAGAGGACAAACTATGTAGGCACTAAAAAATTCTGCATATTTATCGTGCTCAAGTAATCTTGTTGGAAAGAGAAAATTAGCAATAATACTGCTGGCTTAAACCTCACTTAAAGCACGTCTATGCTTGGAAAGTATTGTTTCAGTCCGAAAAATGTTGGCCAGTTATGCTTACATCGACTTTCCAAACTTTTCATAATGCTTTGCGATTACATTACTGTACAAAGTAACAGGTGTCTTGTGCATTTGCTCTGCATTTCAATTACTCCCCTAATTCACCTTTGCAATGTCCCTTTTTCTTTTTCAAGGCTTCAAAACTTGAATTTTCGTTCATTGAGCCTTATACTGAAAATTTATTCCTTTATGTGGCCCAAAACACTGCGAGGTCAACTCAGGCTCTTTCAGTGCTGCTATACATAGTTTCTTCTCTAAAACAGATTTGATCAATACTTATATTTTAGATACCTTTGTGGGAAATGTACATGTTCTTGTACTTACCGATGTGTTTGGTGATTGTGCATGTTTATATTTCATGTGATTTATGTATATATTGTACTCTGTATTGCAGCATGCAATAAATATATTTACATTTTTCTTGAAAATGCCATATATCGTACCAGTCTGTTGCATTTTATGTGCATATGGAAATCGTGATAACTGTTGGTGTTGACATACATGCTCAAAAGTGACATTTGCTAGGTTGTATATGTGCAGCGAAGACAGGTTTTGCAATATACACCGTGAATTACTAATATGTAATGTGATCCACACGTATACGTGCGTGTGTGCTCATCGAAGCTTCAAGGCCGGCTGTTCGACGGTGTGTTTTGTAGCTGAACTTGAACCTTCTGGCACACGCGAGAGTTACGCGTGGATCGCTGTACATAGTAGTAATTGAAGGCGTGTACTGCCGAACCTGCCTTCCATACACACTAGCAATAAAAGGGTGTACACCCTTCCAACACCCACATAGATGGGTGTTAATATGGACTTGCACCCCTACACCCTAAATTTATTTTTCTGGACACCCTTCCTCTAGGGTGATATAACTGCACCCCAACTGTAGGGTGTAGACAACAGCACCCTTAGGGTGTTCGTCTGGCGACAAACTGATTTACACCCTTAAGGGTGTTAAAATGTTTAGTGTGTGCTACGCGGTCGCGAACGTATCCCTCTAAGCAACGTCAGTGGTGAGCTCGCGTGGCCGTCGGTCGTTCCCCGAGCCTCGCCGTGTTGATTGAGAGGAAGGAAAGACGAGGCTACCACGCGCATGCACGAGAGAATAACCGCGTAGTCAAACGCATTCGAAATGGCCAGCCATTAACGTAGAGCGTAAAAGCACCCGCTGGGCCTTCAACTAAGGGCAACTCAGTTTTAGCGAAGTAGCGATGACCCACATCGGCAAAGGCGAATGCGAACCTATGCATAGGGTTTCCCAACTATCACGCAAAAAGGTTCAAAAATATGCGCATGCCACGTAGCTGGACAAACCAATGTAATATAGTTTGCCGTCGCTTGGAGATATTCAGATTGTTCGTATTTCTTTCAGTCCTTTTTTTTTAAAACAGCGAAGCTGTATATGGCTAGGTTTCCGGGTAAATTTGTCTTCCGTGAACAAAAACGATCATCATCAATGGCTCATACCGTGTAAGAATTAATGCTCCTGTAAGGAAGCACAACAATGCAATGGCTCATAGCCCCGTAAGGCAGAGGCTACAAGCACTCAGCAAAGCGAAGCGAACAGTGCTTAAATTATTTCTATTCACGCATACAACATACAGAACAGAATTTCAAAAACTGTCATCGTCAATGGCTCATACCCCGGCGAGCAATGGCTCGTAAGCAAGCAAACAAAATAAATGCAATGACTCATAGTCCCGTAAGGTTCGTGACTATTCAGTTTGCGTGAATTATCTGCAATGAAGCTACCCCTGTTGTCGCTGTCGGTGATTGCAATGTGCATAAGTTCGTACGAAAAAGGGAGTGGTTTGCGCCTTCGGTGTCGCAGACATATCCCTTGCCATGCCACATTGACCCTGCCCAACCGACCACTCAGCGGCGTACGTGCATTCATTTGACTTTATCAACGAATGTGATTGCAGTTGCGAGTGAAATAATGACCACCGACCAAGAGAATAAATGAGTTCGTACCTTTGTTCAAAATTATGCCCCACCTCCGTGTCGTGTGCTAAACGGCTTCGCTGGTCAACCAGCTTCACAGAGGAGAATGGCTCATGATATTTTTTTGCATTCCGCCTCATTACATAATTAATCTTAATTCATTATTCAGTTTCTCAAATAATATAATGAGTTGAAAAGTGTCAGTGAGAAAATTGGGGAGCAACATGAAAAACTGTTTTTCAGCGCGTTAAAGAAGTCCGCCAATGCGCGCGAAATTGTCGCGTTCGGCAATGTTGTGTGTAATATATATATATATATATATATATATATATATATATATATATATATATATATATATATGAACCATTTTGATTACCTCCAAGCAGATGACGCCGCCTGTCTATACGCAGTGCAAAATTTCTTTTTTTGTTTCTATTTGTGGTGCGAATCAGATTAAGTTGAGGATGATCGATGTGGAAGCCCGCGTGGCTTCCGTTGACGCCTGCAACATTCTACGCACCGCTGCCGCTTGCAAGTGTATCGGCGTACCCGTTTACACAGATTCTCAGTCATGGGTAGAATATGCAGTAGAACGGAATGGTGGCACCCTCTCGAGGCTTTTTCTCGAAGAGCGCGCGTGTTACGGCCGGTTAGCGTGTACAAAATGGTTACAATGGGGCGACCAGTATGTCGCCGTACAGCCACTGAAAAACCAAGGTGATCTCTTCCAGCTTCCAGTTCAGCAATTCGAGATACCCTAGATTTTTGGGCGGCCTCTTTTATCGCACACCACGTCGCAGGCCAACCCTGTTGTAGTGCGCGCTTTCGCGCGCCTGTTCAGCACGAGCAAGGTATCAACCGCTCATGCAGTGGAAGGCTGTTCTCCTACAACGCTGGCCGTGGCGAGGGTAGCATGCGAGAAGCGCCTTTGTGCCGCATGCAAATATCGCGCAATCGTGCAGGCGCCCGCGTCGTCTCCCATGGCTCGCGCGGTATACGCCGCGTGAAGCCCACAGATGCGAGGCGAGCCTCCGGCATCACATGACCACCTCTTGTCCCGACGCCGAACGTACAATGCACTCTGCGCGTGTACGCGCCATCTTCGGAGATCGCTGACCACTCCTCGCATTGTGCGTAGGACTTGCATGTTCCCACGCGAATACGTGCCCGACCTTGCTGATCGAACCTTGGGTTCGATGTTTTTTTTTCCCTCCAGCAACGGCCTCGTCTCTACTGCGGCGCTGTGAAGTGGTTTCGGTGGTGGGTCATTGAACTCAATCAAAGGGGTAAGGGGAAAAGGACAAGGCGCGGCGCGAGAGCAGTCGTAAGAATTATTTGAGGGCTAGGTTAGGTTTAAACGGGGTCGAGGTGAAGGTAGTTAGGGGCAGCGGAGCCGTAGGCGACTCCGTGTGGCGGCGGGTCGCGCATGAACATATTCCGAAGGCGAATGAAGCGGCGAACTTGTTTCGTCCTGGAACACGGATTAACTGCTTGGTTGATCGATTGAGGCATTAATTGCGGGTAATTTCTTTCCGAATTAACCGGCCGACTCGTTGGAGAGAGATGAGCCATATTTAAGATTGCTCTTTGCTAGGTCGCAGTGAAAAGATTGATGAGGGGGAATAGGTGACACAAAATAACAGTATTAACGGGGCGCACCTAACCGCGAATCGCAAAGCAAAAGAAAACAATGGAAGTGCCAGTCATATATATGTATATATATATATATATTATCTCAAGGAAAAGTTATGTAGGTCCGGTACATAGGTAGTTGGAGCAACGAAGGGGCACACTGACGAAAATTGCATGTTTAATGGTTGTAACGATTCGGCCGTGGCACGACCTTCGTCAGAATAAACACAGATACAAGCGCACTGCCGCTTTTCTGGGCATGCGCACGTGGGCCCAATCAGCAGTGCATACAGGTGTACACTTGCAAATAATAAAAGAATGAAGTGCAGCAGCAAGTATAACTTAAGCACCATAAATGATATGTATGAAATGTCATTATGGGGTCACGATGATTGTACATGAAGTCACAGAATGATATTAATTGCGACATGACCAAACGAGGGACTAATTAATTTGGCATGCTTTGTCAATTCTGTACAAGAACATACACATCAAGATATGACAGAAAGGCAAATTTTTTCCTACGCTCTCGTTGATACCGGATGACACAGTGTTAAATGTATGAATGAGAAAGGATTCTCGTACTTCTCGATCATGGTGTGATTTGAAACCTGATTGTATCACTGTTACGTTGATGTTGTCAAACGTATGACCTGGCAGTCAAACATCTTTAGATAATGGCTGGGGCGGCAAGCTGTTACATGTGCTTTGTGGTTGTTGAATCGGATATGAAAAGATGTTTCGCTCTGACTGATATAGTGCATATGACACGCTGAACATTCAAGTAAATATATGATGTTGGTACTGTCGCAAGTGAAGACGCCGCTGATTTGAACAAACAAAATTGGATGCTGTGCTTCTAGCAGTATTTGATGTGGTTATATGTGTACAAACTTTACTACGGGGCTTGTTGCAGGTATGACAACCAGCAGGAGCAATCGCTTTAGTCTTGGCAGAGGTTACTAGGTCACGCAGATTCCTAGAGCGACGATAGACAACTCTTGGCGATTCCGTGAAAATGTGTTTAAGACGGTCGCTCTGTGTCAGTAAGATATAATGCTTCCTGAGAACGTGCGACATGTTACGAATAGATGTTGAGTGTGTTAGGATAAGGTTAGTCCGTGAAATTGGGTCGATCGCTTGTCCGTGCAGATGAGTTTTTTCCGGTCGAGAGAGTCGGCCCGTTTAAAGGGCATCGACAATTATTTGGGAAGGGTGTTTCTGTACGGTTAGTGCGTTACGAAGCTGGTTACAGTTATAAGTGAATTCACTGCCGTCCGAACAATTATTTTGAAACGGATAGCTTGGCTGTAGAGAATGCTCGTTTTGCAATGTTTGACAAGGCTGCTTCTGAAATTCAAATATAGCTGCGGTCAGTGGGCTTCCTGTAAAGATTTGTCGTTAAGTTACCATTGCACAGAGATACCGAGACGTCATAGAAGTTTACGCTGAGTGATGGATAGGAATGGGAAAGGAAAATTGGTGGTGCGGCGTTGTTAAATTCAGTAATGAAGGAAAGTAATGTAGCTTCACCATGGTGCCAAATTAAGAAAATGTCCTCGGTGAAGTGTTTGCAATAGAATGGATTGAGATCACGAGTAGCGAGGAAATTATTTTCTGGCGAGCCCACAATAATGTTAGCATAATTGGGACCTATTTATGTGCCCATGGCGTTACTACTCGTTTGAACGTAATGGTCGCCGTCGAACTCAAAGTTAAGTTCAAAGATTAGAGCTAGAATTATGCCAAGGGTAGAATTGTCGATCGCTTTGTCATCTACAGTGTCGTTGTGTGCACGGAGTACAGATTGAATCCAATCTGTGTGGGGAATGTTCGTGTACAGCGACCCCACGTCTAGTGTGACTAGAAGAGCATCGCTTGGAACATGTAAGTCAGCGATATCAGACAGGAAGTGGTTAGTATCTTTGATAAATGAAAAGAATTTAGGAGGAACTGAACTGATAACGTTATCTACATAGCGGAACAAATTCTCTGTGACGGTACCTATTCCTGAAACTATTGGTCGGCGTGCGTTGTTTTCTTCGTGCATTTCAGGAAAGAGATAACATCTACCATCTACCGGGCTTAGGGGAACTAATGACTTAACTGCAGGTTTTTCAATTTTGTTTTCTTTCGCGAGATATCCTGTTTCCTTTACCGTGGTTTATAACTGTTCGGTCGGGTAGAGAATATGTTATGGTCACCTCCTAATACTATCTCAGTGCAAGAATTCGTTTTACTATGCAAGTAATTGTGCACATGCGATAGAGAAAGAGAGAGAAGTCACAATGGAAAGGCCGGGAATGTTAACCATGGCTGAACCCGGTAGTCTACCCTGTACTGGGTAAGGGGGAAAGGCGATAGATATTCCTCAGGCGCAGGCATCTGTAGATAGACCTCTATTAACCCTAATAAAATCTACCGAATAAAAATCTACCAGCCGAACTTTGTTGATTCTTGGTACACTATGTGTCCTTTCTCTTTGCAACTGAATTGCGAAAGTTTGTTAAGTAGTGTTTTATTGTTTCGAACGATGCGATGGTGTGCTTTCTAAAGTACGCTGGGCCTTTATGACATAAAAACACGATGTAGGTCCTCAGAGGTGCGCTATAGTTTGGAAACGTGAGAGGCTTACTTTTAGTGGTAAAATGAAACTTTATACAGAGCTGCTTAGACTTTTGTGGGCAAAATGGGAAGCCTTTGAAGGTGATGGAGGCTTGGTTCTTGCGCTTTCTTTACCATTTGATACTTCTTAACATAAATTCAGCAGTAGTGCTAAGTAAGCTACCATAAAAAAGCAAAGCAAAAAAAAAATAAGGGCTTCTGCAGCCGAACTGTTGGTGACGCTTGTGGCAATCGTGACTCGAAGCTTCGTGACCGCAACAAAGTATATAATGCGTGATACTTAGCAATGCTTCGCTTGGGTAAAATCAGATCTGCTTTACTGCAGGACAGGAGGCTCTTCATAGATCGAGCGCATAACGCCAGTGTACGATTAAAAAAAAAAGCATTAATGTCTGAGGAATTTATATTGTTGTGAGGGGGAACGTAAGTCGCTAGAATCAATTTCTTCTCACAACAACGTAGCATGTCAATCACCTGCGGGGAACGACGCTGCAGCTTGCCTTGTGAAGCAACAGCATTTACTTTGATTTTATACCAACCACAACACGCTAGATTCGCCTGTTTTCATTTCCAAGTGTTCGCGTTGTGGAATAACAGTATTAATTCGACAGGCACGCACAAATAATCAAACTTCAACGAAAAAAAAGAAAGAAAAAGACGAAAAGAAGGAGAGAAGAACAACAAAAAAAGAACAGCTCTTCCACTTCTCCGCTCAGTCTGTTGCAAATTGACGCAGCTCCCCCACCCTCCCCCTCCCCCCAAGCGACAAGCAATAAGGGAACTAAAGCCGCGCTCTACAGTAAGAAACAAATGGCGACGTAATGCAGCCGATGTCGCCGGCGGCCACACTGAAGCACCCACGTCTCACGTACGTGCGATTTTCGTACCCCACTTCTGGTGTAAACCCAATATCAATGTATACTCACAGAATTACCGCATTCGCTGTCCGATTAACGAGCGCGCACACATCCGCGAATCGCCATCACGCGCGCGGATTTCGCCCTTAGCGTTTTTGCGTCGAGCCCCGAGATCCCGAATCACGCGAGCACGTACATACATAGATAATCGCGAGCCACGCGAGAGCAGGGAGCGGCGCGAACGAGACGCAGCGAGATGGGGTCAAGGTCCTCGCAACAGACTTCGGCACGAGAGAAGGAGGAGAACGAAAACGAACTTGGCTACTAATTGGTCGCGAGACTTTCTCGTTGTCGCACGTGTTTGTATACGCGTAGGCCATCGGTTTGCGCGCAGTGCACGCAGGATAACGACGCCATGCGCCAGTCCACTGGCATTCGCAAAGACGTTGGCGTTCCCGAAAGAATAAGCGAGATAGATAATTGCGCTGTACAGGAGTTCCAAGACAGATGTCGGTTGCGCTGACTTCTCTCGCTGTCCACGCTGTCACAGCTCCTCCCTTTTTTCTTCTTCTTTTTTTTTCTTCGGCTCGACCTGAACTAGGCAACTGGAATGATATTGATGCTGGGGAACGCAATTTGCCGATCAGGATCCGTAATAACAGTATTTCGATCCACTAAACAAGTCCTGCCCCCGCCCGCTCTAGGATTTCCTCTATGTTCGCCGCTTGCCCTCGCTGTAGTCTGCAGTGTGCTCCACTTCAGGTGCCGCAGGCAAGGCTCGGAATTATGTGGACCCAATGCGCGTCTCTGTTTGTAAAGGACGGCAACAGCGTTTGGGATGGTGTTCCCATATGTACTATACACGCATGTACGCTTCGAAGAAGAGTGAAATAATCAAGCGAACTACTTGAAGGTGGCTACGGCGGTTTATAGTTCGTTCGAGAAGTTAAAAAAGAAAATACGACAAAGAAAGGTGCAGGCGCGCCGTAAGTGAGGAATTTCGAGAGGCGTGACTTTTACTGTCGGCGATAAGCCGGCTTCCCCGACGCCTTCGACGGCGACGAAGCGGCGTCCGTTCCATTATTCATGAGGCTATACGGCCGGCAGTTAGGCGTAACGTCGGAATTAGCGCGGGTGCATCTTTAAATGGCGGAGAGGGAGGCATTGGCTCTGGGGTGCGTCTTTCGTTTCGAGAGGTGCGGGGATTGCGCTCTCCTCGCGAAGGCGCCGTTTCCAGCGGTCGAAGCGTCGGCTTTATTCTGTGGGCTGTTAAGCAGTTTGTCGGCTCTGTTTCTGTGCCCGTTTTGTGGGCACGGGAGAAAGGTAGAGAGAAAGAGAGAGGAGGGAAAGGGACTGACAAGTGTTACAGGCCTTCAGTGTGGACGGCGATTTAGAATTTAAAAAAAAAAGAAAGCCGGTAAGTAACGACCGCTTTGGACTATAAAAAAAAAAAATACATAGTCGGAACGTCTGAGATGTACGCTGCCGTCTGCAACGGTTTGCAGGCGAACGCCATCTTTGTCCTGCGGCCCACTTTGTTTTCTCGGTTTTCCAGCTCCTTGGTAAACTTGACCTGGAAAGAAGCTAATTGATATCAGTTTTTGTTCCGATTGGGAGGCGAAATATCAATATTGTGTTCTTTTTTTTTGTTTGATTGGGCTGTTGTCGGCGACACAACGATGAACAACGAAAGAAGAACATGTTTTCTACAATAAATGCTGGGGAAAATTCTGGCACTACAGGTTTTCCCGCTCAGTTTAATCCAAGTGCCATTGAAAATAATCCAGGTGCCAGCCAATCTGACAACCAGCATTGTTAAACCAAGTGCCGATAATTTAATCCAGGCGCCACCACATTTATTCCCAGTGCCATCCAAATTAATCCGCGTGTCAACTGATTTAATCCTTTCGCCAGCCATGTTAATCTAAGCGCCAGACATTTTAATCCCAGTGCCAGTCAGTTTAATCCTGGTGGACATTGACTGAGGAACGAATAATTCTTGCAGAAGAGGTCGTAACAGGCGTCATGAATGCCGTCTATTCATTGATGGGATCACTGTATTGCTGTCAGCACGATAGGGGCACAGTTTCCAAGCTACCAGTGTTGTCATGGCTGCTTCAGAAACACTTCCATGTGGCACATCGATCAATTCCTCCTTTTCGAGTGGCATTTCCAAGTGACAAGAGTGACTAACATAAGTGAGTCACAATCGTGACGCATATTACGCGGCTTGGGTTGCGATCATGACATGCGATTTCCTTCCCTATCGTCATGCATATTGATCAACATGGTTCGCAAGGGCAAAACGTTGACCATTACTTGGGCACTTGACATAATCACTGAGCGACTCATTGTAGTTCACTAAGCTTGTATCTTGCATGCGCTCCTACGCTTCCAACATTCATATCAAACGAAATGGTCCTGAGAGTGTAACAGCTTTTTCTTGAGTGACATATGATTAGGTCACTAGTGACTCACTCGACGACACCGCCGTCGCACCTCTCCTAACCAGCCTACTAGCCTATCAAACGATTAAAGAAATTAAAGAAATTGTCTTTAGCCTCAATAATTGCTGTCTCAGCACTAGCGTGCGCCTCTTCGTACTTTTGCCCATCACTGCCAGCGTTTCTTTTGTTCGCTGTTCGGCATGCTCTCTTTTTCCTATTAAGAAGTTTTTTAACATCTCGTGTGAACCACAGCGCATGTGTTCTGCTTTTAATGGCTATTTTAGGCGTACAAGCAAGTTCCATTTCTTTCGTTTTATCGCGGCAGAAGTTCCAGTTCTCACTTGTTGTCCAGGTATTGACCGTGACTTCGAACATGGGGGCGAACTCATCGAACATTCGGTTCATTTTAGTGGTGTCAGCTCTGGAATAGTTTAGTATCTGCTTTGTGACAGTACATTTTGCTTCGAGGGGCAGTGGAAGTGTACAGTGAACGAGCCTGTGGTCGCTAATTTCCTGATGTACACTCGTATGAGCTTTGCCTGGAGTGTTTGTGAATAGCAAATCAAGAATATGTTCGCCTCTAGTCGGGTCGTGTACCAGCTGGACCAAATCGAGCATGCTTATTGTGTGAAGAAAGTGGGAACACTCATGACGATTGGTCGGGGAGTTCACGGAGGACGTTGTCCAATTTATACTGGGGTAACTAAAATCGCCGCCTAATATTAGAATGCATTGTGGATGCATGCTGAACACGTATTCTAATGAGTCTTGCAAATGATCAATAAAGTCCGACTGGTTGGTAGAGGGGCGGTGACACGCACCTACGATGTACGTGATGCCTTTATGTCTAAACATAACGTACAGTAGTTCAAGCGGCGTGCCAATGGGCATAGGTGACGGCTGATAATCGTTCCGTATAGCGATCATTACACCTCCTCCCCTGCGACCACTCCTATCTTTGCGAAAAACTTTGAAGTTACTCGAGAGGGATAGTTCACCGTTCGGGGTATCAGCGGTGAGCCATGTTTCGGTGCCAATAATAATATCTGCGGTGCATGTGTGTATCATACTTTTCACTACGTCTAGTTTAGGAAGAATACTGCGGAAATTTGCGAGCAGCACAGAAAGAGGACAATTTCCGTGTGGGTTTGACTTGCGCAATTGCCCTTGTCTTTTAGGAAGATGCGCCTCCTGTACGGCTGTCTCGATTGCCTTGCCTAAGACTGCGTTGTATTTGAACGTCCTACCATGTAGCTGAAGTTTGTTAAACCTCATTGGGAAGCGCTCGTTTTGCTTGCATTTGGTTTTAGCGAAATCCCTCAGCTTGTTGCGGGCCAATTGTACTTTCGGGGAGAAGTCGTCCTCTAGCCATACCTTCGGCTCGACATTCTTTAGTTTGCTGGCATTGCAAAGTACTTCTTCAACTTGAAGTCTCAGAACTTTATGATAATGGGGCGATTTTGTGAGGCTCGACGTTTCCCAAAGCGGTGAGCTCCTTCAATGTCGTTATCCGGTAAGTGCAAACCTAAGTGAGGTGAAATAAAATCTCTTATTTTCCTTTACGTGATTACGTAGTCCTCTTGCTCTGTTTCTGGTAGACCCTTTATCAACAATTCGTTACGTCTCGACCTGTTATTAAGATCATCTACAACGTCGCTCAGCTCCACGTTTGTCTTTGATACGGATTGCCTTACTTCATTTATTGTGTCATGGATGGAACCGACATCATCCCCAATTTCGCAGATGCCACCAAAGTCCTGCTCGATGCTACTAAGTTACGCTCTTATATCTGTGATATCTTTTTTTATTTCGATTAGGGTAGCCGTCGTTTTCTTGAATTTTGCCTGATTATCATCCATGAGCTCTCTGAGGTGGATAAGAACGTCCTCAGCCATAGGCCCAGGGTTGGCCTCAACATCACCAGCACAAAGAAAGAGCAAGGCAAAGCACAAGAAAGCAAGCGCAAGAGAAGGTCTCGGCAAAAGTACATTGGTACTATTTACATGGTTGGCAGCTAAACTTCGGCGCTCTGAGCATGGGCAGAATGTGCCAATACAAGCGCGATACATGCTGAGATCAATGCCCATGACACAGGTTTCATTCGCATTTAAAAAACACTTCAAACAGCCAAAGGGGATCAACGGCCACTCAAGTACGACGACACTACTCAAAAACGACTTAATGCCTACCTATTACAAAGCACAACAGCAACTTAGCGCATGTAGCCTGTGGCCGCAAATCCTGGAGATTCCGTGTCGTTCCGCTGTTTTTCTACCGATGCGGCCTCGGCAGCAGCGCTCGCGTCGGCAACGAGCGAAGGCAACGCCACAGGCCGTGACCGTGATTTGGGCAATGGAGGTTGCCGGCCAGGCAAAAAGCTAAACACAGAGACAAGCGAAGAAAAAAACGATTCCTCTTCTTTTATTGGGTTTGTGGTATTTTTCACTCATCATTTTTCTATGTTGGTTACATGACTTTCGACTCTAGATCGATCCCCAGTGCGGTGCTTGAGTTTTTCGAATACGCAAAAAGAAATATACATTTGTGTCATTGGCTAATTTGGCCAGCTGAAAGCGCGTGCCATGGGCAATGTGCGTCAGGCAGGACGCTTCCATACACAACGAAAGTAGTGAAAAGGTGACATCGCTAGCCGCTCACGTGATCAGGGCTATGCGTGTTATCCCGTTGTACTTTTACCACGTGTGTTTTATTAAATGTGTGATTTTGGTACCTGGTATTGACGGTGAAGCATCAAACACCACCAAGTGTGCGAGTCTACAAATGAATTCTGAATTTGCCAAATTTGTGCCCCTGCCCCCCCCCCCCCCCACACACACACACAAAAAGAAACAAAAAAGCAACACCTTAAGCAAAACGATAGCGGCAAGTGCAGGTTTCGGTCATCTAAATCTTATTCAAGCCTTGGCTACATGCCGCAAACACTTTCAACGAAGTTCGCGCAGCAGAAAGAGAAGACGCGGCACGGCAAAGAATATTCCCTCACTTGCGGTGTACGTGTACTCGCATGTAGAGCGAAAAAGAGGCGTACGCCAGCGCACATCCGCCGCGTCGCTGTCAGTGTGACCAGAAAGCGTGAAAGAACTGTACGAGAAATATATAGGCAATGCACTAAGTAGCAGTTCTTGGAATTACTATTGTTTTTTGCTATCAAAATGACTTTCCATTTGATGTTAAATACAGTATGGTTCTTATAATTTTCGCTGATAGTGTTCGTTGCAAGCCGGCTGCCGAAAAGAACCAAACGCTGACACCCGTATAGCCCTGGAGTATCACTTCCAGAAACGTATTTGAATAATTGTGATAGAAAATCAGTACTCACGTACGCTGCAGAAACCTGGAGGCTTACGAAAAGGGTTCTACTCAAATTGAGGACGACGCAACGAGCTATGGAAAGAAGAATGATAGGTGTAACGTTAAGGGATAAGAAAAGAGCAGATTGGGTGAGGGAACATGCGCGAGTTGACGGCATCTTAGTTGAAATCAAGAAAAAGAAATGGGCATGGGCAGGACATGTAATGAGGAGGGAAGATAACCGATGGTCATTATGGGTTACGGACTGGATTCCAAGGGAAGGGAAGCGTAGCAGGAGGCGGGAGAAAGTTAGGTGGGCGGATGAGATTAAGAAGTTTGCAGGGACGTCATGGCCACAATTAGTACATGACCGGGGTAGTTGGAGAAGTATGGGAGAGGCCTTGCTCTGCAGTGGGCGTAACCTGGCTGATGATTATGATGATAATGATTATGATAGAAAATATAGAGGACGCTTAAGCTTCGCATTTAAGAGTGGAACGCGATAGCATCCAAAGATCGCTGACTGCTTGTCACGCTTCCCGGCAAGCGCAGCTCTCTCGCGCACGCGCGGAGGCGAGCGCGATGGTGTTTACATGGAACCGACCGCGTCGCGTCGCTCTATGGATTGTAGAAACGCTGGAAAAGGAGTTTGCGTTTCAGTGTGCGCGCAACATAATTATGTTTACTGACATATTCAAACTAAACTCCGACGCTATCGTGTCTGTAGGTTGTGTTCAGGTCGTGCTTTACGATTTCTCTGACGCATTTTACTTTGAGTAATTCAATTAGTTCAGTAAAGCCCCATAGCCTCGCGAATGAAACCCGTTGGAAGAGGAGCATGCGTGGAAGTAAGATGGAATGTAATCACTCCAATAGAAATCATATCTCATTCGCAAGCAGCGTTTACCTGGAATTGCACACCGACTAGAGATGTGAGTGCAGGGGAAAAAAACTGGAGAGATCTCTTTCTTCAGCACAGAGAAACTGGGAAAAACATTAAAATTTCCACCTGCAGTTATGCCAGTTACACTTGCCATTATGCGTGTGCTGCATACGATTCTAGAAGCGGCGATGATCACGGCAACAAAACGGCAGCGCAGTTATTAGGCGTATTCATTATATGCTTTCAGTTTTGTTTTGAAAACTCCCAAGGCTTTCAAGCGTAGCGGAACTCGTACAGGGTGACCTCCGAGTTTTAGTAGAGTACTGGCGACTAGTACTGGCGACTAGTACTTTTAGTAGAGTACTAGCTCGAAAGCTGCTGCGGATAACTTCGTCATCTTCTAACTGAGAACGAAACTCACCATTTGCTTGCAAATGCTCATAACAAGCTTCGCAATAGACTCGCAAATAAACATGTTCGAAAACTCATCTACGTACAATCAAATGTGAATGTTCTAATGCGTTTGTGTGCAGCGAGAGCGACTTGGTCACTTTTGTGAGTTATCCGATTAGCACTCTTTTGTGGAAGAGAGCAAATCGTTCATTCATTGTCTTTGCGTTCTCTGCATAATTATAGTATGTATTTAAGGATATGTATTTTTCATTCCAAGAATAATAAATGCACACTACTTTAAGTCGAAAGTCTTAAATGGCTCATGGGTCGACAAATCCGATGTCCGGCGTAATGGCACCTAAATTCATAGGCAGCCGAACCCACGACTTGTGGTGTTAATTAAGGCGAAGTTATTTTAGACCCACGACCTATGGTGGCAGTCGAAACCACAATCCTTGGTGTTACCCTTACAAAAAAAATTGTTGAAAGGTTATTGACGTATCATTGTTCAACGTCAACAAATGACCTTGAAAGATCATTGGGGAATTGTTGAAACATCATTGAGGAAATTGTTGACAAGTGTTGATAATTGGCCCGCGACATTCACTGGAAACATCATTGTGGCCTCTCAATTTGAAAGATCATTGGCATATCGTTGAAACTATGGTGTACTTCAATGCTGAAAGTCCATTGAAGCATTGTTGAAGGTGTGTTGTTTGTCAATGTTGAAACCCAATTGACGTATTGTTGAAATGTGTTGTTTGTCAATGTTGAAAGCCCATTGAAGCATTGTTGAAGCTCAAAATTGAAAGCCCATTGAGGTATTGTTGAAATGTGTTGTTTGTCAATGTTGAAAGCCCATTGAAGCGTTGTTGAAGATGTGTTCAGTCTCAAAATTGAAAGCCCATTGACGTATTGTTGAAATGTGTTGTTCGTCAATATTGAAAGCCCACGGAAGAATTGTTGCAGATCTGTTGAACATCAACACAAATTATGTTGAAATCCCTTTATGCCCTACTGGGTATTTAGCAGTTTAAACCTGCACTTACCTTAAAATACTGCTGAGCTATGTTGCATATAAGTACCTTTGATGTCACGTTGGTATGTTTGCTGTGAGAGGATAGGGATAAAATTTAAATAGAGCCGTTTTGTATCGCAGGCCTCTGTCACCCTGGGCTCAAAACATGCTCCTAGATTGCCTGTAATAAAACATATTGCAAAACTGCTAGCAGTACTGTTATGCCACTTTTTTCAGTTGTCAGAGTGAATGGTCCTCCACAATATCAAGAGTGCTGAACTGATGCAGACAAAAACCATTTTTCTAGGTGAACTGTTTATTTGTAACCAAACATCTGTGTAAATGTACAAACATTTGTAGTTTGAGAACATCAGAAACTTCTTAAAAACTATTGCACAGTACAAACTTCCTGCAGCTTGACACCATAACAAAATTGAATACTGAAGGTGTAGTCTGTGTGGCCCTCAAGTAAAATACATTTCCCAAAAGAAATAAATTTAAAAAAATAAATACCTAAATAAATAAATGTAGAAGCAGACTGACATGACTGTCAATAAGAACACTCAAAAAAGGTACTTGCTTTCTCTATTAGGGAGCCAGTGGTACTATTACCATGGCACGATTTGCTTGAGCCCACAGCACTCAAATGAGACCTGATATGCAGGGTGGTTATCTTTAAGTTTCATGGAATTTATTAAACACGGACTGTTGCAGCTAACATAATTCTAGATACAGAGTGCCAAACATTACTTGCATGAGAAATCAAGACACCATAGTCAGCTGATTAAGAAAAACTCAGTTCCTAATAAAGTTTTTACGAATTGTAGACGGTAATTTTACAAGGTGTATGCACTAAGAACGAACTTCCAGAACGACACCAGTAACAAGACACATGCCATCAAACTGGCTGTAGAAATGCACTGCTGTAGCACTTTTTTGTTAACACAACGCACTGTTATGCATTGAAGCACAAAAGTAACCGGAATGCCCATGTATTTCTCACATTTTTGAAAAAATCTCGCAACTGGTGTCATCCTGGAAATTAATTTCAAGTGAATATGTCTTTCAACCTCACTGGCTACAATTTGCAAATTGAAATATGTGCCGTGATGTTTAAGTGAATTAATAAATTTATGAGAATCAGTTTAATGTTTCCATTTCTTGTGCTAGTAATGTCCACCTCTGAATAATCCAGCGCAAGAACAAAAATTATGCTACCTGGCACAGACAACTTTAAAAAAATCTGTAAAACTGAAAAAGGACCACTGTACAATCCTTATTTGTTGGTTGAATGGTGTGTGCCAATTTCAGTAAACCTTACATACTTCTGAAATATGGCAATCACAATAAGTGATGCTTATGGGAGCAGTTTATTATGCTGCATTGCTGTTGCATGATACAGTTGCGTTTTCTGCCATGATAACGTTCCTGCGCAGGTCATTCCATATCAAGCGACTTATTCATATTAACTACTTCAGATTTTTATATGAAAAAAAAAACTATTATTGATGTGCTGGAACAAAACAGTTACTCCTTTTGTGAGTTCAATTTTATTCACTGTGACAAAAAAATAACGAAAGAATTCAGAAAAAGATATGGTTTCATGCAAACATGAAAGGCACATCATTGGCATTACCGGAGATATTTTGTTGCATTTTAAATTTAAGCCGACTTATACCTATTAATTTTTACTCATGTATTTTAGATAGCAATAAACCATGTTTACAAAGCTATGTAAAATGCAGTTTTTACTGAACTCTGACAATGGCACAGATGCACTTGCAGGTGTGCGATTCCATGCCCAATCGACCAGTGTTTTTTTGACACCACACATATAGCTGAAACACTGCCATGTGTTTACTAGATTTCAAAACTCGTTACCCACTTTTATTAATTTTTGCCAGATATTTTGTAGCATTTTGGTGACAGTTTAGTTTTCCTGCTCAGCTGAGCTAGAGGACATCAATCAACATTCTTTTTCAAATGCACATTGTATTGATCGAGGCCTTCAAATGGTGTGCGTGGAAATACGTGAAGTGATGCAACTGCCAAAATAGCCAATTTTTCATATATTTGAATACTTCAATTGCTTTTGGCACCGGCAAAAATGAGTCAAATTGCAATCCGTTAGATTTTTTTTCGTAACGAAAAATTCACAGGACAGAACTTAAATACAGAATGGTAGCCCAGGTGACATAGTATAGCAAAATATATGTGCAGCTTTGAAGGTTCAGCTGATCGCCTGTAAAAATAAAACAAATTCTAATCTTTTGCAAGAAGCTTCATGTTGAATGAAAAAACAGCTTTCGTAGTTGGCCAAAAAATGTGATACATTATTGGATAGCTCTAATGTCTGCTATGCATGTGTGAAGTTAAAGAAGGAATTATTTTTAAATACGAGAAATTCTTTTTTGAAATTTTGTCAGCACAGACTTTTCTCGGATGTGCGCACAGCTTGCCGGCTGGGAATGCACACGACAAAGCTGGCTTTGTCTCCACACAGATGACAGAGAAGCGGTGTTAGGGTCTGCATTTTATTGCCAAGGGCCACATGCTCTAACGCAGCGAGGCTTGTGTTTGCTGTGGGCCAGGTAAACCATACAGCCATTGCACATAAACTATCAATACGAGGTCTGTTAGAAAAGTATCTGACCTTTGGCTGAAGAAAAAAAAAAAAAAAACTGGCATAACTGGAGCGTTGGAAACCTAATCACCCTCAAAGTAGTCTCCTTGGTACTCCAGTCACTTCTCCCAGCAGTGCTGCCATTGTTAGAAGCATTCCGAGAAGGCCTCTTTCCAAACGGAGTTTAGCTCAGCTGTCGTTGCAGCCATAATGTCTTCTCTTGTCTGAAATCGCTTCTTTCAATGGCCTCTTGATTTTGGGAAACAGCCAGAAGTCGCAGGCGGCCACATGAGGAGAGTAAGGAGCCTGTGGAACTACAGGAGTCTGGTTATTCGCCAAAAAGTCTGAATCAAGTGCGAGAAAAGCATTGTCGTCATGGATGTGCCAATTGCCTGTTGACAACTTCTGTATCTTGCGCCACACAGCATCACATAGGCCATGGAGGACATCCCTGTAGTAGTCTTTAGTGATTGTTTGACCCTGTGGTGCCTACCCGTGGTGTACCACACTGCGGGAGTCAAAGAAAGCAGTCAGCAACACTTTAACGTTGATGCGCACTTAGCGGTCTTTGGTTGGCGACGTGGAATGCTTCCACTGTAATGACTGGGATTTGGTTTCCGCGTCGTAAACATACCCCCAAGACTTGTCACCAGTGATTATGGTGTTCATGAAGTTGGGGTCACTGTTTGTGGAATCCAGCATGTCTGCGAGACTTCAACACGAAGTTGCTTTAGCTCCACCATGAGCAGCTTGGGAACGAATTTCGGTGCAACTCTCTTCATGGCCAAATCTTCAGTGATAATGGAATGTGGATAAAATGTGCTGATGCCCACCTCTTCCACAATTTCTTGGATAGTCACATGACAGTCCCGCATCACCACGGGGTTCACTTCGGCAATGACGTGGTCATTTTGGCATGTTGATGGCCGACTGGAGCGTGGCTCGCTCTCCACCGATGCGTGGCCGTCTTTAAACTGGTTGTACCACTCCTTAATCTGTGTGCTACTCATAGCATAGTCACCAAAAGCAGTCTGAATCTTCGGAATGGTTTCCACTTGGCTGTCGCCCAGTTTCTGGCAAAATTTGATGCAGTAGCACTGCTCCAGTCACTCCGCCATTTTCCTTGCAATAAAAAACCGACGAGAGCACTGTGTACTACCTCATTCAAATGCTGCATCCCAGCAAGTCACGCTATTGGCAGGCAGGAAAAAATTCGTGCATGCGCACAAAGGTTCAAGGGCGGCTGATGAAAACGCACTTGTTACATATTCATCAGGTGTTCGCAAAAAAAGGTCAAATACTTTTCTAACAGACCTCGTACGTATTAAATACGTGAGGGAATCCTGCAGTGCTAAAAGATATGGTTCGTGCAGTTTACAAAAAGAAATATCAGCTATTATGTAGACAGTAAATCCAGAAAGAGCGCTGATATTGTTTATACAAAGCATTTTAAAGGGCATGTCGCAGTGCAATGCAACATAGAGGGAGCAGGGCACTTTGTGCCCTGCTCCCTGAAGCCCAATGACGATGCAAGTAGAAAACACCTTCATAATTAGGACTGAAAACCTACATGAGTACGAACAAATTCTTGTGGTGGTGTTTGCTACCACTGTTTCAGAGCCGGAACATGCTCATCTATAAAAGTCATATGTGCCATGTTTAGTCTGATGTGGTCAGACACCATTGGCAACCACTTCTTGCGTTCATGTTAAAAAAATACGAATTGAGACTGCAGCTGCAGCGCTAGACATCACCTGCCTTCGCAATGATAAAAAAGGCAGTCAGTTTGTTGAATAGTTCTTGTGGCTAATTATATTAACAATATTTCCTTACTAGATGACATGGCTTCATATATTTATGCTATATTTATGCTGTATGTGTGATCCACAAATGAACATTATAAACAATTATTTATCGCACTTAAAGAATAATACCTTTTTGTTACTTGTCACATGTATAGCAGACATTTAGGGCTGTGTAACGATGGGCGACATATACTTTTGTGCCAACCACCAAAGCTAATTTTTTTACCTTCAACACGAAGCTTTCTGCACAAAGTTTGAACTTCACAGTTTTTTAGCTGATCAACTGAACCTCCAAGGCTTGAAATATTTTGCAGCTATCCCAAGTCAACCAGTCTGATTTTATATTTATTTTGTGCCTTCTGTATTTCCCTACGTTAAAAGACAATTCAAACTTTGCAAATTTTGGCACTCACACCACTTCAGTCTCTTGACATGAACACCATCTGAATATTTGGATCATACAATTTCCCTTTCAGAAGAAACGTGTATCAGTGCCTTCTAGCTTAGCTGGGCAAGAACAATAAATTTTTGCCAAAGTTCAAAAAAATTTTTGCGAAGGAAAATAAATGGGGAGCAAGAGTTTGGAGCTTCAACTATATCTGTGATGGTCAAAAAAACGTTGGTTGGTTGCCCTGGAATGACTCAAGTGTATGTACGAAAGCAAATTTTCTCATTGTACCTACTCAAAATCAAGCAAACTTGAAATGGTTTGCCGTAATGGAACAGTTCTTGACAAATTTGGGTGGTTTGGCATGAATGGCTTAAGATACTTAAAAATATATTAATAAGAAAACACTTTCCTTACTAGAACCATATCAAAAACTAACATAAAAATGCAGTGAACTATAACAAAGCACAGCACTTGTATTCTGGATTGAGCAATCCAATGGGGACTTCTCAGGAGACTAGCATAATTAACATAAATAAAATTAACATAAAAATGTGAATGCATAGAAAGGCACAACATTTGTAAGCTCATTTGAGAAATCTAAATTGGGCCCTACAGGAGACTAACATAAAACAAAAATGTCGAGAGTTACAAAAGCACAACCATTGTGTTTTGGTTTGAGCTGTCCAACTTGGGCTCTTCAGAGGCTATTGGTCCCATGCAAGAAGCGACGCCAGAGTTCTTTACCTAGGGCATGTTGGTACCAGGCAATTTGCGACACGTGAAGCCTGCAAAAACAAGAAGCCAGAACAAGTTTTAAAAAGCAACTTCCACATGCAAAAGAATGGCATGCAATCTGCCCTCGTTATAATGAAATTGATTTATGTATTTGTGTTGCTTTATTCCAACTTTCCACGGGTACAGCTTTACAGCATGAGCATGACCATTTAAATTTATTCAGTGTGGCACAGGACTCGACTAAGTGTCAAAAGCAGGAAAGGGAAAAGAGGAACAAAACGCTGTAGCAAAATAACTTGATGAATATCCTCAATGTCGAAGATGTGAACTTTACTTGCTAAGAAATAAAATGGTGAAAAAAATTCATGTTATTCATAAATAAACCTGAGCTGACAACTAAAATTATTTCTTGTAACTTTCATAATTAAAATGTGCAGCACTTGACTGTGTTTTTCCATGCTCCAAATACAATACTGTCATGTCACTACAATTGAGTGTCGCTTCATTTGAAGTTAGGTTTCCTGAGTTCACATGCAATCGGAATGTACTTCTCGCCTTACAATGACTTAGGACTTTCTACATTAAAGAAGACACTGCTTACAGCAAAGTATGTTTTCTGCCTCAACGACTGAATTACTGTTATAATGAGGATTCCATGTAGTTGTGCACCAAGCTGCTTAGCATGACACATGCAGAATGTGACAGATACGAAGAAATGCTGTCTTTTAAGAGCCATATGCCATAGGACTGACTTCTTTAACCCTTTTAGGGTTTACTGCCGTACATCTGTGGCTGTGACGGAACGTTACTGAAAAAATGTGCCTTTTCAGAACAAAGTGTTGCCTAGCATCCCACTGGAGGTGCTGCAACCTTCTGAGACTTCTAGAAAATATTCTTATAGTGCTGTCGCTCCTTGGGTTTCTCCAAAACTGATTTTTCACCTAGCTCCTTGGTGTCTGTCATTGCAGTAATTTGGGAGTGTTGCCACAAGTTTTTTGTAAGTTTCATTACACAAAAAAATTATGCTGCTTTATCCTGCATAAAAAAAAAACATGTAAAACTGCAAATACTGAAATGGTATTGCCACTTTATTGTTATTTAAAAATATTATTTACCAGTTTATTTTCTCGGAATGTCACTCTGAAGAACTTAAATCTGCAATCAAAATATTAAGGGTGCGTGAAAAGTGATTTTTGAGGCTGAACCGAATAATGCTAGAAGCAAATCAAATAATGGATAGTTTCTGAATAATGAACAGCTGATATCACAATTAATGTAAGATGAGGCTCACATCCTAGTATTATTAAAGTTAGCAAGTTTCTGTCATTGTTATGTTATGAAAAGCTGTTTACTAAAAGCACAAATGGAGCAGCAGAAAGTTTCTTCACATGCACAGGACTCTTCAGTAAGCATAAATGATTGCTGTACAGCCTCTAAAGTGCAGCTACTGAAGTAATGTAGCCTGGTCTGCTATTACAAGTTGTTACGTTTATGTCTACACTATGTTATTGGAGCTGAAAATTTACCGTACTTTGGCTCAAATTTCATGTTTTATTGGTGTTTCGAAATATTAGAATACTCGCATTTACAAATAGTGACCATTCAAAGACTAAATTGAATAGGACACTATTCAATTCGAAAGTTTTGAGCATTTGCACACCACAAAAAATATATAACTCCTAAATTAGAGAGGCATATTTTTCCCCAAAATGTGATCCTCAATGGGCTAAACAAGAGTGACAGAAAAGCCCATTCATCTTTTTGATTACTTTAAGCCCCTAATCTACTTGGCAATGGTTCATAATAACCCTGTTAACAGGTAGGTGAAGTAAGGAAGCAGGAATCAATTCTAACAATTTCAGAATGGGAGTAGTGGACATGTCCGATGGTCTGTAAGAAGCTTTATACATTAGGCCCCAAGAGCCTATTCTCAATTTATTGAAGTATATGGGGAAAAGCCACATAAATATTTTTTTCATATCTTAGAATACACATAAATATTTTTTTCATATCTTAGAATACAAAGTGATAAAGTGTGCGTTAATAAATACGAGCCATAGGTTAAGTGCTTAGAATGAGTAAGCGCCCACTAAACGTAGTACTGTTGACAGAAATGCTTGCAACTCTGTCCCTGTTGTTTCTTTGATTGAAACAACCAAAAGAAAATTGCCACACCACTCAGGTTCCCTCTGCTAAAAGGCTGCTGTCTGGCATCACATGGAACTCCTTCAATATAGGAGCAACCTTAATTCGATGTGGTCTGTTAAAATTGGTGAAACTACTGTTTCACATCTCAGAACCTGGAGAGCTGTTTTGACTTCTGCAATTTGGTGAACATGCTCCTGCTCGAGCTGACCAGTAACCACACTTGAGCATACCTTCTCCGCAATTCGCGTATTAGAATAACATTTTCAGGCTAACTAAACATGTCCTCCATGCCAATAGTTTTGGAGCGTGCTTCACAGACAACTATTCCTTGCAATGACAGCCAAGCAACACTGCTAATGCGCAAATGCAGCTCATTTTATGTGGTGGAGCCACTAAAAACTTTCAGCAGTGAAGGCAGCTTTTAAATTTTAGAAGCATTTGAGTATGGCGGCATTACACACTTAAGATCGTACGAACAGTCATTCCAAATAGTAGGCTATTGTCGCACACAACTGCACACACGGGCTACTTGAAAGTCGTTTGTTATGCCAATGGCAAGTTCATAATTTTAGAAAAAAATGTGAATGTAAAAATGCAACCAGAAAGGATATATGGTACTTGCCTATAACAGCACTGACCCTGGTGGGGTCAAGAGCCTTTTTTGCCCCTTGGTGTTATTTCCAAAGCCCAAATGGCCCATGAGCTCCTCCTCTGTGAACACATGGTGAAGCAAGGCCCTTGCAAACTTTCCTGGTCCACCATGGCAGACCATGGTAAACTGTGCCAGGATAACCTTCTCAATGTGCACTCCTTCAACCTATGTGAACCTGCATGTTTAAGTAAATGTTAGCAAAACAGTTTTAAGCCTTTCAAGCACATTCACGCAACAGCCCTACTGCAAATAAATTACAGAAGTACCTGTTGCAAATCTAGATTGCTAAACTTTACTTCTTACAAGCTTCTTATGCTGTCTGGACGCCACATGTTTCAGAAAAACAATCCAGCACAAACAAGAATAATAAACCAAAGTATCCAAACATCTAGTACTTGAAAAAGGGGAGTACCAGCGAAACACAAATGACACGCACACAAGGAAACGGCATTAGACACGGACGGACGTTGGGACGGACCAGCGTCCGTCCCTGTCTAACGCCTTTTACGTGTGTGCGCGTCCTTTGTTTTGCTGGTACCCCCCTTTTTCAAGTT
Organism: Dermacentor andersoni; assembly: GCF_023375885.2. Taxonomy (NCBI): domain Eukaryota; kingdom Metazoa; phylum Arthropoda; class Arachnida; order Ixodida; family Ixodidae; genus Dermacentor; species Dermacentor andersoni. Next base: position 66,912,353 of record NC_092818.1, read on the forward strand.
CATCATGCACCAACTGGCCCAAGAGCTTGCGCTAATGCACATCTAGTACTATTTATTGTGATTACCATTCTTAGGATACTTCATATTTTCAGGTGTTTGTCTCTATTTTCCCATCCATTTGTGTCAATAGGTAGTCCATGGTCTAATGGGGAGATTGGGCTGCTATGTTGAGGGAAGAGTTCAAAATCAACCGTTGGAACAGCTTGCGTGACTGGGTATGCGACCCTGGGCATATGCCACTTTTCAATGAATCTCCTTCCCGCTATCTTGGGCAACTGCTGCTGCTTGTGTTGGCAAGCAGCATTAGGAGCTCAAAGAGGGACATGATTGTCGATCATTACTAAGATTACCACTACACGTCACGTTAGCTTGCTGTGCTGCAGAAGTAATATGTGAGATTCCACTCCACTGTATGAAATGTACATAAGCTGCAAGGACAGTATGTGCCAACCACCACTTCAATTAAATTAATCGACTCGCAAAGCACAGGCTGCACAAGATCACGGAGTGAACTCAGAAGTTTGTGGACAGTCAGTTGATGTCCATGTCAGGGACCTCTAGGGAAACTCAGTCATTTCCTCGATGTGCATCATCGTGCCGTCATACATTGTATTACAATTCTGTCTGTCTCGTTGTACCACCGTTCTAATAGTCATCACGTATCACCACAATTCAAAATATAAATAGACACTTATATCTACTGTGTATTTAATCTTTATGGAGAATACTTTGAGCATGAGTTTCTGCAAAGATCATGAATTCTACAGCTTAAAGGAGCACTAAAGCAAAATTAAATTATTTAAATTCTGGCGTTTTATGTGCCAAAACGACAATCTGATGTTTAGGCACGCCTTAGTGGGGAACTCTGGACTAATTTTTACCAAATCAGGCTGCAAGGTACCTGGGCAGTTTTGTATTTCACCTCCATCAATATGCGGCTGTTTGATCCTGTGACCTCGTGCTTAGCGGAGCTGTGCCAACACCCCTAAGCAACTACGGCATGAAAGTACTAAAGAGAAAAATTATTTTAGATGTACCTGTACATGACCTTCCTACAATTCAAGAGATTCACTCATACCTTGACAAGAGGCTGAGTAAACTGTAAAAGCAGCAAGAGGAAAGATTGGTGGCAGTGCTGCCTTGAAGTTACCACACCCGCTTGCTGTGATGTCATGGATTTTGATTATGTCTGTTGAGGTGTAGCAATTTTTTTTACAAATAAAGATATTCTTCATCGTATTCCAAAAACCCGAAATAAAAAGCGTCAGGAACTTTTACAGAACCAATACAGCCCAAGTTTGAAAAAATACTTGGAATCCATGATGTGACAATGAGGTGTCAGCACGAAGATTTTGGGGCGATATTCAGAAAATTGAACTTTGAGCTTTATTTTCTCTAATAATCAAACAACTACCAAGAAAGTTACAAAAGTAGTTATTTAAGATGATGCTTTATTTTAAATTCATTTAAGGTGTCATTAGTGTCCCCTTAATACAAAACAAGGAATGCACTTGGCTGCGTAATAGGTTAACATGCATCACTGGTTCTCATTAAGGTATGATTATCAGTATAGCAAAGGGCATGCACTGGCTGCTCCAGAGGGGAGCCCTTCCACTTCCCCTCAACCTCCCAATTTCCAATTTCTTTATGAGCAGTGATGCAATTTCTGTATCTTAACGAGACATAATGCCAAGGAGATTAAAAATGCCATGCTGGCTACAGCATGTGGTGAGCGGCACTTCACACCGTCCAGCTCGGCATCAATCTTTTTGGAATTTGGCCCTTGAAATGCAGAAAGCCCCGATCACTGCTCGTTCTTCAGCCAACTTTCTCAAAGGGTGCTGCTGTTCTGGTTTGATACCTCTAGCTGTGCACTGCTGTATGACATAGGTCATAATACCTTCGTTCTGGTAAAACTAGAAAGATGTGCACTCATGCAGACCACTAATGTCCACACTAAGTTTCTGAACGCCCCTCTCATATCAGGCATATACACTGAAAAAGGCACATTCCACGTTTAATATGTTCACAAGTGACGATGAAATTCACTCCCAGTCCTGGTGCAGTTGCAAAGTCTTTAAGCTGAGTGCTTAAAGGCACCATGTCTCCTAATGAAGGCACTCTGCACCAATTGATCACTGGAGCAAATGCGTTGCAGTTGCATCAGCAATGTTGTTTTTTCTGCTTCCTGCAATACATTTTCACGGTATCACTGTATTTGATCATCGTGACGCTACAGAATGGATGGCCAAAGAATTCACTTTTACCGTTCCAGCTGGGGCCTCTCCCAGCTCATTTTGAATCTGAAAAAAGATGTCACTATTAAAACGTGAAGCCACGATGCAGCAAAAGTGACGATCAAAAGAGCTACATGGACCTTTAGGCTTACATAAGTGGACGGATACAAATGACTAGTCATTGAATACACTAAAGTGTGCCCGCTCTTGCCAATGGCAGTGTGAGCTTGTCAAAAAATTTATTTCACATTCCTCTAGTTACTTTAAACATTATTTCCACGCATCTACTTAACTGTTATGGCCACATATTAAAGGCAGCTCCTTCATATAAAACCATTGTTACATTCTTTTACTCCCCGTCTACCTGATGCTACTGAAGTTTTGCCTACTCTCAAAGAAAGAATTTCACAGAACTGCTCTTTCGACAAAGCATTATTCCAAGCTTGTGGCAAAGCGTCGTGATTTAGTTCACAACGATGCGCTCCCCTTTGAATCTGTTCACTCTATAGTGCTCTGATTCGAAGCAAAAATAGCTTTTCGACATAACTAGCTACTTCTATGGTCACAAGAAACAATGCTAATTATTGATGTTTATGTTGCCGATAACGTATACATGCCGCCTCGAAACACAGTGGGACGACAACGCAGATATGCCAGGCATCTCGTTCCTTTACTGATTTTAAAGCTATTGTTAAATCAGTTACTGAAGTGCGAAAAGCTGCAATTTCACGAAATTACATTATTTTGAATGTTGTAGGACCTGGAGTGCCATGAAATCTGCCTTTCCGTGAATGCAAAGAGCGCCTACGCGAAGCCGTTTGGGCGAACCACTCGATGGCGACGAACGGAGAAGATGACAAAAATAAAGTTGAATGCGCGCGACCTGGGGGAAAACAAAACGCACGCGGTTGGCAAGGCGTATAACTCGATGATTTCGCAGCACTCTGTGGCATCACCCCTATTGTATCTCACGTATCGCATGTACACCCTTGAAATTCTTTATTATTGCGCGACAGCCTCCTCTGTGTTTTCCGATCGCGCGAACATCGGCCGCACGGCGTGTCAGATAGTGGCCTTGAAGCACCGCGGAGTCACTCGATCCTGAAGGGAACAGCGCAACAGAATACACTTTCGCCAATCCCAATGCACCCCCCCCCCCCTTTTGCTGAAAGCTCGCTCACACGCCTTTTACTAGCGTGGCGCAAACGAAATATCTTCGATTACAGTACAGATCGGATGGTTTCACGTCGCATTGTTTTGCGCTCATTAATAAGGCTAACTGAATCGGTGCTCGAACACCGTATCAGAAATCATGGCGTACAACATGCCCTGTTTTAGGTGGCACCACATAGCTGCCTTACGTCACCACAAGCGGAGTGTAAAGTTAAACCAGGACAAAATTCCACGTTATCTACCACAAATCTAGTGCTGTACAACCCATTCTCGCAACGGAAGGATAGTACTAGGAATGAACACTAGAAAAGAGGCGCGCGGAAGACACGCACAAGCGCTGAAATTTCCCCGCTTCCGTTCACCGCGTCGCAATGGACGAACAAGGGGAATTCGAAACACTCACTCACCCTTGATGTCGCTGAGTCGCAGGCGATCATGGCGACCTTCGAGGCAACAAGTCCATAAAAGGCGAGCAACACGCAGGAATATTCCAAAGATGTCACAGCGAAGCACACAAAGAACACAGAAAACGCAGGAAACTCTCAAGCCAGCGGCGTGCACGAACTCGCCGGAACGCGCAAAGCATCAACAGCGCAAACGCGCAATCATACATGTGCACTCATACAAATACACGCTTATATTATCATAAATTGTACCATTGGATAACAAATTATGTAATTTTATGTTATTACTGAACAATTGTTGCGATTTGCAAGTGTATAAAAGTTTTTTGCTTCGCTTCTTTGGTGAACTACTTTCTTTAGCGCAGTAACGCAGTGAACCGGCCGGAGCTAATGGCATGCGCGGGAAAAGGCGCCAAATTCAAACGTCACAAACGCCGCGCTAATTTGTGCGCGCACAGTTTTCGTCGTTTGGATTTAAAAAAGAAAAGTAATGCGTGCCGCAACCATGCGAACTGAACTATTGACCAGAAAAGTACAGAAACGTCGCTGTTTGTGCTTCTCATTTCGACGTCATGGCAAACTGCGGGCGGTCTGTCGTCCCATTCTTTAAACATTTGTGCGTGTGCTCCTGCGCTGTGCGATTTGTCACCGAGAACGTATAGCAGCGCAGATTGTGCTTGGTGGCCGAGCAGATTCCGAACACATTCCCCAGCACCACGTCTAGGTCACAGAAAAGAATTTGGCCTCCATGTGAAATATGAGCACCATGTCGTACATATCGGCCAAGCTTTTCGTTTCGTTCTGTATAGCGCGCTAACGGGTGAGCGAAACGCACTCTGTAAAAACGATGTTCACTCCTTTCTCCGCCGCACCCACCGTGGTGGCATAGTGGCTGAGGTGTTGCTCTCCTAACCCGAGTGCTTGGGATCTAATGCCGGCCGCGGCGGCTGCATTTCGATTGGGGTGAAATGCAAAAACGACCGTGTACTGTGCGTTCGGTGCAGGTTAAAGGACCCCAGATGGCAAAAATAAATATGGCGTTTCTTACTACGGTGCGGCTCATAATCAAAGCGTGGTTTTGGCACGTCAAACCCCAGACTTGAATTTTGTTAACCTTCTCCGCCACCTTGACCATATTTAACATGGAGGCATGTAATGCCGTTTCCTAACACACAGCCAGGGCACTGGCCCCTTATAATGGAGGCCGATGGAAATGCAGGATGCGTCCCATCATCGGTTGTTTGTCACTTCTTGTAGGGACGTTTGTCTTCTCAAACTGCATATATATATATATATATATATATATATATATATATATATATATATATATATATATATATATATATATATATATATGCAGGGTGTTTCTGCTAACTTTAGGCCGAGTGTAAACTCTATGACGACGCGACTAAATGCATGTTGTTCCCTTTGGTATGTAGCGTGTCGCGCTATTTGTGTATTTTTGCTTAATTAGCTAATTAGTCAAGCATAATTAACCAACTTCTGAAGCAAGGAAGTTAGGAAAGAAATTCCAATTAGAAAGTTGCAGAGCTGTTGGCAACACGTCCGAATAAACAGTTTCTGTCTTTCTATCTGTTAAGTATTATTGTTTTTCAGCTTACTGCGGATGCTCGCGAAATAGAAAAAGCACCACGTGACATATGCCCGCCTGCGAGTCGTGATTGCACTGCTCCTAAGCCTTCTGCGCACAAATGAAAACATACCATTTAACCGGTGTGAACACCCGTCTGCTTATCGCCATCATGAACCGCAGCGAGGGAAGCACGTCGCTGGCGTCAATACCACAGCCAACGCCTTCGTCACTGCCCTGTCGCCTTTTAAGCGGCAACACACCCTGCTCGATGGTATGCTCGTTTGGGAGCGCTGCAAGCACGGCGCGCAAGCGGATATGTCAGGTGATATTTTTTCTATTTCACGGGCATCCGCAGTAAGCTGAAAAACACTAACACTTAATAGATAGAAAGTGAGAAATTACCTAATAGGACGTTTTGCAAAGTGCTCTAGAGCTTTCTAATTAGAATTTTTCGCCTAGCTTTGTTCCTTCAGAATGGCTAATTTTCTTGACTAATTAACTACTTAGGAAAAATACAAGAATAGCGTGACACGTACAAGAGTGAGCAACATGCATTTGGTCGCATCGTCTTATGGTGCATCGGCATATTTTTAAACTCTGAGTAAAGTTAGCTGAAACACGTGTATATACGTCTATGGTTCAAGTAACGTGAAACAACACCCTGTATATATGCAATGGTGATCAAGTGATCAGTAAAGCAACATATATGTGCAAAAGACGCACACATACATATGTGCGTGTGCTTTTCACATGTACTTCGAAACACAATATTGCTCGTCACTCAATTTTATTCAACAATAAGTTAACAGCATTTAGTCAACGACTTTATTGTTGGAAACTACTCAACAATGGTTCAATAGTCAATACTATTCAACAATATGTCAAGAGAATTTAGTCAACGACTTTATTGTTGAAAACTACTCAATATTGGCTCAATAATACTCAATACTATTCCGCAATATATCAACAGAATTTAGTCAACGTCTTTATTGTTGAAAATTACTCAACAATGGCTCAATAATACTCAATACTATTCAACAATATATCAAGAGAATTTAGTCAATGACTTTATTGTTGAAAACTGCTCAACAATGGCTCAATAATACTCAATACTATTCAACAATATACCAACAGAATTTAGTCAACGACTTTTTTGTTGTGAACTGCCCAACAACTTTACTGTTGAATTATTGCCTGTGGTTTCAATAATTGTTGAGGTATTGTTGAAAGGCTATTGAGTCAACAATTCGTCAACAATATGCCAACAACTTTTCAACTGTCATTTTCATAAGGGTAATTAGGGCGAAGTTAGTTAGGGTAGAGTTTTCTCCCACCCTTGGTGGGAGAAAACAAGTAATTGGAAGTAACAATGCATTCGAACGAAAATGTCAAGTAAGATCATTCATGAGCACGCAGGCTTTCGCCTTCATCCTCTTTAGCGTATGCTGAAGTCAGTCTCAAGTTTTTGTTAGGAGAGTTTCAAGTTTTGTCAATATTTCCAAAATTTGCTAAAAGAAAACAAGGGAAAAACGCTTCTTTTTCTCGCACTCAAAACTTCCGGAAATTTTGATTTTTTGCTTTAACAAATTTCTTTTAAATTCTCAAGTATAGTTGCGTTTGTGAAATAGTATCGCATGTGACTTAATCAATGCTTGCCATTTTAACAGTATTTTGTTGAGCTGTCTTCCTGTTGAGATGTGAAACTACTGCTTATCACATGTTTAGATAGTTTCTGTTGAGATGTGAAACTACTGCTTATCACATGTTTAGATAGTTTTGTTTATATCCTTGAACCCATGCAACGCATTTACGGCTATGGGTTCAATCGAAATAAAACTGTGTAAACTTCATTGAAAAAATATGGAAGGACTTCCTTGCAATGCTTTGCCACTCTTAGCAGTGGAAGGTTTTAGATATAACTCGTGCGCGCTGATCATGGTATTTTGACAGTATGGTGCATTCTTTAAAAAGTTCCTCACAGCCTTATTCAACGCATTGCAACCACTGATTGCTATCTCTTGCTTGCTTTCGAACCACGTTTAAGTCTTCGCGCTTGCGGTCATTCGCACAGAGCCCCGTTAGTACGACATAGAAACGACCCGTTATGTTTTGCGCTGTAATGCCACGGAGCAACCAGCCCAAATTCGTACCCTTCTGACGTCAGCTAGTTGCCTTTCTGCTCTCGGCGAGCAAAAAGAAAAACCCTTATCATCACAATCAGCTGCGTCACAGAAGGAGGACGTGGAGGCAATCTTTTCGTGTCTACAGTGCCGCCAGCTAATGCAAAGTTAGTATAATGAGCGCCAAATTTTATTGTGCTTATGCGGGAACAGACGCATCTCCGGAAGTATAAGACAAAGTGGAGATGCATTGTAATAGGATTTTATTCAAGTTTCTGATAAAAAGCATTTACTTGCCTAGCGTAGCCTCTTTACTAAACTTTCGTAATAAATTTCCCCTTCTGGACTTGGCAGATGCTGTTGTTTCTGCTGAAGTCTCGACTCTTCGATCCAGCCACAGCGATGTTTGCTTCACTCATGCGGATGAGTGTGCGCGCATGTTTGTCATATTCCCGAGTAGAAAAGACAAAGCTGTAGATATTTCTCGGTCGGTATGTTATAACGGTGGAGACACGCCCTTTAAACCCCAGGTGGTCAAGCGTAATACGGAGTCCGCCACTGCGGCATGCCTGATAATCGTAAACGTAAAGGCCCAGAATTTATTTTATTATAACACTGAGGGAACAGTAGCGAACTGGGCACTTTGTATCGACTCATTTTGGAAAAAGCACGTAGAACGAGGAACACGGTGAAAAAGGAAGATAAGTGCCATGTGCTATGTTACAGTAACACTTAAACGCTGTGCAAAGCTGCATGGGAGCCAATGAAGTATAATACCTGTGCTTGGTTCGGCAGAATCTAGGTTTCCATGACACGAAGGCGGTCGTTTACGTTTCCTGAATTATACCACGGAATCATTTAATGCAAGTAGAATATCTTCTGCGAACACTCCTGGCCTGATTTGCGACACTTGCTGAACGCAAGAGCAGCCTAGATGTATCATATTTTAAATATTAATGTTCACTTGCTTAAATCACTCGCACTCTGCATCCAACATACATAATATATACAATGTTAGGGATTACGCTATCATAACAACTAGTGCTAACTATACATATTGATGGTACAATTATCTAGCAATGCGATAAATATTTCAATACGCGGGTCAAAAGCCCGCTCGTCGGAGGGGACATGACCACGTGAAGCTGGTGAAATAGTTCCCGCAGAACAAGGCGGCCAGTAAGCCTTGTTGAAAGCATATGGCCGGAGAAAGAGACTGTGATGCCGGTAACAGTACGAAAGAAAAAGCGTGTCGTAACATCTTGGTGGCGTTTTGCTGGCAAATTGCCTCTTTACGTTGGTTCTTTAGTCTGTTTTACAGCAGTCTCGCCAGAAATGTGCGCCACGAGGCCTGATCTAATCACCTTGCAGAGGTGAAATGTCGCTGAAGACGCGGCTTAAGGACACGTATGTGCACCCGTGAGCAAAGGTATACTGACCACAGGGTCACAAAAAAAAAAAAAAAACAGAAGTTCTTCGTAATTAACATGCATAAACGGCAACTGACGAGAGCACTAGAAAATTTCTAATGCCAAGTTTGCACTGCAACTTAACTTTCAAGTTGCATTCACAGACAGAGGAGAAAATAATTTTTATCGCGCAATCCATGGTCCGTATACTTTTGCTCACGGGTGTACGTACTACAGTCGGCCTCCAAATTTCATTGATGACTAAATATACCGCAGTAGGTTTAGACGTTTACACTTCTCGAACACGGGTATTAATGTCAGAAAGCCAAAGCGACGAAGCTGCCCTCCTCAATCCCTCGCGCCCTCTCCTTGCACCCGCAGTATTGAGAGAAAAACTACAAACCAAGCACATGCGCCTGTGCGCACAATCACGTTCCTTTTTCGCAGACGATAAATGCTGTATTTCACAGCCTCGTGGGTTTCATTCGTAGACGGTAGCGCAAGGTAGCGCTCGAATGATTTGTACATTAAAGAAAATCTTTTGAGGGGACTGATACGCACCGAAAGCGATAACGGCATAAAAGAGCAGCCAAAGGGGAGGAGAAGTCTGCTTTATATCAACGTTGCCTCACCTTAAGGTACCCGAGAGGAGGCGCTGCAAAACTTTTTTGTCGGCGCTCGCGCGATCAGCGCGCTCCCCTACATAAATTCAGGGAGTTGCGTGCGCGAGCAGAAGGACGGAGTTATGCCTAACGACCGGTACATGGCTCTTACCGAAGACGCGCCGGCACAATCACGAGCTGCCCCCTCTCCAACTGGCACGGGTGCCCACTGTCCTCGACTTCGCCAACTTGCCATTCGAATACCGCGGCGCCGTGCGTGTCGAAGGAGCTTCCACGAGGGCGACAGCAAGGCTCCAATACTCGACGAAGAGCAGAACTGCCACTCTTCGTGGTCGTCGTCCTCTCCTTCGCCGTCTCCAGAACCCCGCGGTGCCAGCCGGGAACTGTCCTCTGACATCGAGCCTTCGCCATCTTGCACGCCCAAGGGTTACCTTGTGTTTGTTGATTCGAGCCCCGAACGCGAAGAAAAGAGCAAGAAAACAGTTATCGCGCCGCCTACGGACATTCTTGTGCCATGTTCTCTAAGCTCGAATCTAACTAGTGACTTAGAAAGCGACCCGAAGTGGACTGGCAGTCCTCCGCAGACACCTGCCGGTTGTCTCAACGTAACGGCGAGTAGCGGACCCATATGCCGCATTTGCCACGAGGGCGACCAACAGGACTCGCTTATGTCGCTGTGCAGGTGCTCGGGCACCATGGGCCTCGTGCATGCCACCTGCCTAGAGCGCTGGCTGAACGCCCGAAACATAGATCATTGCGAACTTTGCCACCACCGCTTTCCTACCGCGGGCCAAGCCACTTGCGTGCGCCAGTTCTTCCACTGGGCGCTGCACGGTGAATCGCGGCGGGCGGTGCTGGGAGACTTGTTTTGCTTCGCGCTCCTGTCGCCGGTGGCCGCGCTTAGCTGTTTCTTGTGCACCCACAGCGCCTCGAAGCAAGCGCTTGAAGGCCGCATCATTGAGGCGGCCAGCCTGGTCACTCTTGCCGGCCTGTTGGTCACGGCCTACGTGGCCTGGTCGTTCCTCACGGTTCGCTTCCACTGCCGGGCTTTCGCGGCATGGCAGGCAAGGAATCCGATGCGCGGGATCCTGGCACCGCGCTTAGCCAGAAGAGCAGCTGCAGGCGGACACGACAGGACGACGGGTGGTCAATCGGCGGGCCTCCGAGAGCTGGTGGACGTCGTCGCTGGAAGCGTCAACGAGACTGGCCGCACGCCCACGGCGCAGGGACAAGGCGGCGTCCGACGAGCTCCTTTGGAGCCTTCGCAGAACGTTTTGCCGGAAGACTTGCCTTCTGCTCTGCAGCAGCCAGCCTATGCGTTCGGCCCATTTGCAGGCTTCGAGTTTTGGTAGTACTTTGTTGTAGTTTCGACGGACATTCTTATTCCTTTTCGTGTCTAAGCAATATGATGCGTTAAGTGTTACTTTTAATTTAAACATTTTTGGCGGACTTTCAGCGCTGTGCAACTTCACCTGTTTTAACTTTTTATTCTATACTTTTCTGCAAATAAAGAGTTTGCTCGTATTTTAAAACAGCTAGTCCTGGTATCAACTTGTTTTTTTCAATGTAATTTTCAGTGTTATAAATCATTTTCAGTCTACAGCGTTAGCGCTTGCCGTGATGGCGTAGTTTCTTTGACGTTGCGCTACTTAGACCGAGGGCGCAGGATCGAATTCCGGCCGCGATGGCCGGGCGCATTTTCATTGGGGCGAAATGCAAAAACGTCCTTGTACCACGCACTACGCGCATGTTAAAGAACTTCAGGTGGTCAAAACGAATCCGGACTCCCCCACTGGCTTGTCTTAAAACATTGTGTTTAGCACGTAAAACCCCTGAATTTATTTTAGAGCAATTAGTTTTGCATATCTTAAACCTTATTTGCGACAGTTCGGAGTACCCGCAGTGTTACAGGATTTTGCTAGTGCATACCAAAGTGGAAAGCTTTTGTAGAATTTTCGCGTGAAAATACGGAATTACTGCGCAGCATTCCGGGCAAGTTGGTAACCCATTACTCAAGTATTATTGCGTAACAAAAAAAAAAAAAAAATGCGCGGACGTAAGAGAAGACACGGTGTGTCTTCTTTTACTTCCGTGTCCTTTTTGTAGCGCAATAATACTTGAGTAATGGACAATACGGGCGCAATTATCACCGTGCGACTACCACAACAAGACGGCGACGTTGACGTCGGTGCGCCATATCACACGTGCTTTGTTTTTCTTTCTGGCGGTGACCGTGCATCACTGCATTATCGCTATTATCGTTTTGTTGCTCGGAGCCTGTCGTGTTGTGACCTTTCGTGTTTACCCAGCTTCTGGACACGCTAGTAGCGCAAGATTGCGGCCACGATGAAGTAATGCACACCATACATCTATTCGTGATGTCGCCCCTGCCTTCTTGGATGGCTACGTGGTCCCAATGGCATGAGAGATAAAGGGGATGCGGTTCGAACATCGCAAATAGTGTGCTACAATACTGAGGCTCGAAATAAAAATTGCAACTGAGCTTCCAAGCGCGGACGTGCGCACTTGGTCGAACATAACCTTACTTGATGACCAACTGCAGGCGTCATTGAAGATTTAATTAGCTCGTCAAAGTATCTACACGAATCCTCGCACCGCAGCTGATGACGGATACATCGTCTGACAAATGCCTAAACCCCATAGAGAAACGACGCTAGCAATGGACCTTGCAGTGCGAGCGGGAACTGTTTGTGCCAGCGTAGTTTCAACCGTTTCGTTTATGCATACTCCTGCAGATTTGAGTGATCTTTCTAAGGGTTCAATAATCAATGCGGATTTTTAGGGGCACGTTAAGATTTCAACCTCTCAGTGTATGGCTGCTAAGAGCTTTTATATACACTTTCACCCTCTATATATATCTATATATCTATATATCTATATATCTTTCACCCTCTCTTTTTCCTCGCGTAGAGTCAGAATTGGCCAGAAACTATAGTTCATTATTGTGCAAATTTGTTAGAAAATCGCACGCGAAACTGTAATAGTTGCAATTTATCATACTGCAGTTGAATGGCCGCGACATGTGAAGAGCCATTCCGTCTACGCTGTTCTGATTTCGCCTACTCGCGGTCGTAATCGTCCAGTTTTGTGCACGCTTTGTTAACATTATCTGTGTTTTTTAATTTGTTTGTTTGAAAGAAAGAGGAGAACTTTAGCGTGCAACCCCAGTTCAGGTCCACGGAAAAAAAGACCTAGTCGTCAACCTTGTCTGGAAGTCTAGGATGTCCAAGCAGTGCCCCTATGACGCCCACCTGCCGCACTTCCAGGGTCGTAGGTCTACGTGCAGTAATAGACAGTTTTAGTTTCACGCACGTAAAGGCTTTGCGTACGTAGAGCTCTTACGTGTGAGCAGTGCGCATGCGCAGAACGCAAAGGGTTTGCGTTAGTCTCACAGACGTACGTGAGACTCAAAAGTCTGCGTGCGTTTCTTACGCACGTAGAGAGCTCCTCGCGGCGATCTCGCCAGATCTCGAACAAGCGAGAGCATCATTGCAAGATGGCAGCCAAACACGCCGACAAGGTAGCTCCGTGCCTTCGTTTTTCTAAAAACGACTTGGATTTGTGGCGAGACGTAAGGGAGTGCGACCCCTTCGAGGACAACATGCGGTATAGCACTTCTAGGCATTGCGAAGCTCTGATCGGCACAAGAACACACTTCTACGTGTTTTGCTCGCCAATCCAACTCTACTGGCTTGGCTTTGCTTTGTCTTGGATGTCAATGGCTACAGCAGTGTTCATACTTGGCGATAGATGGCGATACATGGTCGCTTTTAACGTGCGTCGCGTACGTGTAGCTAAAATCGTTTCAGGTGCAGTGCGCGTATTACGTATACAGCTTTCACAATTGCGTGCGCATTTAGAAATGGTTGGCCGGGGTGGAAACGTGCCAGCTATTTCAGCCCGCTGCACGTGCTTCGACCAACCCGCGGTTGCGCGTCCTTCAGAGAGCGAGCGAGGACGACAACGCTAACCGACCATGCACCGCGTTTGGTGGATCGGTGACGACAGCAGAGCTGGCCACGTTTGGCGCCCCGTGCATTGCTTAATTTGCCGGGTCGTCATGGTCTCTCTGCGGCAGGGGGAGCGTCCCTGGCAAAACGGTGATTTGCGGTACGGGGGCCCCAGGATTCGTCACAGTCTGCTGACACACGTGGCGACTACAGGAAAAAGGCAGCTCTGGAATTTAGCGGCGCCGGCTGGGGTCGGGCGTCACCAGCTGACTATGGGCCCGCCAGACAATGGATACCAAGACGACTGCGCTGCAAAGGTCGTCTGCCCTCGGAGAGAGCACTGAAACCTGTGCGGCATGTGTGTGTGTACAACCCCTACCCCCTTCTCTCAAAGGCGACCACGAGGACTTTCTTCGATGCCGTCGAACGATGACGTCGAACGATGAAGTCGAACGGAGTGGTTATAAGCGGCTGCTGTCGGCTGCTAGTGTGTGCTCGCCGTCGTGCTGGTGCTCGTTGTCGTTCTCGAAATGTACTCGTGAGCTGTGTGCTCGTTTGCTGTATGCGTCGTCTTGCGTGGTCCATTTGGGAGCCACGCTAGACTGTCGATGTATGTCTTGTTTAAACTGTAAATAATGTAAATAAACCCTGTTCACCTAGTTCCTCCCAAGTTCCTCTCTACGACCTTCAACTCCTTCAAATGGTGGCAGCGGCGAGATCGTCCGACAACTCCTACATCTGGTTGACAGCGGTGGGATCGTCCGACGAATCTAATAGCGTGAAGTCTCTGCGTACGTGCGACTAAAACGGACTAATATGTGACTGAGGCTCCCGCGGCCAGCTGCGTAGGCACGTGGACGACCTCACAAAACCCGGGGATTATTTAGTGAAGCATCCGCCCGCCATGCAGGTGGGAAACTCGTGCTACTCAGTATGTAGTGTTGAATGTGGAGGTGGCAGATAATGTATTTGCGCATCCCTCATAGGATTACCTTCCGTCGCGTCATGAAGCGGGGTGGATGATAGATAAAGTCTGTAGTTTGTACGCCACTCGTCCAATATCTTGTGCGCTGGTTCTAACGCGCTAGGGCTAGTAGTTAGGTACGCTTCAGTGAATCTGGCCGTCACAAGGGAAGATCCCTGGATGATCAATCGCAACTAATGGAGGGTGACGTAGGCAGCTTCTAGAGTTTTTCAGCGAAAGCTGTATATGACTAACCTCCTGTAGTTTTTTCTGCGTCCGGCAACAGAAACGGACTTAGTGATTTCTAACAAACCCATACAGGTGCAGTGCGGCGGCGCAGATGTCAAAATACGGAACAGATCAGAACGCTCGCCGTGAACAATAGCGTGACGTCAAGGTTATCGCAGTATATAACCAGGAGAGGTATCGGCGCTAAAAACAGCTGTGTTTTCGATGTGGCGGACATGTATAGTTCATACACCCGCAGAACAACATGCGTACGAGGAGCGCTGGAGGGAACAGCAAAAAGAATGTAAACGGCGCTTGCGCGAAACGACCACCGACGAAGAACGTACCCGTGATGCTGAGTGAAAACGACAATCGCGAGCCCGGGCACCTTCGAAGCCCGGGCACCTTCGCAAAAAAAAAAAAAAGAATGACAAGCATTCCACTCTGTGAAGATGAAGTCGCAGCGAAAGCACTTTGCTTTTCGTTTGACAGCTTCGACTGTCGTCAGCTTTCGCTGCCATTCCATCTTCACAGTGTGGAATTGTGATTTTTCTAGTGGCACGACCATCGAGTTAAACCCTTATTTCTTGAGCAGCACTACCGGATCACCTCATGAGCTGACCGAGGAGGTAATCCAAAATTAATTTTAAAAAATTAGAAAATATAGTACAGTACGAAATTCATGAGTTTCATTATAAGTATGATGTCATAGCATAAGTTCAGTTACAAGTTGAGCTACTGAGCTGTCTGGAATAATTAGAATTAATTAGAAATCCTTGATTACCGCACACCAAAGCACAAAACCGTAGACTTTAGAGACACGCCACGTGAGGACGACTTAGGCGAAATTCCTGGAAACCCAGAAGTAGAAAACCGAAGTAATGACGTCACTAATGACGTCAGACACAAGAAGGTGTCATGATATTTAAGCGGCTTATTAATGAAAAACAGTTGCCTCCTAGTTTGGTTCTTGCGTTGCGTTCGGCTAAAATTAACTCAAGGAACGCTGAGGTGCGAGTGCCACTAAGCGACACCTAAGTCAGAGATTACGGTCGCCTACCATTTTTTTAAGACCTGCACAAGCGGCTGTACCCTGAATGGGTGTTCGCTGGGCTGCACGTGATCCAGTGCTGCGGTAGTCTGCGGTGATAGTTACTGGCTCGATCGTATTCCTGTACTACCTTTCACGCTCTCTTCCTTTCTCTGCGTTCTTACCTTTATCACTCCCCTCTCCTGTTCCTCAGTGTAGGGTAGCAAACTGGCCTTTCCAGCCTGGCTTACCCCGTTCTTTTTTTTTATACAAGTACCTGCAGCACCACAAGGGTATTATTGCGGGGGGGGGGGGGGGACAAATTGAAGGAAAATGAAACATGTGATAAGAACTTAACACAGCCAAGCACAGGTGGTAAAAGTAACAAAATACGTAACATCGATGAGTCATCTCGACGGCAAAACGGTCTCCAGTGAACTGCGGTGCAAAATTGCAACACAGAAATGGAAAGGGTACACTATCGCATGAAGCGCAATGCCAGCCAAATGATATAAAGGAAACGGGATGATATTATACTACGGCAGACTGCGTGACAATAAAGACAGAAACTCTGAACACGTTTTACATTCACCAATGCTCTTGGGAGACATATTCCAGTGTGCGGAAGCATGCGAAAAAAATGAATTACGGTAGACGTCAGTACGACAGCGTATTTCAAGAACTTTCAGCTCGTGATCACATTGTTTAGAGATGACGTGGGGAGGGAAAACTAAAAAAAATAAATTATGGGGTTTTACGTGCCAAAACCACTTTCTGATTATGAGGCACGCCGTAGTGGAGGGCTCTGGAAATTTCGACCACCTGGGGTTCTTTAACGTGGAGGGAAAATGTACAAGTTCTTATTTATTCCTGTGAGATCAGAGTAAATTGGTAAAAAAAGTTCTAATTTTGCAGTTAATCGGCGGTGTGCTAGTGTTTTCCAACTAAGGTCCTCGTTGACTAATGTAATACTGCTACGGAAGTTATAATTACCAGAAACAAACCTCGCTGCGCGGTTTTGAACGCGTTCAAGCTTTTCTATAAGTTTAGAGCTTTGAGGGTCCCATACATGGCAAGCATATTCGAGTACCGGACGAACATTTGTTACGTAAAGCAGTTCTTTTACTTTCTGGGGGGCTTTAAGAATTACGTCTAACGAGGTTTAGCATACGAGATGATATTACGGTTTGGTATTCAATATGTCTATTCCATGTTAAATTTTCGGAAAAATAGACCCTGAGGTATTTGTAGTGTTGGGCCTTTTCAAGAAGTAGTCCGTCCAATTTATGGGCTGATCTCACAGGAAAGTGTTTACGGGGGAATGACACGAGTTGACATTTAGCACTGTTCAAAGACATGCCCCACTTAATGCAGTAAGCATGAATATTGTTTAGATCATTCTACAAACTACTAACATCACAATCATTTTCTACATTCCTGTATATGGCACAATCATCAGCATATAACCTCACTTTGCATTCTAGATTGTGGACAATGTCATCTATAACTATAAAGACTAAAAATAACAAAGGCCCCAAAACAGACCCTTGGGGCACGCGAGAGGTTACGGTAACAGGTGCTGATTTAGTGCCGTTTATTAAAACATGCTGTGTTCGTCCAGACAAGTAATTTCCAATCCAATGTACTATTGCAGGGTGTATACCGAGACAAGATAACTCATGTAAAAGCAATGCATGAGAAACGGTGTCAAAAGCTTTCCGGAAATCCAAAACTATGCAATCTACCTGAAATGAAAGGTCAAAAGAGTAAAAGAGATCATGGGAGAACTCTACCAGTTGAGTCGTACATGACAAACCAGGCCTGAATCCATGTTGAAAATTCGAAAATAAATTATTGCTTTGAAGGCGTTTCATCACAGCACTGTATATAATGCGTTCTATTGTTTTGCAACATACACATGTTAGATAAATAGGCCTGCAGTTTTGTAGTACACTTTTGGGACCGTTTTTATGAATAGGAACGACGTGGGCTACCTTTCACTCTGCAGGTAATGAAATGGTATTTAATGATTTATTAAACACAGCTACTAAAAAATGCACAATTTCTTGTGAGCCGGATTTTAATACCTGCGACTGAATTTCATCAGGAAAGCCAGCCTATTTGTTGTTCAGATTGGAAATAAGCTTGAGAACATCGTTATATGTGACAGTAACCATAGGCATATTCTCGTAGACTATTTCTTGTATTTCAGGCAGTTCACCAGTGTACGGCTCAGAAAAAAACACCTTTAAAGTGTCTAAGTCCGTTCTTCTGTCTCTCTCTCTTTATACGTGGGACGTGGAGTGTGCTACTACAATCCGTCCGATACCCGGAAAACTAGGCATACACTGAATTCGCATCCGCCACTGGAAGCATATTGGCCTCCAGGGCCCCCACTGGAGAGACCAGTGCTTGTTGTGCTAAGTCACAATCCAGCAGGAGTTATTGAGTGACCCATTGGTATTTATATTGTCGCAGCCTAGGTAGAAGACGGGAAAGCCGGCGTAGAGGACGTATGGAAGCACTTTATCAGAGCAGTCAACGCGACGTCGTTGTCGTCTCTGTTTTTCCACTCGCGCGCTACTTCAGCGTCGTTCTCATCGCCCGGCACATACCCGCGGCGACTATATAGGATGTGGCATTTGCCCCCCCCCCCCCCCCCCCCCCCCTTGAAAAAGAGACGCATCGTCCCGATGCACCAACGTCCGAAGGCTGTGCACAAACGGTGCCAAGTTGAGGTCATGAGGAAATGTATGGCTTCATACGAAGCACATGCACAACCTCGGGCAGATGCCGCCGGCGTTTGGAGCAGTTAGGGCTACCCGCCGTGGTTGCTCAGTGGCTATGGTGTTGGGCTGCTGAGCACGAGGTCGCGGGATCGAATCCCGGCCACGGCGGCCGCATTTCGATGGGGACGAAATGCGAAAACACCGTGTACTTAGATTCAGGTGCACGTTAAAGAACCCCAGGTGGTCGAAATTTCCGAGTCCTCCACTACGGCGTGCCTCATAATCAGAAAGTGGTTTTGGCACATAAAACCCCATGATATTTTTTTTATTGGCTGTCGGGGACAACTTCATAATTAACGTCGCTGATGCGGCGCAGAACAGTGTACGGGCCGAAGTATCTTCGCAGGAGCTTTTCAGACAGCCCCCGCCGACGAATCGGAGTCCAGACCCACACCTGGTCACCGACGTTGTACGTGACGGGTCTGTGTCGAAGATTGTAGTGTCGGGCATCGTATTCCTGTTGTTCTTTGATTCGCAAACGCGCAACTGCCTGGCTTCCTCTGCGCGTTGCGTAAACTCCTCGGCACCAGTCTCGGCGTCACCGCACTCGTGCGGCAGCATTGCGTCCAACATTGTTGTCACTTCGCGTTCGTAAACGAGGTTGAAAGGCGTCACGCGTGTTGTCTCTTGGCGAGCCGTGTTATACGCAAATGTAACATATGGTAAAATCTCGTCCCAGTTCTTGTGGTCGACGTTGATGTACATACTCATCATGTCGGCCAGAGTCTTATTCATACGTTCTGTAAGCCCATTGGTTTGGGGATGATAAGCCGTTGTCTTTCGGTGAGTGGTACCACTTAGTCGCAACACGGTATCCAGAAGCGCAGCCGTGAACGCAGATCCTCTGTCTGTTATGACCACTGCGGGAGCGCAATGCCTAAGGACGACGGCTTCGACAAAATATCGCGCTGCTTCGGCTGCTGTTCCACGTTGGATAGCACCTGTTTCGGCGTATCGCGTAAGATAATCCGTGACGATGATTGTCCATCTATTTCCGGCAGCAGACAGTGGAAACGGACCTAAAAGGTCCATGCCAATTTGCTCGAACGGTGCTTGCGGTGTCTGAACAGGATGCAGCAGTCCAGCTGGCTTGCCGGGTAGGGCTTTGCGGCGCTGGCAATCCAGGTATGTCTGCGTGTAACGTTTCACGATCGACGCAAGTCTCGGCCAATAGTACTTTAGCCTAATTCTTGCCAATGTCCGAGTGTAGCCCAAATGACCAGCGGTCGGCTCGTTGTGACAGGCATGTAGGACTTCGTCGCGAAGAGATGCGGGAATGACGAGTAAGTAGCTGCTGCCACTAGGTGAAAAGTTCTTTTTATACAGAACGTCGTGGCGTAAGCAGAATGAAGGCAGCCCTCTGGCGAATAACCTCGGCACGCTGCCTGTTCTTCCCTCTAAGTAATCAAAAAGGGGAACCAGTTCTGTCTCCTCGCGTTGGTGGCGTGAAACGGTGACAGTATCTAGCACGCCTAGAAAAGCCGTGTCATCATCGTCGTGCACTGCAGTCTGAACAGGAGACCGAGAAAGGCAGTCGGCGTCGGTGTGTCGTTTCCCTGATTTGTAGACAAACGTGAAGTCGAACTCTTGGAGACGAAGACTCCACCGCGCTAGCCGACCAGCTGGATCTTTTAAATTAGTCAGCCAGCAAAGTGCATGATGATCACTGACAACGGTGAAACACCGACCATACAAATATGGCCGAAACTTCAGGACGGCCCGCACCAGTGCGAGACATTCTTTTTCTGTAGTGGAGTAGTTTGCCTCCGTCCTTGATAGCGTCCTGCTGGCGTAAGCAATCACTCTTTCGGCGCCGTCCTGCCGCTGTACAAGCACTGCGCCGAGGCCGACATTACTAGCGTCGGTATGAAGAATCGTAGGAGCGTCGTCATCAAAGTGTGCGAGCACGGGAGGCGTCTGCAGCAGTTGCCGTAGGTCGTGAAACGCCCGTTGCTGGTCGTAACCCCATACGAAGGGGACATCTTCTCTGGTTAGATTCGTTAATGGCCATGCGATGCGCGAAAAGTTCGCAATAAAGCGTCGGTAGTAGGCGCAAAGGCCCAGAAAACGTCGCACGGCCTTTCTATCTGATGGCGTTGGGAAAGTAGCAACGGTAGAGATTTTATCAGGGTCAGGTCGGACACCTTCACGACTGACAACGTGACCGAGAAATTGAAGTTCTTCAAAGCCAAAATGTCACTTTTCATGTTTCAAAGTTAGACCAGCTGAGCGTATTGCTTCAAAGACCGTCTTTAGTCTCCGTAAGTGTTCCTCGAACGTGACGCAGAAAACAATCACGTCGTCGAGGTACACCAGACAGGTTTGCCATTTGGGAGTACCGTGTCCATTAGTCGCTGAAACGTTGCTGGCGCAGAACACAAAGCGAAGGGGAGCACCTGAAATTCATAAAGTCCGTCGGGCGTCACAAAAGCGGTCTTCTCACGGTCTCTCTCATCAACTTCTATTTGCCAGTAGCCGCTTTTCAAGTCCATCGACGAAGAGTAACGTGCGTTTCGTAGCCTGTCCAGTGAATCGTCGATACGCGGCAGCAGATAAACGTCTTTCTTTGTGACCTGGTTGAGTTTTCGATAGTCGACGCAGAAGCGCAGGCTACCGTCCTTCTTTTTCACCAACACGACAGGCGATGCCCAAGGACTCTTAGATGGCCGAATAACCCCGTCCTCAAGCATCGTCTTCACTTGCGTTTGTATCGCCTCGCGCTCTTTCGGTGCCACACGATAAGGATTCTGCCGTATTGGTCTGGCGTCGGCTTCGGTAACAATACGGTGCTTAGTGAGCGGCGTCTGGCTGACTCGTGACGTAGATGAAAAGCAGCTCTTAAACTCATCGATGAGCTCAAGAAGGCTGTTACGTTCGACGGGTGACAAGGTGGGACTGATATCAACCACAGGGGCAGGCATGGCCACGGTGGCCGTCGCGTGCTACACTGAGAGGCAGTCTTGTATTGAGGTAAATTCGTCGAAGTAAGCAACAGCCGTGCCTCTAACAATGTGTCGACGTTCCCTGGTAAAATTCGTCAGCAGGAGTTCAGCACGTCCGTTGCGTACGTTAATTACGGCCCTGGCGATGGAAACGCCTTGACTCAGTACCAGTGCGTCGATGTGTTCAGCGACACCAGTCCCGGTGTTCAAGTTGTCGCAGATAACGGGTACGAGGGAACAGCTTCGCGGCGGAAGCGTGACGTCGTCGTCGGCGATACGTAAGCGGGGTCGCTGGTGCTCCGCGGGGTCCACGTCGTCTGAGCTCGTAGAAAATGTGACGACGAGGTCACGGACATTAATCACTGCACCGTACTCTCTCGAAAAATCCATACCCAATATAAGTTCCTTGCAGCACTCAAAGAGAATGACGAGGGTGGCGACGAAGGTTTCACCGGCGATTACTATCCTGGCTGTGCATTTTCCAATCGGCGTCATCAACTGGCCGCCGGCAGTTCTGATGTTGGGCCCGGTCCACGGCGTCTTCACTTTTCTCAACCTGTCGGCCAGCTTTTGACTTATTATCGAAAAATGCGAACCAGTATCGACGAGAGCGGCCACTTGGTGGCCGTCAATGAAAACGACAAGATCGGCGCTGACGGCATCGGTTACAGGGGGTGCGGTTGGAGACGTCGGAGTTTTTGTAGTCGTCGGTCGTCGGTGATGGGGGCTCTTGGAAAGCTAGACGGTTTGCAACCTCACCCCCGGAGGTCGCTGCTTCTAGTTTCCCCGGCGCGGGCTAGGGGACCTGCCCCTAGAGGCGTCAGAAAAATCGCGACGGGTCGGTGGGGTATAACGAGCCGGAGAAGGGGAACGCGATCGAGGCGTCGCTGAACCTTCCGGTCGAAAGTTCGTAGAATTTTCGTCGCAGGTACGTGCAGCATCAAACACCGGGTAACTGCAGTTGGGAAACCTTGGATACCCGGCTGCGCGGCAGTGGCACGCGCGATAAACATGTCCTGCTTCGCCGCAATGAAAGCACAGCGGCCGGCGGTCAGCGGTGCGCCACAAATCGGTCTTTCGAAGCGGGTAGCCCACAGGGGATTCGCCGTAAGACCGAGGCGCAGTGATCGGCTGGCGGCGATACGGCATAGCTGGCAGCGGCTGTGACTGGCGAAAATATGGCGTCGGGGGTGGCGGTGCTGGCTGCGTCGTAGTGGTCGACGGTGTCAGCAGCATCGAAGTCGCGGGAGGTGGACGACAGACAGCGCCCGCGTAGGTTAGTCGTCGCGGCACCGCCTGCCGGTCGGGGGACGAAAAGGCCTGTCGAAATTCCTCCCGAACGATATCAGCGACAGAAGCCACCGCTGGTGCCATAGGAGGAGAGGAAATCCCGAGCTGCCGGATCTCCTCTCGCACAATCTCTCGGATGACCTCACGCAGAGACGTGCCGTAGCTCTCAGGTAGAACTGAAGCATTCACCGGCAAGTTCGCGCGATCATATTGGCGGTACCGTTGCTTTAGTGCCCGTTCTATAGTGGTAGCCTCCTTGGTGAATTCGACCACTGTCGTCGGTGGGCTCTTCACGAGTCCGGCAAACAGTTCCTCCTTCACTCCGCGCAAGAGACAGCGTAACTTTTCTTCGGCCATCTCAGGGTCTGCTCTGCGGAAAAGGCGGGTCATATCTTCTGCATACATGGCTACGCTCTCGTTTGGTTTTTGAATACGGGATTCGAGTAGGCGCTGCGCAGTGTCTCTTCTGTCGGTACTAGTGAACGTGTCTAGCAGCTGGGCGCGGAAGGCATCCTATGTGGTCAAACTTCTCTCCCGGTTCACAAACCACGTCCGCGCACTGTCTTGAAGCGCGAAATAGACATTAGACAGCTTTTGCTGAGAGCCCCAGTCATTATAACTGGCGGCACGCTCAAATTGGTCCAGCCAATCTTGGACATCTTCAAAAGCGTCGCCATGGAAACTTTTTGGTATCTTAGGATTCTGTAGCGTCACCTGCGATTGAGTTGCAGTAGCCATGGCGGAAGTAGGTAGACGCGTTCCAGCAGGGTCCTGCAAAGGGTTGAACTCGGGCGTCAGGCCTAGCAGGCGGCGACTGTACCGGTGAACAGGAGTTTCGACGAACGAAGGTGATTCCGTTTTCGAAGTATGGCTCCGCGAAGGGGTGCCGAGCATGAGGCAATCCTACCCAGCGCCTCCACCAGTGTCGCAGCCTAGGTAGAAGACGGGAAAGCCGGCGTAGAGGACGTATGGAAGCACTTTGATGATGATGATGATGATGAATCCTCAACAAATGGCACAAACCCACTGTGGGGGATAGGCCACGAATCGGGTGGTAATATGATTCAATAGATAAAATAAATTGGATAATAAATAACACAGGAAAAGAAAAATAATCCAAGATGCACAATAAAATGTGAATACATGAAATAAAGTATTGATCAATACTGTAGTAAGCCTTGCGGTGATAAGAATGGTTAAAAAAAAAAAAAGAAGCACTTTATCAGAGCAGTCAACGCGACGTCGTTGTCGTCTCTGTTTTTCTACTCGCGCGCTACTTCAGCGTCGTTCTCATCGCCCGGCACATACCCGCGGCGACCATATAGGATGTTGCAATATGTTATGGTATAGCAAAGCTTTATTGTGATCCTGCAGATCGTGGGTGATCATGAAGCTGGCGGCTCACACGTGGGAACCGGAAGGCCAACCCTCTCGGCCGCATCGTGGGCCCACTGGACAGCCCAGAGTTGGTCTTCCAGAAGAGGGCTGCGGAGAACTGCCTCCCATCTGGCCGAGCTGTTATCGATGATAGAGTGTGACCGGCTATACCGCCAGAGCATGTGTTCTAACGTGGCTAGTTCTCAGCAATCGGGGCAAGTACCATCGGTGTAAGTATCCGGAAGGACTGTATGTAAGAGCAACGGATTGGGGTTACGTATTCGTTTGTAGTAGACGGAGCGTTAGTGCTTGAGCTCTACTGAGCCGCGGATGAGGAACAAAGTAGGTTCTACGGCAAAGACAGTAGCGTTTAGTAATCTCGATGGAGGTGGACGGCTTGTCCCTGTTCTGTGGGGAATCGTCTGCCGATTGGTCGGGAGTAGCGCGGAGGGCAAGTTCGCGTGCAGCCCCGTGAGCCGACTTGTTGAGGTTGGGAGGAGCACCCTCTATCTGACCTTTATGTGTCTGCCTGAGTGTTGACCATGCTCGTATTTGAAGCTTACCGCTTGTGGAAATCTACTCTCTATTTCTGCATGCCGCAGAAAGTACAGAAAAAGAGAGAAGATGGAGTCATCTTGACCATAACTGTCATGTCAGCTGTGTTGGCATCCACGTTTTGTTAACTATTTAGCGTATCCTTATTTGGTTCTTTTGTGCGATAGAGGGCGCTGCTTTCTACGATATTAATTAGTTTTTTTATATATACTGGTCACTGCCCTGTTATTGATTACTAAGTGCTCGTAATATTGCAAGTAGTGCCTATACATAAACCCCTTTTACTTATTGTAATCGATACCATGAAAAATAAAGGGGAAAAAGGTTAGAGGGACTGAGAGGTAAAGGCTCCGACTGCTAGCTATTCTGCGGAACCGGGGTTCAAGTGCTTGGGGCACTGAACGTGTTTTCTTTCTTTTTTCTTTTTATCAACTCACAGAGCACTTTGGGTTTTCGGCGACGGACGTCAGCGGATGCCCGCGCCTGCGACGGACATCACAACGACTAGGAGAGGGATCCCGTAAGAGTTTCCGGTGTGAAATCACTAGTTGCGGCGCAGCAGGATGTGGAAAGAGACAACGAATACTATGACTCCCAAATTAATGTGGACAAGAAGCGTGCATTCACATACTAAATGACGCTGTTCTGCAAAGAGAAGAAGAGCCGTATAGATAGAAAAACGAAGAAAATTTAAAAGTACAGCAACGCCAATGAAAACATGTGAAGGGCCAAAGTTGGCTGTAACTGTCGTAATATTGCGAAAGAAGCAGCGAGAGTATGCAAATAAGGGAAGATCGAAACAGAACACGCGGTATTTTTTTTTTCGCTTTTATATTTTCTTTGATGATATCCCTATTACGAGTTGGCTACGTGGGCTAAGTTGTTAAAGAGATTTTGGCAGGCACTCAGCGCGGCATTACTCAGAAGAAAAAAAGAAAAAGAAAAGTCACTTGGAGGTGGGAACGGCCACTGCGAATCCTCCAAACAAATGTCATCATCACCCGCCGCGGTGGCATAGCGACTATGGCGTTGCGCTGCTAAGCGCGAGGTCGTGGGATCGAATCCCGGCCGCATTTCGATGGAGGCATAATGCAAAGACGCCCCTGTCGCGTGCATTGGGGACACGTCAAAGATCCCGTGGTGGTGAAAATTAATCCGGAGTAGCCCACTATGGCGCTTCTAAGGTGAAGTCGTGGTTTTGGCATGCAAGAGCCAAGAATTCGATTCAAAATGAATATCGTGAACATGAAGGAAACGTTATCGCAATTGACGGTTTTATTGCTTCGGCGGGGTGTGAGACCGGCCTAGTTGGTATTGCATGTTGAAATGACTAGCGCAATAGTGCACACGTTACACTAAAAAGGCGACAAGGACAAGCGCAGAGCGACTCCACTGCAGGAGAAGGTTCTATCACGAATGTCTGAATTATGCACGTTCTGCATCAACAGAAACCATTCGTATAGTCGTCAATGATCTTAAAACACAGAATAACTTTATACTTTTTTTTAAATATTACGCATTTGAGTGTCTTCTCACGTGAGCGTATCTGTGGCTCGTAACGTTCAACATAAATTCAGGTTCCAAATGGTATGCACCCTTTATTGTACAAATTTCGCGTCACATCGACCCAATTCGACCCAACTCAAAACTAGATTCCTTGCTGTCACACTTTTTGAACATCGTAAGACATCCTGCACGCCGCCTTTGCTGGGAGAGCATCAGTTCTTGTTTTGTTTTTTTTAATAGAAAAACGGAGCGCTCGAAATATACGGAGGAAAACAAAGCATCAAAAGGCAAGTGAGTGGACGTTGCGAAAGGCGCACGCAGATTACCGTAAACCTCGACATTGGAGCCGGAGGCGTCGCCGCTGCGACCCACTGATGAGGGTATAGAGGTTAACGGTTGTGACCTTGAACCCTCCGGGATCAACCCTGCAGTGCTTTCGCAGAAACCGCCATTTCGTTATCACGCACGCGCTCACCTGTGCGCTTGGACTAGAAAACAAACACACACACACACACACAAAAAAAGAAATGTATGCGATAGTACATATACCGGCGTCCATACGATCTGCGTGCACTTTCTTTGTTCCGCGCTTCGGCAGGCGGACAGTTCGTGACTACACTTGCCTATTTTCACGCGGAATGCATATGGAATAGACGGTGCCCTGTTGAACTCGCAGCCGCGATCCAGATACTGCACCTGCGTGCTTAGGCGTCATCGGCGTGTCTGAGCGGGGCTTCGATGTTGAGGGCAGGACGATCCGAAGCTTTGCGCGTATAGAGAATTACGAGTTTTGCGAACAAGGTTAGGTGAAGGACGCGTCGTTGCCTCTTATGCCATGCACTGCAGTGCCCGGCTTTCATGGCATAATGCATCGTCCTAGAAAAGGAAAGCCTGTTACGGAATGACCCGTAGAGCGTGCGCGAGAGAAGAGAGACTCTCCCACCGCGGCCTTTGGTGGTCGTCGTTGCCATTGCGTTAGCGGCTTACTTTTCGTGTATATAGGCCCTCTTCACGGTGATCCTGTGGGCGCCGCCATGTTCGATCACGTGGTGACGCGCCCATAGATTGCCTCAGCTGCCTCCGTGTTTACAATGAATGTGCAGGACGCCGGTGCGGCTAAGCAAACTTTTTGTTTCGGTGGATATCGTAGACGGTGACTAGTTGGACGACACGAAGCTTTGGCAACAGCTTCAGAGGACACGTAAGCACTTTCGAAGTTTATTAGGCCTTGGCTAAAAGGTGCGAGCAGCGTATATGCAGTACTTGTATTCCATAGAGGTCGAGCTAGAAATGTATTTCAAACTGTCCTAACTTTTCGCTTCTGAATTAAAAGAGGATCAATGTCTTTTGCTATCGATGTTTATTTCTCACTCGTTCTGAAGTAGCGGCTTCTCATTTTTCTGACTCAGTAAGGTTCCTTGCTGCGGTCACTACCTGATTGTTTATTTTCTGCCTAATCTATCGCGGGTGGGCTAAGTTGCTGTAAATTTGTCCTTGCCGCGCACAAGGCTTGGAACGCAGATATTCTCTGTTTTGTAATAGCTTGAAGCAAATCGGCATTATCGCTAGCCGCTCACTTACTCTGTGGGCCGTCACGAATTATTGAGCTTGGTATGTACATTCCGGTGCTGCCTGTCTTGTCAGTCACCCACGCTTCGGCGGATTGATTCTAGAGTGCGCCCATTCACTTATCTTTAATACGTGGGCGATAGAGCGTGCGTAAGCTTGAGTGTGAGTCGGAATGGGCGTGTGTAGATGACGTGCGAGAAAGTTACTTTGCCAAGAAGCGGTGACACTTCATTTGTCGCTGCGTAGCGAGCAGTACTCACTGTTACCGACGTTCCCATTGTTGTAGTTCTTTGTTTGGGGGTTAGCAATATACAACGCTGATGGGTGGGTGATTTCTTTATTTTTAATCCTCGAGGAAAGCCGTGAATCGCGAAAGGCTGGCAACACCGGTAGTCATTGCTTAGCAGCGGTCCGTGAACATGGACACGGATTCATTCATTCATTCATTCATTCATTCATTCATTCATTCATTCATTCATTCATTCATTCATTCATTCATTCATTCATTCATTCCCAACACGGATTCATCCCATTCTTTAAAACGCCAGTCACCGTTTTTGCAGCCAACTACTGCACACGTCTTCGCTCTACCTTGCACATTTTTCAACATGAATGGAGCATACGGTGGGTTAGCGATAACCCAGTTGCATGCCCGACAGCTAAACACACAGTAGCAGTGCAGAAGCGGTAATGGAACGGTTTCCCACTCGCCTTAGGCAATGTGCGGCGCGATGCCAGAAGCGCTATAATTGAAAAAGTGGGTCTAGAACGTTCGACAGAAAATGGATCATGATAGAGTGACACATTTGTGTAGTATCCTCTTGGATTCAAAATAAAACAGACTGTTCCTTTTATTTTGTTTTTTTAATGGCAGCTTGAGTCAGAAGTTCTCCTTATACGGCATTCAAGTTGTTTTTGCAATTGCAAGGCGCCGTCGTGAGTTAGACTAATCGCATATTACTCATTTCTTTCATTGAGAAATGTAAGTGGTGCTCAGGCACTATTCGTGAACATAAGTTTCCTGGAATTTAAGGAAATATAGACTTGCCTTATCAGATATTTCTTTCGCAAAGGTGAAATAAAAGGTGCAAAAAAGTGCGCTTGATACAAAAAGAGTCGGAAAATTAATCTAGGCGAATGAAGGCAACGGAAACAAAAACATATTTTTCATGCGCCTGCTTTGTTTATATATGCCGTCTTTTCACCTTGCATTGATAATAAACTATCATGTTCATTTTTGTTCTCAGTCGCTCGTGACAAATGAGAATGACCCGTCGCTATAAGTTAACGTTCTCGAGAACTACCCTATATATACAAAATAAAAGTACTCTGATGGCAAGCCGTAAGATGCAGCGCAAGCTAAACAAACGACGCAGCATCGATTCTGAGAGCTGCATCACCTAGTTTTCCTATCCAAGGTTGAGCGGCGAGGTAGGGCGTCGTCGTTGAGGGGAAGACGACGCGCACCCTGGTGACGGTGAACGGGATGGGCGAAACGGTCCGATGGATTCTGTGAGCGACGGTAGCTTGTGCCAAAACGGCTAGAAGATGCATATTGTGTTCTTGGCATTGACGACCAGCAGTTATTACAATAGCGGACCAGATGACCGATACGGCGGCAGTAGAAACAAATCGGGCGGTCGTCTACACTCTTCCATTCGACTGGGTTGCGAGGGCGAGTATAACACTGAGATAGCGATCTTTGGCGAGAGTCATTGGTTGTAGAGCTGGAGACTGCGCAGACGGCGAAACTGAAATTTGTGTGTTTTTGCTGCACAACGGCCTGAACGAAAGGAACTGAAAGCGTAGAGGAACTGGCGAGGCTATTGTAAAAAACAGCAGAAGCTATCGCCTCACTTTCTCAGTGCACCATCCGGGCAAGCGAAGGCGGAGGCGAAAGGCGATGGCCGTCTTCGTACGAGGACGTCGCAGCGGTTTACGGTAACCGGGCGAATGGCTTCTCAGTACGACGGCTTTTGGCCTGCACAGAGCACCGGCATTGCTCAATGATGATGCCTTTGACGGTCGTGCAATTTCGGTACAAGAAGAGATTGAACGCATCGCTTGCTATGCCCTCCAAGAAGCGTCCAACCTTGTCGGACTCGGGCATGCCAGCATAAATCTTCCGACAAAGTGCCAGCACGTCCAGAATAAAGGATAGGTCTGGTTCGGTGAATGTCTGAGCACATAGCATAGGATAGGATAGATAGACTTTATTAAAAAGGATAATCAGAATAATGGCTAGTGGTCGGGGACGCTAGTCCAGGGCTCTGCTGGATCTTATCATCTTCTCAGCTCTCTGGATCAGCTTGAGCTGGTCGTCGAGGACCCAGCTGGACAGCAGATACTCCCATTGCTCCTTCGTGGTGTTCGTGTCGTGGTGTTCTATGTTGCGTAACGTGCACTCCCACGTAATGTGGTATTGCGTTGGTGTGGCCCTGCAGCATTAGTCCCTGTAGGCTGTGGGGTGTACGCGATGTAATATGTGTAGTTCGTGTAAGTGCCCGTCTGGAGCCTACGCCAGGCAGCGGCATCATCTGTCTTTAGATTTCGATGGGTTGGTGGATATCGCAAGCGACTCCCTCTGTGGTAGTTCACGATGTCTGAATACGCGAGGTCGACAGGCTACAGCTCATTCTTTTCAGCGGCCTTACGGCCGATGGCCTGCCGAGCAAATCGAGCAGTTTTAACGCGAGAGCATTATATGACTCATGAAGCGGAAAATCCGGCGGTGTGGCCGGATATGCTGCGAGAAGTCACGTGGTCACAGTAAATCGACGGGAGGCGCACGCCGCGTGGGTCACTAGGTACCTTGAAGCATTACCAGATGGCGCTCATCTCCGCGCATCCGCTGCAGCTGCGGCACGGGCCGTGCGGGGGTCACAAAAAAGAACCAGAAAGCTCGCCTTCTCGCATAGAGTTCGCGGCAAGCCTTTCCGGGTAAAGATTACGGTTCCAGAAGCTGCAGTTTCCGGAAGCGGCTACTGTGTGGCCGGCCTATATATAGCTCCGCACGTTGCGGCGCTTCCAGTTGGTGCGGTGATTAGATGGGTTCTGTCGTGCGCTCCGATGGACGAACCTTTGACTACAACTTCTCAGTCGTAGTCGAATTTTTTCTCTTGCAGGCGTCCCAGCTTCCCAGTTCCTCCTCGTGGTTGTTAAACCATACCTTTGCCCTTCCTTTGAGATAAAATAGCACATCGCGAGCATGAGCGTTTGATCCCAGTTGTTGTGGGGACTCACGCGTTCGTAGTAGTCCAACCGTCCTTCAACATCAACGTCATCCGTACCGCAGAATGTTCTAAGATCATGAGGATGTGAAAGTAGAATCGTTGAAGTTGCCAATGCCGGTGAGGTTGTAGGGGCCATTGATGGCGCGCTTGCCGACTCGTCCGCCATCGTGGAACCGCCGAAGCGACGACCGCTGCATATCTCCGTGGTCGGGCGTCTCGGGCCCGGTATATCCACCGAACTCATGCGTGGATTACGCGTACGGGAAGGAAAAGCAAAAATGTGTACTTATACAATATATGCAAGGGGATCAAGCAGCCAAGCTGACTGTGAGCTCGTACAGTGCTTCTTCACCACCTCGTCTTCTTCGCGCTCAAGGCACCGTTGTCACGTTCGTACGCAAATACCGCGTAACAATATGTAGGCATATAGACGTGATCAGGAGTTTTAAGTCATTGCCATTGTGGATTGACGGCTTAACCTTCATCGAAGGATATCTTTAAATATGTGCAACGCTTAATAGCAGCGAGATGTTGCGGGAAATCCCGCAGCCTTTCTTTATTATGGCGCACCCGGCAAAGCTCCTTGTGGAAAGTTACAAGCTGCGCTATTTATTTTACCCCCACAGTGCAACAAGCCCTGCATTGGCGGGGAACGCTCGGACAAGACGGGTCCTTGACAAACCTAATCGGCATTCGCATCGTAACTGACGTAAAGACTCGTCCAGGGTCATCATCGCCGTTTCACTCTTGACCTTCCAAACTAGGTTACCATCACAGCCGGGGCACAATAGCGGAGTCGAAGCAAGAAACACAAAGGCAAGTCCGCGCAACAACCCGTCCCTCGAC